>NC_057877.1:29068509-29370009 GCF_019740435.1 Gambusia affinis | reverse complement strand
CTTAAAGTTTAGAGTAAATTTTAGAGAAACAGATTAAATAAGATCTTAAAGAGAAATGATGATTTGATTTGATGGAAAACGTAGATTTTTCTTCTGGTGCTGCAGCTCTGGGATTGGGACATGTGGATGAGGATGCCGGAGCAGAGGAAAGGCAGAGAGTGCATCATTCCCGACGTGTCGCGCTCTTACCACTTCGGCATCATCGGCCTCAACATGAACGGATATTTCCATGTGAGAACCCAAGGATTGCTTTCACAGAAACATCACATACACACAAGTTTGTATTTCTACCCATACTGGGACCTTTTGGGTCCTCATAATGCATGTCAAGCATAAAAGGTCCCAGAAGATACATAAACAAGTATACACACATACACACATTAATTTAAGCTCATTTTAACCCTCTCTGACCATAAACGTCTAAACCACATATGTCATAGTCAAGGCCCGCGGGCCACATCCGGCCCGCGAGAAGATTTTCTACGGCCCCTGGGATGATATTAGAACCGGCCCGCAGCAAGCCGGCACCCCGTCTGAAAAAATGCGAGATGCACTCGCTCGATCAGTCCGGCCCTCGGCTTGTAGCTAGATTTTTTATTTGGCCCTCCGTCCATTTGACTTTGACACCCCTGGTCTAAACAATCAAATGTTTTGATTTAAGTCACAAACATAAATCTGAGTTTTAGATTTTTCTGGAAAGTTTTCCTAACCTGTACTTCCCTCTGACAGCAGGTCTTCCTGCTACTGTAGCTCATTGTTAGCTTCGATGTTAGCTGCATTGCTAAGTCCTTGAATGTGTGGCTTTGGATAAAACATAAACATGTTTGACTGAAGGGATGTAGGAGTTTCAAGTTGGGTAAAATGAACTTTATACCAGTTTTTATCTGACTTTGGACAAAAACTAATAACCTGATTTAACAGCAAACAGACCAAAGTTCAGACAATTTCTGATGACGTTATGGACTTTATGTTTTCTTCTTCTTCTCTTCACAGGAAGTTTATTTCAAGAAGCACAAGTTTAACACGATTCCCAACGTTCAGCTGAGGAACGTGGAGAGGTGCGTTCAGCAGCCAGGAGCTGTTTTCTGGATCTCTGTTGATTCTCTGACCGTTTTTCCTGTTTCTCTGCTTCCTAGTTTGAGGAAAGATGCATACGAGGTGGAGATCCAGAAGCTGCTGAGGTGAGAGTCGCTGCAGAACCAAGGATCTTGGTCGGGTTGTGACGTCTGTTTAAAGTTTCCCACGGCGGTCCGGATGTGTTTGTTCCTGATCCAGGGAGGCGGAGATGCTGGATCATTCCAGGAATCCCTGCGAGGACTCATTCGTCCTGGACACGGAGGGCAAGACCTACATCATGTTCATAAAGATGGAGTCTGAGCTGGACACGTCCACTTGGACCGAGCTGGCCAAGGTACACGCTCTCCGTCTTCCGGGTTGGGAGGTGGAAGGGTTTTCCGTGGATGACGTGGCGTCTCCGTGTTTTCCATCAGTGCCTCCATGTTTGGGACCTGGATGTTCGAGGATATCACAGAGGACTCTGGCGGCTCTTCAGGAAAAGGAACCACATTCTGGTCGTTGCCGTGCCGATCTCTCCGTACTCGTAAGTAATTCTTGGGCGGGAAGAGAATATCAAACTCTGTGCTTCACATTAATGCCAACATCAGGGGAGAAAAAGCAGCTTGAACTCCTTAAATCTCCTTTGTTTGATCAATAAACGAGAATATGAGGTTAGAGTAAAAACCATATGACTTTATTCTATACTATTTTAGCTTTACTCTCTTTTTTTATTAAGCTCTGTCGTATTTTATGCACCAAACAGAAAAAATATAAAACAATTCAAGCTGTGACTGATTGAATTCTGGGTTTTGTCAGAAGTACATCACAGTATCATTGACATAAAGATAGAACTGATTCAGATCTGATCCCAGAACAGATCAGCTGATCTTGCTGCTGGTTTACCGCATCCTGTCCTACAAACAGAAGTAGCAGTAACAGCGCCCCCTAGCTTAATAAAGAGAAGACATTTAACCTCACTCTGTTCACAGAAAGGTTTAAATATGAGGAGGAATTAGGAAATTTTCCATCTTTTGAAAGCTGCTGGAAAGAAAACATTTAATAAATTGTTAAAAAGTCTTGAAATCCAACAATTTGTTATTTTTATTTTAGTTTAAAAGCTAAAATAAAGTCTATGCAGCAGGGGTTTGTGATGGACCGAGTAGAAAACAGGAGGAGTCACAGGAAATATTAGAAAAATAATTATTTTTATTATTATTTTAACCCAAAGTATCATATGACAAAAAAGATCTGAGCTCATAAAAGAGGTCAAAGAATCAAAACTGAACTCAAATGTAAACAACACCGACGGGCGAAGACACAACGGAGGAACTACACAGAAAACAGTTACTGACAAATAACAGTGCAGCTAAACCAAACTAAACTCAACAATGAACATCAAACTTTAATTACAGATATTTATTTAAATACAAAAACGTTTCTAAACAAAGAAAACACAAATTCCTGCCAGCAGGAAGTGGTGCTGCAGTGCAATCAGCATTTAAGCCGCTGAGCTCTGGTCCGTCTTCAGTCCAGCAACTCAAAGGCAGGTGAGGACAAACAAACCAGAGTTCAGCAAACAGAACCAACTTGAAGTTGATATAAAAACATCTGCTTCGTTTCCAGATGTTTCTTAAACTGCCAGGTTAGAAGCTTCAGTGTCAGAGTGACGTTGATCAGTTGGATGGATAAAAAGCTCGACATCGTGACGCAGAGCCTCACTTCACTCTGGTAGTTTTAAGGATTTTTTCAGCACAGGTTGCCTTTATTTGACAGCAGCCTGACAGGAAGGGGGGCAGGAGGAGAGAGGCGTGGGGCGCCGTGCTAACCGCTGCGCCACCGCTACGCGCTAACCACTGCGACACCGCTACGCGCTAACCACTGTGCCACCGCTACGCGCTAACTGCTGCGCCGCCGCTACGCGCTAACCGCTACGCCGCCAGCCGCTTAACCGCTGGCTGCCGCCGCACGCTAACTGCGCACCGCTACTGCCACTGTTCTCTCCTGTTCTGGTAGCCTTTGCTGAAATTTCTCTTTGGTAAATTCTGTAAAATATTTTAAGGTTTTATTGGCTCTAGTGGCCTTTATTTGATAGGAAAGTAAAAAGAGAGGAGGAGGAAAACATCAGCAAAGGTCACCAGGCCGGGAATCGAACCTGCGACCGCCGCAGCGAGGACTAAGGCCTCCATATGTGGGCTGTGCTCAACCCCCAATTATTATCATTTTATACAATTTGAGCTCTCTGACGAACTCAACTAGTTTATTTTCTTTCATTTCCTTGGAAAATCAGTTTTGTCAGCTGAATGCAGCCGGTTGTTAAGGACCGGTGGGAAGTAATCGTGAAAACATAATTTCTGATGATGTTCAGTAAAACAACTGGAGGTTATTAATATTCAGATTGTTTGGTTGGACAGGAAGTGATTTACAGGTCAAAGGTCAGATGGAACTGGGTGAATGGTGTTTGTGGTTTTCCCTCTGCAGCGTGAAGAAACCGGCCGCCCTCGCCCCCATCCACCTGGAGCCGCCGCCCAAAGAGGAGGGGGCGCCGGTGGAGCAGCTGTAGACCCAAACGGCTCCGCTGGAACCAGAACCGGACAGGAAATTCTCCTGGACCTTTGGGTCTCAGAACGGAGTCAGTCTGGAGACGGAACGGTTCCATTTAACCCAGTAAGAACTGGAACCCAGAACCATCCCAGTTATTAATATGAACTCTTCATGCTCTGAAACTGAAATCTGGTTTTAGACAATTGGAACCGGCCAGGTTTTCACCAAACCGGTTTAATGTTCAGGATCCTGGAGGACGGAGTTTCAACCTCAACCTGCTGCTTACGAGGAATCGACCTTTGACCTGCCCCGTCTGGAGAAACTACTGAACTCTGAACATTTCAGATTTTTATGTTTTCAACCTTTTATATTTCTACTAAAGTTCTGATTGGTGGATTTTTAAATGTTACAACTTTTAAGACTCAAAATTATTCAAACGATGACAGACATGATTATTGAAACTGGAACCTGGACTGGATCTGGTTCTGCAGAATCCCAAGCAGAACTTCTGATTGGTTCTGCTCCGGGTTCAGCATCAGCTGAGGGACGTTCTTAACAGAACACTAAAATTTTTACTCTTTGTTTTGAATCCAGACTGACCTGAAACATCAACGGGACTCTGCCGCCCTCTGGTGGCCGTTGCAGATTCTTCCACATGAAGCCCGGTTGGTTCTGGCTGCTGAGATTCAGCTTTTAGAAACAAAATGAAATAAATCCTGCCCATCCTGGAGGCAGACGACGTCTTCAGGTTCAATTAGGCTTCAGCAGTAAAAAAGTCCAGATTTTCTTTCATTTTTTTCCAATGAAATGATGTGAGGAACAGAATCCGACCGGATCCGTTTCCAGGAGAAAAACCTTTTTGGGATAGTTTGTTTAGTAAACTTTGGCAGCGTTTATATGACAGCGTTAGGACCAGAGTAAGAAAGGAAAAACTAATTAATAATGTCCAAATATTACAAGAATAAAATCACAATAATGTAAAATAGTCATATTAATATGATAATAAAGACATAACAATGTTAGAATAAGAGTTAAAATACAATGAAACTTTATGTTCATATTATTTAAGCTTTCAACACTTTTACTTTATTGTCATAATTAATATTTTTTATCCTGTTAGTTCAAATTATTCAGGATAAATTTGAGTCTTATCTGATCTGCAGTGTTTCTGTTTTTATGTTTGACTTTATGGATTGTTAATTTTAGTTTGCCGTGAAGCATCTCAGTGACTCGTCTTGGACTGAACGTGTCAGATGTTTTATTTCTCCGACTGAATAAAGATGTTTTTAATTTTTTCTACTGTTTAAATCGTTTTTATGTCTGAATCTTCTGAAGGAGCTCGGATTTCTCTGCGTCGTCCTGATTTCCCTCAGGAACATCCTGGGAAACCAAATGAAGGGCCGGGATGTAAATCTGTGGTGTCCTGGTTCCTCTGCAGGTTTGGTGGCTTCCTGTCCTTCACCTTTGACCTTCACAGAGTCGCTGATCGTCAGCAGAGTTTCGCCTTGCTGCTCTGCAGTAAATCAGATTAAAGCCTCGGCAACATGAAGGCGACACGGATCCAAGAGGAGAGTTCAGGTGTAAAATGTATAAATAACCCCACAATGAACCCAGATCAGAGAAATGGATCAGAACCAACATGAACTGAACAGCCAATCAGAGGAAGAAGCCACCACTCCTGAAGTTTCTATGATTTTATCCACATCACTGGTCAATTTAGCTCAAGATGTAAAAGAACAAGATGAGTTGATGAGATCAGCTCTGCATCAGGGTCAGTCACTTATTTCCACCTACTGGTGGGAGACTGGTACTACAGTGTTGCTGTTGGCAGACCAGCAAAATGACATGAACATAAAAACTTTCTCTACAGAAACGCAACTTAAAAAACCTGAACTTTCCTTTTTAAAATATGGAACAAAATGAACCAGAAATATGTTGAGTAAGAAAAGATCCAAATAAAATTTTATTCATTAAATATATTTATAGTTCATAGATATTTAAAACTTCTCTACTGAATTGAAATCAAGCTAAACCTCAACAGGAAGTGTTAAATATGTGGCAGCAAAGCAGAGGACAGCATCAGGATCTACTGCCTCTGCTGGCTGGGAGGAGGAACTTCAGCTGACTTTCTCATCCAGGTGAGAGAACAGGTACATGGAGACGATCATGGCAGCGATCTGAGGAGCAGGAGAATCAAAAATATGATTTGTAGATTTGTACCCACCTGTGGTTCTGGTGAGGCTCACCAAGCCAATCAGCTCTCAGCAGGTTGAACCAGTGGCCATTTTCCACTTTGACCAAACTGAGCCGAAGCCACAACGACTAAATGTCATTTTATGGTTCGGGTGGTTCTGTACTTTTACCTCTAGGAGTCCCAGTCCTGCTGCCACGCCTCCCACAGTGCAGGTGTGTTTCCTCAGAGTCTTCAGGATGGGATCAAAGCAGCCCTGAAGGAGGAACATCAGATCATCCTTTTGTACAGGGAGATATTACAAACTAAAATAATATTTAATAACCTGCAATGACAAAGAAAAAAGACAATAATCTGTAGAGAGGTTTTACCTGGACAGGTGAGCGCGCCGCCTCCGCTGGGCTGCAGGGGGCGATGTTGGTGGAGCAGCAGCTGGGTGGGAGGCTGATACCGTTCTGCTGCTCCACCTCTGACCCCAGTAAGTCGGTGTAGTTGGAGAAACCGCAACACTTCAACTGGCGGGAAACACGTAGAAACACTGAAGACTGATCAACACTTTAATCTGAGGCTGAGTCAGTTATTTTCCTGCAGGAAGGTCACTGTGAAGGTCAGTCTGAAGGTCACTGTGAAGGTCAGTCTGAAGGTCACTGTGAAGGTCAGTCAGGAGGTTTATTACCCGGTGTCTCTCACCTCTGCCATGGTGGCGTTCCAGATCCCAGTGACGGTCGGATCGCTGCCGTAATCATTCTGCAGCGCGGGAACCGCCCACGCCTTGAGGATACCTTCAGCCTGGAAAACACAAAGTTTAACAAGAAACATTAAATTCATTAGATCTACAGAGAGCTGCGTCCAATGAAGCAGATTCCCAAAGTACCGAACTGGATCAGAGAACCTGTGCACAAAACAATCTGGTCACTGTAACCGACGTTTCTGGACAATAAATGATCGATAAACGATAATATTGTTTTTTTGAGACCATTTTCAGTTAATAATGGTAATGCTAATAACAATGAAGGAACACATTCTCAAACATCAACAAAGTTTAAATTCTAATGAACGTTTAAAACTGAAACTGGAAGAAATTTTAAATATTCAAAATAAACAAAATAACAGAAACAATAAATCAAATGAATCATGAAGTTTCTGGTTGAGACCAAAAGTCCAGACTGGAAACTTATAAGATAAGATTTATTAGTGATTGTCATCAACAGATTACAACGTGCTGGACGCCAGTTAAAGTTCAGATTATATAAACAAACACAACACACAATATAAATATACATACATAAAAAGATGAAGAAACAAACAGACATCAGAAGATGTTTGCAGAGTCTCAGAATAAACAGAGTTTATATTTTTAACAGTGATGTTAAGAGCAGAAGTTCTTATGTCTTTAAATTTAGTGCCATGATTGTCATCAGTGCTAAATTCATCATCCGGTTTTCATCAGAAAGGAGATTATTGATCTCGTTTCAAGTTGTCGTGTGATTAATTGATTTATTGCAACAGACCCAAAAGTAAAAACTGAGTTTTTCTCCTCAGTATTTGAATCTCGTTTCCTGAAAGTTGTTTAAATCTCCATCATCTGTGGATCAAATTCTGGACGATAACGTTCCTCACTGTCTGTTTTACTGTTTCTCTTCCTGCTCTCACCTAAAATATCGTTTCCTCTTCAGAAAACCAGAAGCTTGTAAATCTAAACTGTTTCTGTGGGCAGAAAATCCCAGCAAATCAAACACAGTGGAGGGAAAAGCTGATTGAAGGAGGCCGTGTTTCTGGGCGGCTCCTAATCGCCAAATTAAATAAATCTTCTCCTCACAAATTAACAGGAAAACTGGAAATGAATCCAAAGTCGCCGAGTCGTTTTTACATTTATATCGATGCTTTTAAAGCTTCACTTTCTGTTTGTCCAGAGTTTCTCCTCCTGCTTTTCTGATTTGATTAATAATCCTGTGGCGCCTCAGACCTGCAGCATGGAGGAGGCGCCCCAGTGCATGCTGGGACATTAAAACGTGGAGCATCACTCCCCCTCCTGCAGCAGGTCAAACTGAAAATCATATTTTATTTCATTCGTTACACTGGGACAGAATTTAAAAAATATTTTAAAACTTCTCTTTTAATACAGCAAACGTTAAAAATCTATAAGTTTTATGAATTGGGTCTGTCATGGTGGATTATTAATTATCCCAGTAATTATTGTGATAACAGGTTTTTATACTGATATAATAATAACGTTAATTTTGTAAAGACTCTGGAACTGGAAGATATTTCAAATATCCAAAATAAAACACAATAAAATGAATTATTAATTCAGACTGGAAATTATGGAGCTGATTTTAATTTGTCATGTGATTAATTGTTTACCAAATCTAGGCTTAAATTTCTAGATTTTAGTTTTTCTTTTGATTTTGTTCCAAAGGTCAAAAGGTTTGAACTCCGCTGGGATTTTGTAAAACTAAAATCCTCCCAAATATTTTTGTCCAGATTCTGGTGAAACATTTCAGCATCTCAAATAAGACAAAAGTTACTTTCTAGAAACGTTTCAGCAACAAGCAGAAGTTTGTTTTTAATTCCTTCATGTTGATGAAAACATTGTTTTACTGATAAACTGAAACTTTTCTCAAATCAATATTAAAGTATTATAAAGTGTTTTTGTTCATTTTGTCTCATTTAAGCAGCAAAATATTTATAATAAATAAACTAAATAAAATGACTTGGTCAGAATTTGGGTTTTTCACTGCGTTTTGTTCTGGAAGGTTCTGCTGCTCCGGTCCGTTTGAGTTTAAAACCCGATTCCCCCTGCAGCTTCCTGTGTGTGTGTGTGTGTGTGTGTGTGTGTTTTATGCAAATGAGCTGCTTTGCATATAAAATGCTTCGGCTGCAGAGCGGCGGTTATAAATTATTCCTCAGGGAATCGGAGGCGGAACGAGATCTGAGCTGAGGAAGAGGAGGGAGGATGAAGAGGATGAAGAGGATGAAGAGGATGAAGAGGAGAAACCGCTTCAGATCCACACAGATTGGATTTATAGAAAAACACATCAATCTAATTATATGATGATTGTTTACACTTTATTATAGTCTGATAAAAACATATTTACATATTTATTATTTATATTTATTCATATTTATAACACTAACATTTTTCATATTTACATTTTTGTTCATTAGATTTATCAGACCAGTAGAGGTCAGAGTTCACAGTGAAAGTTTGGAAAGATTTTTCACATTTGGTAACTATATAAGAGTTTAAACATCATTTAAAACTTTATTATTAACGATTTATGACTTTTTCATTGTTGCATATTTTACTCAAATTTCCAAGAATATTTTGTGTTTTAGTTTTTTGCGTTCTAATATTTTGGTGGAGGCTTTATAGAAATTATAATAATAATTATTATTATATTTTTAATAAACTCACGAAGGAGGAGTAGGCCAGAACCACGACTCCAGCTGCCGTCTGACAGATGAAGATGATGAAGATGATGGAGAAGAACTGCAGGATACAGACATCAGAGGTCAAAGTTCAGACCTGCTGACCCCAGCCCCCCCTCCCCCCCCACTCACAGTCAGCAGCAGACACTTGCTCTCCCAGTGAGCTGCACATCCTCCCAGTGCTCCCAGCAGCACCAGTGTGGTTCCCATGGCGATGCAGAGGAGGCCGACGTTGACGAAGCGCAGCAGCTGGTTGGAGAACGGCCCCAGCAGGTGGAGGAAGGGGTCGCCGCCCGCCGTCACCCAGGTTCCCATGGCAACCAGAGAGAGGCCGCTCAGCTGCAGGACCAACAGAGCATGATGGGAACACTGGAACCAGACTGGGAACACTGGAACCAGACTGGGAACACTGGAACCAGACTGGGAACACTGGAACCAGACTGGGAACACTGGAAGCAACCAATTGACTCTTCAATCATGGAACAACTAACCGCTCAGATAACCAACTAACTAATATGTCAACATAAACCAACTAATAAACAACCAAACTATAAAGAAATCCACTAAAGATCCAAATGAAACGTCTGAAAGGTCCAACTGATCAGAACCGACCGACTGAACTTTTCCTTTCCTAAAACACGTCCGGCCCAAAACCATCCAGTGAGACGGATCAGAACCAGAACCTGAGAGGCAACGAGCCGGAAAGCAAAACCTGAGGAATCGTACTCACAAACAGCAGCAGGTGGAGGAGGGGCATCATCTGCCGGGTGGAGCGGATCATTTTATTCTGAATAATCAGAATAATCAGAATAATCCAGATTAAACCTGGAAGCAGAGAAAACTTCAGATGCAGGTCAGAATCCAGCAGCAGCGACACTGAGCAGGAGATGAAGAGCTGGGGAGACAGGGAGGGGCCCTTAGAGAGAGGGAGGGGCCCTTAGAGACAGGGAGGGGCCCTTAGAGAGAGGGAGGGGCCCTTAGAGACAGGGAGGGGCCCTTAGAGAGAGGGAGGGGCCCTTAGAGACAGGGAGGGGCCCTTAGAGAGAGGGAGGGGCCCTTAGAGAGAGGGAGGGGCCCTTAGAGAGAGGGAGGGGCCCTTATAGAAAGGGAGGGGCCCTTAGAGAGAGGGAGGGGCCCTTAAAGACAGGGAGGGGCCCTTAGAGACAGGGAGGGGCCCTTAGAGAGAGGGAGGGGCCCTTAGAGAGAGGGAGGGGCCCTTAGAGACAGGGAGGGGCCCTTAGAGAGAGGGAGGGGCCCTTAGAGAGAGGGAGGGGCCCTTAGAGACAGGGAGGGGCCCTTAGATACAGGGAGGGGCCCTTAGAGAGAGGGAGGGGCCCTTAGAGACAGGGAGGGGCCCTTAGAGACAGGGAGGGGCCCTTAGAGACAGGAGGGGCCCTTAGAGAGAGGGAGGGGCCCTTAGAGGGGAGAGACAGGGAGGGGCCCTAGAGAGAGGGAGGGGCCCTTAGAGAGAGGGAGGGGCCCTTAGAGAGAGGGAGGGGCCCTTAGAGAAAGGGAGGGGCCCTTAGAGAGAGGGAGGGGCCCTTAAAGACAGGGAGGGGCCCTTAGAGAGAGGGAGGGGCCCTTAAAGACAGGGAGGGGCCCTTAGAGACAGGGAGGGGCCCTTAGAGAGAGGGAGGGGCCCTTAGAGAGAGGGAGGGGCCCTTAGAGAGAGGGAGGGGCCCTTAGAGAAAGGGAGGGGCCCTTAGAGAGAGGGAGGGGCCCTTAGAGAGAGGGAGGGGCCCTTAGAGAGAGGGAGGGGCCCTTAGAGAGAGGGAGGGGCCCTTAGAGACAGGGAGGGGCCCTTAGAGAGAGGGAGGGGCCCTTAGAGAGAGGGAGGGGCCCTTAGAGAGAGGGAGGGGCCCTTAGAGACAGAGAATAAATAAAAAATAAAAAATAAATAAACGTAGAGATAAAACAGGATAAACCTGAATTCCAAAATGAACACAGTAAATGTCTGGTAAATGTTGCAGGTTATAGAAATGCTTTCTGCTCCCTTCAGGCAGAAACTGGAGGAGAAATGAGAGCAAAGCTGGAAAGTTAAACCCTTCTGAGGTTTTCCTCAGTAATTTGGCTTTAATGGCCGCTCTGAGTTATGACAGCCTGAGCCACAGCGCCGTTAACGCGCCGGTTCTTCATCTCTGTAAGAGAAGCAACTGTCAGGCCTCGTCTGCCATTAACCCTTTAATAACCTCGGCCTCAGACGCTGCCGGTGGCTCTGACTCGGAGTTGCATATTAATTCACAGAGAGCCGTTGGGACGGAGCAGAGCGCCTCCTTTGGTTCTCCATCTGGCGGTACGAGGAGGTGACTCAACCTGTGGCTCCGGCTTGATCTCTGCACCTTCAGGGCTGCGTTCAGGGTCCTCGTCTCCCTGCTGCTAATTAGCTAGCAGGGCTCATTTGCATGCAGCTCTTGCCTCCTTATCGGCTTTGACGTTATTCTTTCTCCCCATCCAGTTATCAGTTTCTTTTCTCCTTTTGTCTGTGCAGCTGCAATTATGTTCAGTCTGTTAATTATGGCAGCGTGAGACCAGCTGACCTCTGATCAGCCCCACATTTATCCTCCAGCACAAAGAACCTCGTTAAAACATTAGTCATATAACCAGGGGAAACAAATCATCCAAACATTCAAATTATTCTCAGCAAATATTCAGAATGCAGCAGGAAGCACCAAGGGCCATTACCCTAATGAGTGAAGGACAGTGTTTCACCTGAAACAGCCGTGATCAGAAGCAGGGAGCCGAGCTGGAGTCATGAATGAGCAGAACAAAGTCTGACTGAAGTCACATTTATCGCCGTTTTCACTCTTTAAAACATTAAACTGGCACAAAACTCCAACACCTGCAGCTGCTGTGGCTCTGAGTCAAACCAGCCTGTTCCCCTCCTGGCCTGTGGGGGCGCTGCATCAAGAACCACTGAAGGAAACCACACAAAAACCTCTGAAGAAGACAAATACCTTTTGTGCAAAATGGAAACAAAAATGGAGCGGAGTCAGATGTTTTATCTTTGGATAAAACCATGAGTCGTTTCTCCTGCTAGCGCTATGCTAGCTGCTACATCGTAACGGTGGGTGTTCCTTTCCACTGTCGCCTTGTGCTTCCTTGCTGAGGAGGGATTTCTGTAAATTCAACAAGAATCAGATTTTTGTGAAGTGATCCCACATGAAGCCGAGAGCTTTGGATTAATAAACGCTTCAGAAAACCTTTTAAACAAAACATCAACTCTTCTGAAGCTTCTTGGGCTCAAATGAAGAAGATGATGAAGGGAAGAGAGAAGAAGAACCAGAACTGATTCTGTTTTCTGATTAATGGCTCTCGCTATGTAGCGAGCAACGTGTCCTAATCAAAGTTTCCTCCTGGCCTCATTCCTTCTCGTTTTGGGGATCGATGGGAGTGCTGGAAGCTGTCAGCAGTAAATAGGCTGGACTCGCTCCAGGATGTGGTCATCAAACCTTCCTCCTCCTCCTCCTCCTCCTCCTCCTCCTCCTCCTCCTCCTCCTCCTCCTCCTCCTCCTCCTCCTCCTCCTCCTCCTCCTCCTCCTCCTCCTCCTCTACCTCCTCCTCCTCCTCCTCCTCCTCCTCCTCCTCCTCCTCCTCCTCCTCCTCCTCGTCCTCCTCCTCCTCGTCCTCCTCCTCTGCCTCCTCCTCCTCCTCGTCCTCGTCCTCCTCCACGTCCTCCTCCTCCTCTCCTGCTCAGTATCGACTGATTGTAAATTGTTTCATTTCAGGCAGAACTCAACCAGAAAATCTGATCACCTCTGAACCCGTCTCATTTTCTCTGCCTCAGTTTTTCTTCCTCCTCTTTGTTTCCTGAACCTGCTCAGGCTGCGATGTTCCTCATGGCCGGTTCCAGCTTGGAAACGGCTAAGCTAGCTCGGTAAATGTTAGCGATGTTCTGCTGTGTGGGGTTGCCATGTCTGTCCAACAGAAAACAGTAAAAACTTCAGCATTTCAGCTGCTTCTGCTCTGGAGTCCGTCGCTGTGAGACGGTTGGTTTTAAACTTTAAAATGATTTCATCATAAAGAGGACTGGGCCGAGCACAGAACCCTGTGGTACTCCCCAAACAACGAGGAAGATCTATATGGAGTCTTCCTCTCACGGTAACAAATGTTGCTGGACGATAAATCGTCCTAGAAGCTTTGTGACTGACAATAATACTGTTTGGATATTATTTTCCAGTGATATAATGATAATGGAATAATAATTGCATAATTACAGATTCTCAAAGATTAATAAATCTTAAATTCAAATGAACTTTTAACTCTGGAACTGGAAAACATTTTAAATATCCAAAATAAATTGGATTTATTTGAGAGCGTAAAAAACCCTTTGTGTTGCAATAAAAACAATAAAATATCTAAACTTTCCTGTTTTTAGTTAACCATAAAGAAAATCCATTTACTGAACATTTTGACATTTTTGTACTTTCGTATTTCCATTTTTCTTTGTGGTTTGAGGAAAATCTTCCTCTGATTCTCAGTAAATGAAACCCTCTGCTGCTTTGGGATGTTTGGGACTCTTTTCTAAAACTTGATCTTAAATATGAAGAGTTTCAACCAACCAGCAGTCTGAGCTGCAACAACTACAGCAGTAAAATTCATATTGTCATTATAGGTACATTAAATATAACTACTTCACACTGTAAGGTAACAATTCAGGTCAAAAATACTTTATTGGTCCCAAAAGGAAGTTCAACGTTGTAGCTCATTATCCAAGATTCTCCAAAGAGTTGTAGATGGTGATGACTGTAGGAAGGAAGGATCTGCTGTAGCAGTCTGTGTTACAGTGAATCTGAAGAAGCCTCTGACTGAAGACACTCTGCTGCTGAACAACAGGTTCATGACGTAGATGGACAGAGTTATCCATCATTCTCTTGATTTTATGAAAAATCCTTTCTGGCATTGATCGTCTCCTTTACTCCCTCAACTTTTGGCATGATAGTGACGCCATACAGGTTAAATCCGTCTCCTTGTTTGTCCTGTTAGAAGTAGCGTCTCTGTTTTCCAGAGTCATTTTCTCAGTGTGAGTAAGCAGGCGGTAAAGATGGCCGCCGCAGCGATCTGTTTACGGCGGTAAAGATGGCCGCTGTCTCTGGTTGGATTGTGAAGTTAGCACGGTCAGCAGACGGTCAGCAGACGGTCAGCAGACAAAGAAAAATGATAAACAGGAAGCTAACGGCTAACAGCGGGAGCCTTTAGTGCAGCTGCAGGTTCTGAGCCGGTTCTGTTGGGATGCGGAGTCGGGCCAGGAGTGGTCGGTTGGGATGTGATGCGTTCACTGACTCAGACTGCTGTCATCATTATCAACTCCAGACTTTCTTTAATTTACCTCTGGATTCTTCTGCTGCAGAATTATGACGCATGTTTTACGACAACTGCTTAAAAAGTGGGATAAAATGCGACGAGTCCGATCAGACTGCAGAGGTTTGGAAACTATTGGAAACATTTTAGTTCCATGAAAGGAAGCAGCAGCAATCGGATCCTTTAGGGATAAAAAGATGTGAGTTGGGACGATCTGACTGTGTCCTTATTGTTCCTCCTCACACTGATCGGCTGTAACTCTTCTAGCACAAGGTTTCCATGACTGAACATCCGTCTCATGTTGGTATTCCACCAGAAATGGTCTAATCAAATCCCCGCAGGGCAGGCTAATGCCCACTAAGTCTCCACCAGTGACAGCAGCTCAGATTTATTGCAGCTTTTTCTCTTTTTCAACATGTGAATGTTTTTCGGGGCTCAGGTGTTTTATGGTTTGATCAGAGCTCCTTTCAGAGGAAACTCGCTCAGCTGGGAGGTTATTTGCCCAGAAAAGATGTTGTTGTTTGGTGGGGGATTTTCCTTTAGCCTCCCGGTGGGGGCCATCTCCTGGCCCGACTCTGGGAGCGTCGTAACCTGACATCTGTCTTTAAAACTTGGCTGCTGATGCACCTTTGGTTTCCTGAGAGCAGCAGGCAGTCGGCTCTCACTGCCTGAAGTGTCAGAGCGTCCCGGTGGGCTGCAGAGCTTGACAGGAGAGGAAGGGTGAGGGGAGATGATCACCATTAACAGGGGACTCTCTGGGGTCATTCATGATTTTATTAGATGATAAGGAATGAGTTCAAGGTGGCAGAGGTCGTTTTTTCTTTTGTTCTGGAAACTCGTGATCATTTTACGAGCTGTAGCTCTGCTTCCTGCTAACGCTCCAGCTAATCTGGAAACAGAAACACTGATATTCTTGTCTGAATCAGATTCAAAAATATCCTTCATACAAGATTTGAACCTGTGCAATAAAGGCTTGAGTCTTTGTTCTAATTTTAATCCGATGAAAGAAACTCAGTGTGTGATCTACAAACTGTTCAAGGATTAACTTATTAGCCAGTGACGCTAGTGGATCATTAGTGGATGTAAACGACTCACAGCAATCTGTTAGCTTTAGCCTCATGACAGCCACATGTAGTGGTGGGAATCGCTGACTATAAAGTTGGTTATGCTAACTCTAACGCGCTAATCCTAAACATTGTTTCTGCTAAAGCGGTATACCATCATGGCTATTAGCAGAAGCTAAATTCAACCATGTTGATTCCATCCTAGAAACACAACATATATCTAGCTAAACAGAAAAAAACATATTACTAGTATTTCTTTCAACCATGTGGGGGCGCTGCACCAACAACCACTGGAGCAGAGCAACTTCCTTCTTCACCAGATGGAAACAAGATGGAGGCGTCAGATTTTAGTGTTGGAGGATTTCTCTTTAGTCTTTGGCTGAAGACCAGGAGACATTTCTGCTGCTAGTGCTAGGCTAGCAAGTTAGCTTTGGTTGGATTTACCCAGAATGCCCTGCGCTGTAGTTCACGATTTTTATGTTGTTTTGAAAGGAAATGCGTCTCTCAATAGTTGCTTTAATGTTTGTTTCCTGCATCTCCACCTTTAGGTCCTAGCTACTGTTTGGAGACCACAGCCTTCAGAATAAAAGTCTCCTTCAGCAGTATTGTTGCTGGATGGAGTCGGTGCTGCAGCGTCTCTGATGTCAGTCATGGATTGTCTTGTTGTATCGGTGAACCTGGTTTTGACGCTGCTGATGGTTTCATGGTTCCACCGCTCAGCTGTGTCTTCTGATCTGCGTGTCTTTGAAAAGAGACGGACGCCTCCAGAGCACGGGACGCTGACTGAACCTGGAAACCTGGAAACTGAACCTGGAAACCTGGAAACTGAACCTGGAAACCTGGAAACTGAACCTGGAAAGTGGTGAGAGAGTGAGGAGGGCTGGAGGGTGAGAGGAGAAGCTGCTCCACCAGGAAACCTCATCCTGCTTCACATTGTTCTGGTTTCTCCCCGACGGGAGGAAGTAAAAAACTTGACATTTCCCTGAATCCTGTAAACAGATTCTCAGATCTGATTGTTCATCGAGAGCCGGAAAATGAAAAATCTGTCATAAATGGAGAAAATCAAAACCTTGAACCTTTAAATTCCAGTAATGTTTCTAATAAAACAATAATATTTAGCTCAATGCAACTTTCATGCATGGATGCATTGAAGTCTGGTGGGAATGTTGTGCTTGGAATGGAAAACATTTGATGAAGCAGAAAATTAAACTTTGATGTAATCTGTAAATCTAATCTGGAGGTAAAACTTCTGGACTGAGTTTCAGACGGAGCCGTTTGGGATTGTTACGGTACCGGATCCTGATCCAAATCTTTCCCGCTCAGCAGCTGGAACAAAGGAGCCGGTTTCCAACAGGCTGCAGTACCTGCACCTGACAGCAGGGGGCAGTGTGGGACGTGTCTCCATAGAGAACAAAGGACTGAGCTGAACATCAGAGCCTGGATGCTGCAGGGAGAACAAAGAGCAGCAGACTTCCTCCTTCCTGCTGAATCTCTTTACAGATGAAACAATCAGACAACAGAAGAAGAAGAAGAAGAAGTCTTTATTTCCTCTAGTTTCTCCTTTATGCTGTTTGTTTCCCTTTTCTAAGGTGAAGAAATATTTATCTGCTCTGAGGATTTGAAAACTTCCTGCTGGGAAAGTTTGAAGGTTTGTTGTTCAGATCAGATGCTTTTAGTCAATAATTCATCAATATTGATGAAAGTTTTGGTTCCACTGGCAGATTATTTCACCAATAAGATGAAAAATGTCACATTACATCTCCGCTGTTTTCTCTGTATCTTCGTCTCTGAGGGGTTTTCCATTTGGGCCGACTCGGACACACTGAAGTGAGCCTCAGCAGCCGGGGCTCAAAATGACCCATTGTTTACATTAATATGTCATAAATATGGAGACTATAATCACAACATGCCTGCAGGACAGAGTGCAGTTATACATTATGCAGAGAAATGGCAACAATTAATTACAAAGCAGGTCTGAATGCTGCAGACTCTCTAGTCCAGTTTTAATTCAGTCTGGACAGGTTGGATCTTCACTGCAAACATTGATTTTATTGAATATTTTATCTTACATAAATTTGTTGATTCAAAGCAACTGAGATTCTCCAAACAATTCTCAAAATTAAACATTTTTAAAATTAAAGTCAATATTTTCAAATGTTTATATCAAGATTTTACACTTTATTAGACTCAGATTTTGCAGACTGAAAACTTTTTCCTTTTTGACGTCTTTTAGGAAATAAGATTTCATTTTTTTATAAATTTCTTTATTAACCCCAAAGTTATCTTTCAGAATTGTTCCAATGTCTTTCAGAAATAATTTTCTTTTTGTCATCTTTTACATCCAAAAATATGAAATTAAGCTAAGCTAGCTTAATTTAACACAGCTTACTTTATTTTAACACCACTTAGTTTGACTCATCTGAGCTCAGTTTGTCTTTTAGGATTTTTGATCAAATGTTTTGGTCTCTGTATTTAACGTAATCTGTCTTTATTAACTTCTGCTTAACACAAAACTTTGGGTTACACTTCAAAATAAGAGCCTCAAAATAACTTGCTTTCTAAACTCAGGATGTTTTGATGATGTTTAACATCTTCATCCTGTAGAGATTTTAGGACCCAATAAATGCTCTCCAGGTGTTAATCTCCAGAAACATACTGGATTAATTCACTGACTGCCGAGTTACAGGTTCATCTTTTTCTAAAATGTGTTGGACGTAAAGCAGCTGCTGTGGTTCTGACCCAAACCAACCTGTTCCCCTCCTGGCCTGTGGGGGCGCTGCACCAACAACCACTGAAAGAAACCACACAAAAACCTCTGAAGACACTGAGAGCAACTTCCTGTTTCACCAGATGGAAACAAGATGGAGGCATCAGATTTTAGAGATGGAGGATTTCTCTTTAGTCTTTGGCTGAAGACCAGGAGACATTTCTGCTGCTAGCGCTAGGCTAGCATGTTAGCTTTGGTTGGATTTACCCAGAATTCCCTGGGCTGTAGTCCTCTTCCTGCTTTCGGAGCGGTCTCTGGTCCACTTGGTGATCACATAAAAACTGAACCAGAGTTCACTTCTACTGAAGCCAGTCCGAGGCCTGGAGGACCAGAGGTCAGAGGTCGGTTAGTGTTCACACCTCACCAACCGAACCTGAGTTTATAGACTAACTCAGGTTGGTCAGTGGACTGGAGTCGGGTTAAGGTGGACTGAACTGTACTGGAGGGAACATCTGTTGGATCTTCTGTGATGTGAAAAGGGTTCAGCTGATTGGTGAAACCGTCTGCTAGTTTCCTCCGTGAGCCAGTAAACCTGCTGCTCATGGAGCCCCGTTAATAAATATCTCACACCTTCGGCGGGTTTTTAGTTGGCTGCGAAGCCTCTCCTCAAATCTCCACGCACACGGCTGCTGAGCTGTTGGAGTTGGAGACCTGTCGGGCCGCCTCGCCTGCAGCCGCGGTGGGTTTGCTGTGCTGAACGATCCCAGCTCTACAGACCATACTGGGTCACAGATGAATAATTAAAAGCTCTTCCATATTAAATTAGACGTGACCTTGCAGTACAAAGACTTAGAAAGAGTCTAATTTTCTCTCAGAGCTCCTGTTTGATGGAAATCTGCCTGGAAGGGATTCAGATGTAGAAACATGGCCGCCCCCCGTCGCCCTCCATGTTCTCTGCAGAGCGAGGAAATAATGCATGAAGAGCAGCAGTAAGCAGATGGGCCGGCAGGTTGGAAACAGCGATCCGCTGCAGATGAGGGATTATCCTGATGGCTGCTGCTGAACGGGCCGGAAAGGCGGGAGGATGGAGGTCAGAGCGAAACGTTGCTGCTTCGCTGCAGGACTTCAGCGCTTAGCAAGAAACACAAACAGATTCCTGCTCAATTTTTTATCATCTTGACTTTTTTCTACCAAAACCTATAACAGGAAATCATCAGGAGGTTGAGGCACGTCAGGAATATTTCCAACAATAAATCCACAAACAAAAAGCTCTTTTAGAGATGAACTGATTCCTCACACAGCAGCAGCATCATGCTGACCTTTGACCTGATCTTAAGGTCCCTCTGATCATCACGGTGCTGCTAAAGCTAACCTTTAGAGATGTTCCTGGTGAGCTGCCAGTGATTTAATGTGATCAGGACATCAGGACCAGTCCCAATAAAACCAAAGATATTCAACATGTTTCGCTGCAGCATGTCCGCCGTTCCTGCAGACTTACAACAGTCCTTATTATATTCTGACCAGAACCAGATCAAACTGGGACCGCTAAGGAATTTGACTTCTACTGGTGATTTATTCTTAACTCCTGATTTTGCTCTGAGATTTCTGTTTTTAGTGACATTTAATAACCAGTAAATAATCATTGATGATGTCACGTTTGACAGATTCTAGAGATTTAAAAATAAATTAAGTGCAATAACAACATTTTATTAAAAGTTTCGTGTATTTCTGCCACACAGTGATAAATATTTAAGAAGAATTTTATTCGGAAACTTTTCTTAAAATGCAGCAAATGTTATGAAAAGCAGCCCAGATTTCAACGACTCGCCCAAATCTGCAACCCAACCTGGCAACGCCGGTTCCCCAGAGACAGACGGAGGCAACCTGTTGAAAACACGGAGGGGAAACCAGAAGAACGACGTGATGCACCAGGAGGTCCGGCATTCTGGCACCGTTACTCTGACCACTGGTTGGTTTCCTCCAATCAGGTTCTGTGACCAAACTTCTCTACTTTGGTTTCATCTTCATTCCTGTGGATCAGCTGCAGCTGGACGATCGATTTCTGCTGCAGGAATCAAAGCCACTAAAGAGAAACATGGATGAGTTTCTGTGATCTCAGACTTTAGTCCACAGGTGTCAAACTCCAATCCTGGAGGGCCACTGCCCTGAAACCTTTAGATGTGCCTCTGCTGCATCACCTGAACAGAATAATTAGGTCATTAAGGCTCTGGAGAACTGATCTACACAAGGAGGAGGTAATTAACCCATTTGATTCCAGTGTTTTGTACCTGTGGCACATTTAAAAACTACAGGACAGTGGAGTTTGACACCCCTGCTTCAGTCCTCTGATCCTGGAAATGTTCTGCAGATGGTAGAAGGCCCACTTTGGAACCGGCTTTATGTGGCTCTGGAGGCTCAGGTCAGAGGTCATCACAGCACACCACTCCAACATCCCAGAGCGCTTGTAGGTGTGTGTGTGTGTGTGAACCAGGGACCTTTCTCTGTCTACAATACAGGGTTGTTTGCTGCACATGGAGCCAAGAACATGGAGCCAAATCCTGGTTATCATGAGGGGAAATTCTGTTTCAGCATTAGAGGTTACAGCGACTGGTAAAGGTCAGACTGCAGAAAGTCAATGTAAGTCAATGTAAAGCCACAAAAACACAACTCTGTGTGTGTGTGTGTGTGTGTGTGTGTGTGTGCGTGTGTGTGTGTGTGTGCTGATCAAAGCTGCAGCAGCTTCAAAAGCCCAGCAGGTGTCGGCCTGGTTGACGCTCCGACCCAGAACACATCAGAGCCGGAAGCTTTTTGCTGCCAACACTCTCTGCTCTGCTGGAAAAAAGGAGAAAGATAAATTTCTCTGAGGGAAAGTTTGTGTTTCAAAATAATAAGAGAAATGCAAATGTGAGCATGAAGCCCCTTTTTGACTTTGGTCTTTAAAAACTGAGAGTTTAATCTACGGAAAGCCACTAGGGCCACAATCCAGAAAAACACGTTAAAATGAAAGTTGTATTCATACATTTAAAACGAACCAAAACAAAATCAGTTAAATGCGTTAAAGCAGCGTGGAACTAGTTTTCATTTTGGGTCATATCAAGATGAGAAATGTTCCCAAATGGCCGGTGCTGCCAGAACGCATCTAAACGCCTTAAAAACCTGTTCAAATATTAATAAATAGCTGTGTCTCATTCAGTAACTTCTACTTAAAATGAATTATTCAACATATTTTCACTCTGATCAGTCCCTCCAGGATTTCATTACTGTTTTTTTGTTGTTATTTTTACAATCAGAATCACTGGTTTTGTGGTTATAATTTCTAAATATTTGTGTTTGGGGTTTTTTACTTTCTGTTTTTTGCCATATTAATTAAATGTTTAGTTGAATTCAACCAGGACAGTTATGTCATGTTTTTATGAATTACATGGTGAGAATCTGACTGAAACATGAACACCATTTTTCTCCTGACATTTTAATAAATCTAAATATTTCTGTTTAACTTTTCACACAGATAAACGCGGCGGTTTTTCTGTCTGAATGGATTTATTTGTCTGCTGCTCCTTTGTTGTGTGAAATAAACCGTTCCTGTGGGAGTGTGGATGTGTCAGAGTGGATTGTTCCTTAATTGGCCTGGAAACGTTCTGCTGTTGGTTCTGGTCCATTTGGACCTTCCATCCTCAGATTAACTCACTGCTTTCAACCGCAGCCAGAAATCTGCTGCTTTCCTCCAGGTTGGTCAAATCTTCCACTGCCAGCTGCTGCAGGAAACAATGGAGGCTTAAAAACCAGCTTTGGTTCTGGTTCTGCTGTCAGGCTGTAAATGTGGATCTCTATATTTCCTTAAGCTTCACTCCCACATAAACACTTTCTAATCCTCTGGGATGTGGAAGAAGCTCCATGATTCTTTTTTCATTCATTCATTTTTACACATTTTGAAAAATGACTAGAAAAACTAAACTGTCATTTTCTGCTACATGTTTGAGCTGCAGAGTTAAAGACAGTTTTAAGTTTCACTTCCAGAGTCAGTATTGATCCATGACTCTCTTCTAGATGTCATGAGGTGGAGAGAAGACGTGGAGCGGATGTCTTAACTCCAGGTAGAGAAAAGCTGCTGGCTGTGATTCATCTTGACGCTTTCAGCCTCTCATCCTCACTCAATCACACTCTGAGGAAGAGGATGGGGGAGGACGAAGGCCCATGCTCCATCAAACTGACAGCTGATTATATCTTCACCTCATCTTCTCCTCACACAGAAATAAACAATGAAGGGTTTCCCCTCTCCATCACAGGCTGCCACCGCCAGCAGGAAATGGAGCGCGCTCCAATCAACAAAATGTTTTAGATACGATTTCAGTCATTACAGCTGCTGAATGTATCTTTTTAAAAAATGTTTTTTCATATGTATTAAAACTGTCGTCATGATGTGACAGTTTATGAGACTGATAAAGATTGATCTCTTCCTGTGGCTCTCTGAGGAAATGCACCAAAAACAACCAATCAGAGCCAGGAGGAGGGGCTTAGCTCTGCCAATCATCCTCATGTACTCGCTGCTAAATGTGCTAATGATAGAGAAACCTCATCCTCTCTGTCAAGATTGTTTAAATAAAACATTTTGGCGAGAAGTCGGTTCAAAGTGCTTTATGTTATAAAAATATCAGACACTCATCAGTTGTGAAACCAGCAACAAACATTCTGTCAAATATCATCAAAAAATACGCCTCCATTCTGTTGATAAATTATTCAGTTATTACTGATCAAAAGCAAATATAACCAGTTGGCTTTAAGTCTAGATTTAAAGGAAGTCAGTGTTTTGGCTGTTTCACAGTTTTCTGGAAGTTTGTTCCAGATTTGTGGTGCATAGAAGCTGAATGCTGCTTCTCCATTTCTAGTTTTGGTTCTGGTTTGCAGAACCAGTTTGCAGGAAGCTCAATATAGGAACGACTGGCAGAACTTCCTGGTTCTCCGTCGATTCTAGCAGGAGGAAATAAATAAGTTTTAATCTGACGTTCTGCAGCCAGAGAAAGTGAATTATTGCTCTGGTGAAGTTCTGGATCCAGGAACTTTTTCTGTTTCAAATGATAGCTTCATTTCTCTGTGTGTGTGTGTGTGTGTGTGTGTGTGTGTGTGTGTGTGTGTGTGGTCAGTGCTCACTTCAGCCAATCGTATTGATTTCTGCTCTCAGAAGCTGGATGCTGGAAGATCTGAGGAGATGAGGGATTATCTGAGGATAAAAAATAAATGATCATTCCTGCAGGAAGGTGACAGATTATCCGCTCACGCCAACCTGAAGGTGAACAGACGAATCGGTTCATTAAGCTCCTTCAGGAAGGCAGCAGAACCAGAATGAGAGCAGATGTCATGTAAGGAGGAATTGTCTCAGATAAAGCAGTGATGTCTGCTGGTGATGAGGATGAAGATGATGAAGATGTAGCAGAACCAGAACAATCACTGATTAGTCAGTTTTCTCTGAGAGCCGACTGTAGACGTGAGAACCTCTAGAGTCCAAACTCCAAACCCGGTTGTGATGTTAAAGCTGTAAAATGTCAGCATGGTGACCCCAAAGTGATCTGGTTCTATGTTAGCAGTCGTTTGTAAAATTAGACAAAAATGAGCAGAAATGGTTGTTTAGCCTGTTAAAAGAGAAAAAGGTACTTTTTAAAATCCATTTTCACCATGTTATTCATTCATTTATAAATGTTTGGCTCCCAATTAAATATTTCATTTTCAAGCTAAATATGTAGCTCCGAGCTACATATTTATGTTGTTAACTCTGAGTTAGCCAAATATTTAGCTTACATATTTACTTTATATGCAAAATGCCAAGAAACGGACGTGACTGTCAAAATAAAAGCTGGGTCTTGCAAAACTTTGTATAACCTTCTCCTGGTGAGATTGATAATGCTTATTGGTATGTAAATTTTCATATTACTCTAAATATTAGCTCTAACCTAAATATTAGCTTAATATTGGCTACAAGCTATTAGTTACCTTAGAGTTAAATATTTACCCTGCTAACTAAACATTCAGTTTGGAGCTTAATATTTAAATGGTTAACTAAATGTTTGACTTGCTAACTAATGTTTAGTCAAAAACTGTCCATCCATCCATCTTCTTCCTCTTATCCTGGTCGGGTCGCGGGGTCAGCAGCTTCAGAAGGGAGGCCCAGACTTCCCTCCCAAGCCTCTTCTTCCAGGTCCTCCAGGAATCCCAAGGCGTTCCCAGGCCAGCAGAGAGACATGTTTCATGAAGTCAGCTCTTCAAAATAGCAGGAGGCTTTAAATTAAACCACATTTAATGTTGATTTTGAAGAACTTTTGCATTTCAATGCTTTTATACAGATCATGTACGTTTTTCTAACATTGATGAAAACTCACCGTTATGTGTGGCTGGTTAGCTCAGTTGGTTGGTGTGTGGTACTCATAAAGCCAAGGTCATGGGTTCGATTCCTACACTGACCATCTGAAATATAAAGTTTTAATAAAATCAACTCTTCAAAACAGCAGGAGGCTGTATATTTAACCATTATGCACATTGATTACAAAATAAAAAAGTTTGTAAAAGAAAATCAATACTTCAAAAACTGACATTTATAAACAAATGAATGACATGGTGAAATTATGAAGCCTAATTTTGTTCTCTTATGATGGATTTAATAATCAAAATTATTGCTGTTCATTTTTCATTCTTTGTCTTTAAAAATAGCGTAAGTGCGTAATATGTATTTGTACATGTAACCTGTAAGACGTGTGAGATGTGACATGCACTGGAAAATCTGAATAAAAAAGTTCAAAAAAAATAATAAAATAAAAAAAATAATAAAAAATAGCGTAAGTGCGTATTTAGGAGTCCAGTGTCAGAAATCATCTGTTGGATTTTTTTCAGATTATTATTGGATTAATTTTTAAACTGAAGAAGTTTATTACTTTCTTTTTAATCTGACATTCGGTTCTGCTTCTTGTAGACACCCAAACCGTCCTCTCTCCAGGTTTCAGGGTCTGATCTGATTTTGGAGGCTTTCGTTTATACTGAGTCTGTTTACTGGCTGATGATATTTTGGTTTAAGATGGACAAATTGTGCCAGATGTTGGAGGAGATGCCCTTCACCTCTGACTCTCCTCCTCAGATACTCCTGGTTCTGCAGAAGAGCAACACACAGACCTGTTTTGATGTAATCGTCCTCTCACCCATCCAAACTCTATTACAGCTTCTGCAGGATTGAAGGGATCACTGGGACAAATGTGTTTATTGTTTCCATTTATCTGATCACCAGAAGAGCAGAACCAGACTCGAGTTGGACCTGGTTCACTATCAGCAGCTTTATCAGTAACGACCTGCCTTCGCAGCAGCAGAGGTCCGATTTATTTGTTCTGTAACAAAAACAGAATGAAATGGAATTTTTTATTATTATTGTGATTGCAGAGTCTAATTTCTGCAAAAATTCAAACTGCATTGAAATCAACCAAATGAGATTGGTGAAACTTTGTGAGACATGTTTTTGTAATAGTTCACTTGTACAGTGATTTCAACATGTTTTCTGGTATAGGTACAGATGAACATGACTTTCGTAGCATTTCAGGTCTTCTTCATAGTTTCTACTTTTTTCTGATAAACCAGTGATGTTTAAACCCTCACATTTCTTTAAGAAAGTTCTGCCTGTTGTTGCTACTGATCTGATCCAAATAGTAACTCATTCCTCTCATCAGGCGTTTTCCCCCAGGCTTTGAAAACGGCAGTAATCAAACCACTGATAAAAAAGAACAATCTAGACAAATCACTACTGCAGAATTACAGGTCGACCTCTGACCTCTGACCTCCCATTCATCAGCAAAGTTATTGAAAAAGTTGTGTGTAAACAGTTAAATAGCTTCCTAACGATAACCAACTGCTTTGACTCCTTCCAGTCTGGTTTCCATGGTTACCACAGCACAGAGAGTGGCCTAGTCAAAGTGTTCAGTGACATCCATATAAATACAGACTGTGGGAGAACCACAGTGCTGGTTCTGGTTTTGTTGGACCTCAGTGTTGACCAGGACATATTACTGAATGGACTGGAGAGTTGGGTCGGACTCTCCGGTCCAGAGATTAACTGGTTTGAATCTTACATAAAGAACAGGGATTTCTTTGTTTCAATTGGAAACTTCTCATCAAAGAGGTCAAAGGTCACATGTGGGGTACCCCAAGGTTCAATCCTAGGTCCCCTCTTATTCAATATTTATATGCTCCCACTGACTCAGGTTATAACAGGAAATAATATCAACTACCATAACTATGCAGATGACACACAGCTCTATATTATGATGTCACCAGGTGACCTTTGACCCCATCCAATCATTGAACAGATGCTTAGAACAGATAAATGTGTGGATGAGACAAAACTTCCTCCAGCTGAACAAAAACAAAACTGAAGTTATTATTTTTGGACCTAAAGAGGAACGATCTATAGCTATAGATCTAGAGTTATACATCTAGAGTTATAGATCTAGAGTCATACATCTAGAGTTATAGATCTAGAACTATAGATCTAGAGTCAGTGCACAGCTTCAGTTATTACAACTAAAAACCAGCGATCAGCCCAAAACCTGGGAGTAGTGATGGACTCTGACCTGAACATTCAGAGCCACATAAAGACAGTCACAAAGACGGCCTTCTATCACCTGAAGAACATTTTCAGGATTAAAGGACTAATGTCTCAGCCAGATCTAGAGAAACTCATCCATGCATTTATCTTCAGTCGTATTGATTATTGTAACGGCGTCTTCACAGGTCTGTCCAACAAATCAATCAAACAGCTACAGCTGATCCAGAATGCTGCTGCTGGAGTTCTGACTAAAACCAGGAAGATAGAGCACATAACACCAGTTTTAAAGTCCCTCCACTGGCTCCCTGTAGCTCAAAGAATAGACTTTAAAATACTGTTGTTAGTTTATAAATCACTGAATGGTTTAGCACCACAATACATTAAAGATCTGCTGCTGTTGTATCAACCTTCCAGAACTCTCAGGTTCTGGTTCTGGTTCTGCTCTGCATCCCCAGAACCAGAACCAAACAAGGAGAAGCAACATTCAGCATCTATGCACCACAAATCTGGAATAAACTTCCAGAAAACTGTAAAACAGCTGAAACACTGACTTCCTTTAAATCTCAACTAAAAACCCACTTGTTTAGGATTTTATTAGAAACGTGATCAATTGCAAGTTTATTGACGGAATCTGACTTGATGTTGTGTTTTTGTTGTTGATTCTATGTTGCATTGTATTTTTGTGTTTGATTTGATGTAAAGCTCTTTGAAATGCCTTGATGCTGAAATGTGCTTTACAAATAAAGTTTCATTGATTGATTGATAAAGAGTAGTTTGGGGGCAATTTGTGGCCTTCTGAATGATTTGACTTACCCCCTCAGACTACAATTTGAGAATGGAGGAAATTAACAATTATTTCAACAGTTTTAAAGACAAATAAACATTCATATATTTTTATACAAGACAAAGTATTTTATTAACAAGGTTTCATTGAAATTTTATTGATTACAGTTTGCTAAAACCAGAAAGTGTTTCCAAACCTTTATTGACAAATGTTAAAAAAGGAGAAAACCCTAGCTTTGAAAAATATTTATCTGTCATTTAATACAGCAAATTTACCAGATTATTTTCCAACCAAAATGAGACTACTTTTTTTATTAAAGTATTGTCTATTTATTATACCATTGAAGAGATAAAAACAACAAATTTATTTGTAAATAAATCTTTTCAATGTTAATTAAGGAAAGTGGCCTCAGGTGCTCTGAACCTGGCAGTTTTGGGCCTGATGACAAAAAGTTAGAACTGCACTGCTTTAAAGCTTATAGTTTTTCTCCCCTTGTAATTTCATTATTTTATTTTTTTTAGGTGTATTTGTTTTTAATGATAAGATCTAAAAGTTGTTTAAGGTTAAAAGTTAGACATGAACGCCTCAGGAAGCAGAAGGATCTCAGAGCTGAGCAGTTTTACAGGTTTGGATAGAAAAGTCCAGTGGAGGTCGGTTTTCTTCCAGGCCATGACTGATGGACTCCATCTTGTTTTCTCTGGTTTCTTCCAGTCGTTTATGAGGTTTCTGGTATTTGGGTAGAGGAATCCAGTGGAGGCTCGTTGTGATTGATGGACTCCATCTTGTTTCCTCCAGATGTTTCTGATGTTTCAGATGAGATGGACCTCCTCTGTATTTATTATTAATTCTCCTATAATTGCTTTATACGATAAGATTATGCTGAGGTAGAAGAGTCCAGTGGAGGTCAGTTTTCATCCAGGTCATGACTGACAGATTCCATCTTGTTTCCTGTAGATGGGTTTCTGATCCAGAGTTACTTCCTGTTGACATTCTGCTGATTCTTCTTTGTGATGTGATGTGTTCTGTCAGAACCAGAACTTCTGGCTCTAACAGAATAAATTGTGACGCTTAAACTCTCCACCAGCTGCAGCTCCTCCGTCTCTCTGCTCCATCCTGCCTGTTTCTGCATTCCTGTCAGAAGATGAAGCTGTGATTTGGGCCCAGCATGAAGCCGTGATAATGATCTGCACCACGGAGACGCAGCATTGGACGCAGCAGGAGGTTGAGAGGAGACGGAGGAGATGAAAGTGGATCTCAGGATGAAGGAGAAGCAGTTCCACTTCAAAAACTGGACTCCATGTTCTCCTCGGCTCGTCGTCAGGCTGTAAATGATGCAACACGTCTTCAATATGAGATGAAGAACTTCTCTATTTATCTCACTTTATGTCACTCAGTTATAGAGGAGAAATGGTCCGGAACCAGCAGAATCTGGGTCATGTTTTAACAACAGGACGAAGTTGGAAAAGGTTCTGCTGCTCCAAACGGACCATCTTCATCATTTGGTTTTCAGGTTCTAGAACATCTGTCCTGATCCAGTTCAGAGCAGCAGGTTGATTTTATTCGCCGACCTGTTTTCCTGAGAAAACCCAGTTAGATCAGCAGACACCTGGAGGTAAAACATCAGACTGTTTCAGTTGGTTCCAACAGTCACCACCACAACCGGGACACAGGAGGCTGAATGGACCTGAACAACAGAACCCTCTGGTTATGCTTCCAGAAACCAAAAATAGGAAGGATGGAGGTGAACGTAATGATCTGGGTCTGTGCTGGTTGTTTTGTTTCCTGACTGGTGGTAATGTCAGGAACATGTTACTTTAATTAGTCCCCCTTTTCAGTAACATGTAATCTATTCCAACCCAGTAATCAGATTACAGTTACTTATCCAAGTCATTGTGTGTTACTGTTTTTGTCCTTTTACTTTAGTAAACAGATTTATTACTGCTTTTCTCTTGCATCTCGTTGTGATACCAGCAACGACACAAACGCTGGCAGGAGGAGAGACATTTGTGCTTTCAGCTGGAATCCTGTCAACATTTACAGTTTTTGTCAAAAAAATGACAACATCAGGGTTTCCCTCTATGCTAATGACAAAGTGCTGTTGTTGCACCTTAGAAAATGGGTGAGACAGAAAAATTAGTGATTTCCTGCACTTCTCTAGAGGAAAAGCCCTGTAGTGTAGGCTGAAGGCAATACCAATCAATCCCAAAATGGTTTTATAAGTTGATTCCTGAAGAAAATGACAAAAATATTAATACATAAAAATATAACTTTTCAACAGTTGTCTTCCTGTATTTACATTGTTTTTAAGTTCTTGGCAACTAATATGAATTTATTTCATTTTTTGCAGTACATTGTCATTTAAAATAAGAACATTTTGTTCTTATAAGTGAATAAAATATTTTAGTCTTCCAACCAAAAATACTCCATCAGATTTGAAGAAACACAGGTATTGTCTTGGGCCCTGTTTATGCAGCAACAATTTCTGGTGAAAATTGATAAGTTTTGTTGCGTTTGTCTGCACATTTGCACAAAAGTAGCAAATATTTTCTCTGACAACGGCACAGTTTGAGAACGGGTTCCAGAGTGTAATGGTTCTAAAACGTACCGATGTCCGTTGTCTTGGAAACAGAATAAGTGAATCTTTTCTGTCAGGGAAACCCTAGCTCATGTATGTTGCAAAAACATAATTCCTTCCTACCATCCACAGACGAAGAAACTACCGACAATGCCGGTGGCTTTCAGATAGAATGTTTTTTTACACATGTGCACTTAGTTTCAAAGAACATGGCACCAACCGGTGTTGTGGTAAGAGCGTTACATGTGTACAATGTGTACTGTTACTGTATAAACAAAGAATATAATTAAAACGTCTTAATGTAAATTTGTTAATAAAAATGGGGGAAAAAATTAATTTTATTGGATCATTGTCATGTCAATAGATTCTTAGAAGTTTTGTCTTGGGTCCAGACTCCAGAAGCAGCTCGGTGAACCTCAGCCTTCCCACCATCTTGTTTCTAGAGAGAAGATGCTTTCTTCTTCAAGACTTCTGGTTCAGTGTCATGACCTGTAGCTAATCCCTTTTCAGCTGCTGCTGTTTCATTTATGATATAAAGATGTTTGATGTTTTAGGCTCTGATCCTCTGAGCTGGTTCTGTGGAGTTCACCGCTAGCGGCTCCGCGTCAGCTGGAAAATTTCTCTAGCTGTCGGATCGCAGAGAAAACCTTGTTACGATATCAGAAAACATTGTGAATTATACATGATGTGTGCATTGCTGGCGTGTTTTCTCTCCACTGATTACGCAGAGCTTTCCACACCATCTCCAGCTTCTCATGGCTGTGCAGAGCTGAGCTTCAGCAGTTCTGCTCGTTATCTCACCGCTCTCTCTGCGAGCATCACAACTGAAACACCCAGACTATTATCATTCCTCCTCTTATTTTCCAGGCGAATGAACCATAAGACCACGATGAAGGCCAGTCATTCCTCTCAGCCGGAGCCGGCCCAAGGCGGAAGTTAGCTAAAACCATCAGGGACTCTGTGATAAAGATGTGACTTTAGGCAAAAAACACAGAAAAAGGAGAATCCTGTTAATTTGATTTGACAGTTTCACATCAATAAAATAAAGGATTTACATTGTTCAGAATTTAAAGAAATTAACAAATCTACTTTGCAAAAGTGTACAAATTCATTGATTGCTGTGTTACCATAGAAACAATTTGATGAGTTTAATCTCGTTATTTTTGAGCTTTTGTTAATCTCTTATTGTGCTAAGCTCCGCCCACTCTGCCCTGTCTCCCACTCTCATCCCTTTATAGAAACCTTGTTAATGGAAGGAAGATTGCTGCTAGCTCATTAAATCTGTTAATTTGATCAGATTATTTACATTTTCATATATATGTATCATATCTGTGATTTAAATTTTACTTATCCTCCATCTCTGAATGTGTCCTTCATTTATGCTAGGACCTTGTTAATATTGATCAATTATTTGCATCAACTTTAATATGGTAATTTTTTTATTGCAATTAATCCTTTTTTTTAAAACATTTTTCTGGTACCGCAGTAAACCTGGTGCACAAACAACATCCAGCGATGAACGACGAAGCTGATGGTTTATTTCTGCTTCTAAACGATCTGAAAAAGATTATTGTGTTCAAGTTGTGCAAAAAGAAGATAGCCTATCAGTGAAGCTATGCTAACCTAAAATAGCATCTCAATGCTAACATGTAGCGGCTAAAGCTAATGTTAGCATTCACAGTCCACATTTCTAAAGACACTCCATGAATGATCAGGACTTCCTGAAACACTTCTGATCATCTGATGGATGAAGAGCCTGAATATCAGATTAAAAACTATAAATATATTTATTGATGAGCTCAGATGTCCATTCATTAATTTAGCAGCAAAAAATGGTTTTGAATTAAAATTGTTGCTTATTTTTTGATATGTAGTTTTAGGTTAAAATATGCGTAATTAATTACTGATCCTGGAATTATGTTGATTATTGATAAGTTTTAAACTAATCCCTCCCTCTGATTGGCCCAAATGTGCCAATCTTGATCAGTTTTTCCGTCAAACATTACTGCTTAACCGGAAGCGCAACCTCACATTGAAAACAGAGAAAACACATGCATTGATTGAATATGTTAACCAGTTCCTGATCTTCAGGTTTCTGTTTCCGGTTCTGATCACCACATCTGAGCCTCGTTAAGCAGCCAGCAGACCTTCAGTCCGGTTCGGATTCTATCAAAATCTGGTTCTGGTTTCTCGATCCTGTTTTTCTGTCCTTCACCTATAAATTAAGCTCCTTGACCAGCTGGACCAAAGAGAATGAAGGTAAAGTGGATTAATGACTAGATTTAAGATGACGATAACAATGTGCTTAAATATTATTTTCTCAATCTGATCAATCAGTTTTTATTTGTATGCTGCCGAATTACAAAATGTGATTTTAGTTTAAGAAGTTATTATCGAATGCAGAGCTGGTTATTAATATATAGCTATAAATATATTTTCTTGTGGGCCGGCACTCAAGGCCTCCAAATGTGGGTCGCGCTGTCCCCTACGCCACCACAGCACACCCTGCGTGTTAATATTTTGATGAATAGTTTTATCGATAGATTCTGCTACAACTACAAATCAGATTCCAAAGTAAACCAGCTAGCAAGCTAACCAATTAGCTTCAAGCTAAATATTTATCTTCAATGTAGCTAAAAGATAAATATTTAATTTAAAACTGTGACATTCATAAATGAATTAATAACATGGTGACTTTGAAAAGTCCCATTTTTTTCTCATGATGAGATAAATATCCATGTTATTTCTCTTAATTTTCACTGTGTGATTGGTCACTCGTTCTGGTTCTGGTTCTGGTTCTGGTTCTGTTCTGGTTCCAGCTGAAAAGCCCCAGAATGGTTTCAGTCTGATTTCCAGCTGTCGGATGGAAAGCCTTCCTCCTGAAGCGGAAATCTCCTCCTCTTCCTCTTTTCGTCTTTCTGCAGATTCAGGCTGAAAGTACGCACCTGATGACGCAGCTGTTGCGTCATCAGGTGGGTACTTTCCCGGCGCCTCCGCGGTTCTGGTCTAATCCGCAGCGTTTCCGATCCTCCATCTTTACATTTAATGGATTTCTTCCTAAAATCCGAGCCGCTGCGGACTCACAGGAAGCGGCTTTCCCCGCATTTCCTCCCGGCCCCGCAGCTCCAACACTTCAGCTCAGCTGCGGGATGAAGTGAGTGAACAGATGCTGCAGCCGTCCCGCCCCGAGCCGCCGGTGTTCCCGCAGACAGCAGGAGGAGGAGGAGGAGGGACTCTGACATCATTACCGCAGCTCTGCCCCGCATTGAGCGGGCTGCCAGTCTGCGGGGCTGCAGGCGCTGCTGCTCTGTGTTTGCGGGTTTAGCGCTGTGTTTGCGGGTTTAGCGCTGTGTTTGCGGGTTTAGCGCTGTGTTTGCGGGTTTAGCGCTGTGTTTGCGGGTTTAGCGCTGTGTTTGCGGGTTTGCGGTTCCTGCCTCTGGTTACTCTGACAGCCTGAAATCTGAATTTGATCTTTTCAGAAGGAGGAAAGTCCTGCACTGCGGCCTCTTCCTGCTCCTCAGTCTGCTGGAGCCTCTCCATCTGGACCAGACCAGTGATGACTGAAACTTTCCTCTGCAGGATTCTTTTCACTTTAGGATCTCAGTTTCTACCTAAGGGCTTTGACTAGACCTTTCAGATTGGCTCAGCAGCATCTCCAGCTTCACCTCAAGAAGTTCAGGAAGTCTCCTCCGTCTCAGGATTAATCCGTTTCTGCCATGGCTGCTGGGAGTTTCTGGACCCGGACGCTCTGTGAGCTCAGCGGGGAGGACCGGAACCTGCAGCTGTGTGTCCCGCCGGCGGACCCCGTGCCGCTGGGTGGCTCTGCAGCCGGGCTGGAGGAGCAGCAGGGGACCCTGCAGCCTCCAGGTGAGTTCAGCTCCAGGTCAGAGGTCAGAGGTCAATCTGGGAATTACCTGGATTCGGTTCTGACCAGGTGAACTCTAACAGTTTGGTGTCTAGATTAAGGCAGAGAGGAGATGAAATCTGATCTGATTGGCTGAGGATGCTGGTTGCCATGGTTACATCCAGAACATGAATATTTCCTGACCTCCTGATAAAACTCACCTGCTTCTTTAACCTTCGTCTGTTTGCTGCTTCCTGTCCTGTTCGGCTCCAACTATTGATTATTTTATTAATCGATTATTCTGGTGATTAACTGATTAATCAGATAAAAAAAGGCACAATACAGATTTTTCATTTAACATGTTCAGCCTTCTTTTTTATACAATATTAAAAATGCATAAAAAGATGTAAATAAATAAATTTCTATATTAAATAAAAATAAGACTTTATTTCCTAAAGGTTAATAAGTTATTTTAGTGAATCCTGGATATTTGTAGCAAAAGAATCTACAGCTAAAAATGTTTTATATTTTTATAAGTTTTGGTTGAGTTAGTCTGGATGCTCCAGTTGATTATTAATTGATGAATAAATTAGTTGATGATCATTTCATGCTCCAGTTGATTATTAATTGATGAATAAATTAGTTGATGATCATTTCAATAATTGATTTCTATTTAATTTCAATTATATTGAGTCAGTGTGTGTGTGTGTGTGTGTGTGTGTGTAACCAGGCTTTTTTATTGATCACACAAACAGCTGTTAAATCCAGAAAATGCAGACTAAAAATAATTTTTTGGTCTTCATTTTGGCGCCCCCTATGGTTCATATATTTCATATCCATACGACTGGCAACGCTCATCAGAACTGATTTTATGGGACAATTAAAGATGACAGATTGTTGTCATTGGTGGATCAGACAACAATCATCCGTTTAATGAACAGTGGATCATTAAAGATCCAGCAGCTTCCTGTCATTAAACGGTGGATCTGCATCACCGTAGCAACAGCAGCTTCCTGTTAGACCTGTGGACTTCCTGTTAGCTGCTGGTTTGTTGGAGTCTGATAACTGAATGTGATTTTCTGTCAGTTTGTTCCTTTCTGCAGGTCCTGCAGCAAAACGTCGTTTTAGTTTCAATCTGATCCGCCGAGATCAGATTATTATAATCAATATGAGTGGAATATTGATAAAGTTTTACATACATTTTAAAACGCAGCGTTGTGCGTAGCGCCATCAATAATCGGTCTGTCGGTCTTTAATGTTTCCTGGTGGCTGTGAGGTCCTGGAGGTCCGTTTCTTGTGAGCAGCTGCAGGTTCTGCTCCTCTGAGGTTTCAGTGACTGCAGCAGATTTCGGGTCACAGCTGGAAATGAAATCTCTTCGTGACAGATTAGCATTTCTTTTTGTAACATTTTAAAAGTTTGCTCTAAATTAGTTTGTGGATTGGATGGAAACATGGAGGGTTTGGTTTTCCTGAAGGTTTCAGGTGAAATACTCCAGGTGTGTTTTGGTTCTGGTGTGGATGCTCTGCATCATCTGTATCGATGCTAGAGTTGTGTTTATTATATTTTCTATAATTCCTCTCCTGGTTTTTACTTCTGGAACTGTGAAGTTATTTAACTCCTCCAGCTAAATGTCTCTGGATCTCCCAGCAGCTTTTCCACGGCTTCACATCAAAGCCCGACTTGCTGCTGCAGCTTTGAGAGACCAGTTACAGCCCGCAGGAGGAAGAGGAGCATGATGAAGATTGTAGGACAAATTTAGAAGTCCAGACCCAGAGGAACTCCTTCATGGAAACAGCAGATGAGTTTGAGCGCCTGGAGCAGAGCAGCTGCTTGAAACCATTTCAGCTCTAATGAAAGCTGCAGATATTCATGTTTTTCCCTCCATCAACGTTCCCAGCAGAACCAGTCTAAAGAGACTGGAGCTACTGGGAACGTTGATGGAGGGAAAAACGTTTGAAACGTGAAGTGGAGAAATGATGTGAGATCACTGATGGGTTTGGTTTGAAAAGCTTTTAGTGACCAACGCCTCAGTCTGGAGACCTGATGGTTTTATGAACAACGTTCAGGTCAGAACAATAAGAGTCTCATGGCTCCAATCAGCCCAGCTCAGTCCGCTTCAACCCGACTCCAGTCCATCTGCATATAACATCCAGTTCAGTTGGTGGGCTGTGAACGCTAATTGACCTCTGACCTCTGGTCCTCCAAACTCCGTCTGGGTTCAGTAGAAGTGAACTCTGGTTCAGTTTGAATGTAAACGCCAAGCGGACCAGAGACCGCTCCAAAAGCAGGAAGTGAACTACAATGCAGGGCATTCTGGGTAAATCCAACCAAAGCTAACATGCTAGCCTAGCGCTAGCAGCAGAAATGTCTCCTGGTCTTCAGCCAGAGACTAAAGAGAAATCCTCCAACAGTAAAATCTGACGCCTCCATCTTGTTTCCATCTGGTGAAGAAGGAAGTTGCTCTGGACGTTTTCATGTTTCAGGTCAGGCTACCAGAACCTGCTGCTCCCTCTGACCTTGAAGCAGAAACTGAACCGTTTGGCTGCAGGTGGATCCGTCGCATGTTTCCTAATCTCATGTTTCATGCTAATCTCTGACTGCTCATCATCGTAATCCCACTGAAGTGTTGATGCAGCAGCAGCACGCAACCTCTCATCATCATCCTCACGATGAAGGAGGAACCTCATCACTTCTGCTACTTAAAGGATTATTTCACACAAATATCACAAAACAATGAGGAAGTTTAAAAAGAAAACAGAAAAAATCACTTTGGACAGATTTCTCAATTTTTATCCATCCTAACTCCTCCTGTCCTCCCGTCCTCCTGTCCTCCTGTCCTCCCGTCCCTCAGCCAGGGATTAGCACTGAGCTAACGCTCTGAATCCGGGTTTATCACGCCTCCACATCGAGCCTCATCCAGTCACACCGTCTTGGTTCTGGTTCGGCCCGGAACATAAAACTGATTGTGGAATAAATTCTGGATATGGAGGAAAGTGAAGCATGAAAGTGACAGAATTGAAGTTTTGCTGAAGGGAAACCGACTGAAATGTTTGATGTTTAAATCTGAACATCTTGTTTCTGGTTTTGATTTGGTGAGTTTTTACCTGCAGTGGATCATAAATCAGTTTGTTTCTGTCTGAAGGAGAACAGAAAACATTCATAAAAACAGAAATCAGCTGAAGGTCCAAATGTTTCTGCTGGACTGCGTCTGTTTTATAATGGACAACACACACACACACACACACACACACACACACACACCCTCTGCAGGCCGTTTCCAGTTTCCGTTTCTCTTTATACAGAAATAATCTGTTTAAATGAAGGAAGATTCGTCTCAGTGAACAGCAGGAATCATTTATTAAACCTAAAAACTGTAACCTACTTTTTGTTCTATAAAATGTATTTGTGGTTGAAACACCTGAAGGACCTTTTAAGGACCATCCTGCTTCCTCTTTGGTTGGAGGCCAGCGTGTCGGCCATCTTGTTGGAGTCTGACCCGTCCTGACGGTTTCGTTGTGACGTTTAGACCAAATTTAATGAGATCAGATGTGAAAAGTTGAACTTCTTCTGCGGTTCGGGTTCTGTCTGACGTTTGTGGGCCGACGGCCGTGATGAAGACGAGTTCAGCCAAAGGTAAAATCCTGAGGCCGTTTCTGTGATCAGAGCCGACCTGGTTCTGAAGCCCAGAACCCGTCTGGCTCTGCTGAGGAAAAAGCGCCGAATGAACAGAAAGATCTGGGATCAGACGATGTGGATGTTTAGAAAGAATAAATGTTTTATGTGTTTTTCTGGATTTCATCAGATTGCAGTAATGTTTACACAGATAAAAGTATTAACTTTTTAAAATTTGAGTTTTGTATTTCTGTCTTATTGATTTCTATCAAACAACTTTCTAAAGGAAACTTTCTGTAGAGCAGAAGATCTGTTACCATGAATCCGATTTAATTTTTCTACATTTTTTTGGTATTGATTTTATCTCTCTCATTTTGTTTAGAGTTTTTGACTCACTATATATTTTATTTATTACTGATGTTCTTTGAGGTTTTAAAGCTTTTGACAATTAAGATCTTTTAAAATGACTTTTTAAAAAAATTTAAAGTCAAATTTTTTTTATATATTTTTGTCTTTGATTTAGCAAAACCATGAATATCCTGCAGCAGCTTGCTTAATGTCAGGTATTTGAGTCCAGCCTTTGACTAGGCCACTCAATAGAGGAATCCCGTCAGAGTGCAGCAGAAGAAAGTCGAGTTTCAGCTGCTGAAGTTCAGGCTGAGCTCCACCAGAGAGCGCTGTCACTCTGCTCTGTCTTTGGGAGGAAGAGGAAGATGATGAAGAGCGGGGGGTTCGGTTCCGGAGCAGAGAGATGGAGAACTGGACCCAGAAATGAGACAAACTGGGTTTTACAAACCGAGACACCAAGGAAAGTTTCTGGAGGATTTATGTCATCGTTTCTCGTGTCTGCAGGTAAAAATGAATTTCTTTCTGTTTGAGTCACAAACAGCCAGAGCTGCTGCGTTCAGGCTGAAGACAGAAATGATCCTAGACCAACTGACCAACAAGCCCACAGCATCATGCCTCCACCGCCGGCCTGGACTGCTGCGTTCCTCCAAACATCCAGAAGTTTCAAACGTCTGAAACTGAAACATCTGATCAGCTGCAGCTCCGATCTCCACAAACTGTTTGGGATAAAAGCAGTTCAAACTTCAATCTGAAAAGTCTGGAGTTTTTCAGGATCTGGATTTATTCCTCCCCAAAAAGATTAGAAAATATTTTTAAGATCCTATTTTTATTTTTTATTTTTTTGAACAAACTTTTAGGCCCAAATGTAGCTCCATAGAAATATTCTATTCACACTGAAAAATGGCTAAGCAGAAATGCAGAGATTATCTTTAGCAGGTTCTGTTCTGGTTCTGGTTCTGTTCCGTTCTGTTCTGGTTCTGTTCTGTTCTGTTTGGGTTCTGGTTCTGTTCTGTTCTGTTTGGGTTCTGGTTCTGGTTCTGGTTCTGTTCTGTTTGGGTTCTGGTTCTGGCCTCATTCTCTCTTGGCCTGCAGCAGAGAGAATCAGGAATCATTCCTCCTCCATCCTGTTGTTCTGATAACCGACCCGATCGTCTGCAGCAGAACCGCTCTGATCTCTCCGTCGTTCAGCAGAACCCAGATTCTCTCCGTCTCTGATTGGCTGGAGGTGATGTCATCGTCTTCCTCTGCGTCCTGCCGACAGCCAATCAGCAGCCGTCGTTTTTTTCAGCCAGCTGGGGAGAAAAGGATGAGAGCATCAGAACCGAGCCGCTAAACGAGATGTTCTGGATCCAAATGAAACTTTTCTGCTCTTGATTTACAAGCAAAATTCATTCACAAATATTCTGCCCCTTTACTCTGATACCCCCAACTAAAGGAGAACGATTCCCTGTAGAAAACACCTGAAAGGAACTGCAGCGGTTCTGGTTCTGGTTCTGGTTCTGGTTCTGGACTCAGAGGTTCTGAGGAAAACCTGAACATGGAGAAAATGTGGGATGTTTGCTGTTTCTACGAGTCGTTGGAGAAACATGGAAGAATGTCCTCTGATCACATGGTGGTGGCAGCATCATGCTGTGGGAAGGAGAAAAGAAAACCTGTTGGAGGCAGAAGATCTGAGTTCAGCTTCCAGCAGGAACATGGGTTCGAGTGGCCTAGTCAAAGTCCAGAGCTAAACTCAGCTAGCATGTGCAGAGTGAAGTCAATCGCCCAGTGGAGACGTTTTGGGTGAAATCAGATTTTTTTGATCATTCTGCTGATTAATGTCTGATTTGGATCAGATCCATAAATATCCTGATTTATACGGAGCATCCCAAACCTTTCTATACCGACACCAGAACCAGAACCAGAACTAGAACCAGAGCAAACAATGAGTTCTCACAACACTCTTATTCCACAGCTCCCCCTAGTGCAGATTGAAGAGTATTACACCATGTCCCGCATGCTAACTTTCTGTTAGCATGACCACAGTCCAGGCACTGTGTGGGTTCAAAGGTCAGAATTTCCTCCATCCTAAAGCAGAAAACATGGAAGTCGTCTTTTTCTCCATAGATTAGGAAATGTTGGAAAAACAAAGAAATGATGGATCCAGATCAGAACCTGCATGGAAGAAAACCAAACGGATTAATGTCACAGATGGAAATCAGATTTAATGTTGGGTGAAAAGAACCGGGTCGCGTTCTGCTGTGTGAACTTCATCACGTCGCTCTGATGAGGCGAAGGGCGTGAGAACCTTTCCAGACTGATGCTGATGGAACTAGAGGAGAATATTTCATGAATATTTCATGAATATTTCATGAATATTTCATGAATATTTCATGAACAGCCTCGTCTCTGAACTGACAAAACGCCGACTCGGCAAAGAGAGGAAAAAGAATTTATGTCCAGACAAAAAGACCCAACCTGCCTGACGTTTGTGAATCCAATGATGAAAAATGAAACACGATCAGTTCAGAGAGGCTGAAGAAGAGGAGCAGCTTCATCCTCTGAAGCTGAGCCAGCGTGACCTCAGGTGACCTTTGACCCCTCCACCTGCCACATGGACAGAGGGGGGGTCAGTGCAGAAGTGAAGGAGTTCAGTCAGTTCCACCCTGAGGTCCATCATTCCCATAATGCATCACTTCATTCAGCTGCATCATGGGAAAATCAGCAACTTCTGCAAAACAAACCAGATTTTCTGCTGGAGACAAAAGAATCAGCGCAGCGACTGGATCCAATAAAACGGTTCTGATGAACAGTTCTGCACTGTAAAAACACAAAGTAAAGTAACGTTAAGCAAAATATAGGAGGAGGATTTAATATTCTTTAATAAAACTAAAATGTTTTAGTTCTGGTAGATGAAGAGCCTGAAATCTGATCAAATCTGATTCAGGAAATAAATCCCAGTTAAACTGATAAACTCATCATGTTTACTTTAAAGTCCGGTTTGGACCGCTGCGGGCGGGTCATGGCGCCGGTCGCCATGGAGACAGAGCACCTCTCCTCTGAGGTCAGGTTCATGTGTGAGCATTTTACTCCCCCTTTACCCAGCATTAGCAGAGGTCAGAGGTCAGCGCCAGCCTGCTGGCTCCCAGGAGAACCGAACTCTGAGTCCGTTGGTCAAATGGACTCTGGATTTACGAGCTGCTTCTGAACTCAGTCCAGCCTGGAGGGAATGAAACTGAAACTAATTTATTCATTTATCAAGATTCAGAATGCTTTACAACATAAACCTATAAACAATTATACTGGAACCAACAACCGGACCGGACTGGACCGGACCAACTGCTGTCCAGTTGGGGAAAGAAAACGTTTTGGACCAGCAACAAAATCAGGAGAAATTCTCATCCAGTACTGAACTAAATTTGTACCAGTTGTTATAAACTCCAACCAGCTGGTTTTTAGTCTGGAGTTAAAGGTACCGGGTTCTGTTAAACCAGAACCTGAGCGGTCTGAAGGCTGATCCAGCAGCAGTAGATCTTGAATCCGTTCATCGTGTTTTATTGATCCTCTGATCCTGGAAAAGTTCTTCAGCCGACAGAAGGCCGTCTTGATAACCGTCTTTATGTGCCTCTGAATGTTCAAGTCAAAGGTCATCCTGACTTCCAGCTGTGACTTTTGATCAGTAAACCTCAGAAAACTCCTGAAAACTGAAACCTGAGTTTTCAGGGATTAAATCCAGAGATGAATTCTAAATATTTAATAAACGAATCTTTATCCGACGTTCCTGACGAGTGACGAGAACGACTGGATGGCTTTTACGTTTTGTTTGTATTTGTGAATTCATACCCATAAATGATCTATTTCAGCAGCAGCTGTTCATAGAAATACACATATATCTATGAATATAGATCAGATTTTGAGGGAATGTTTTTTGGTGGATTCCTCTGAAACATGGACGCTGCGCTCTGTCATCTTCCTGCATTTTGATCTTTATAGTTTGTTTTGTGACTCCAGTTGAATTTTGGTGAACTGCCGCTTTGCACCGTTGGTTTTTACTGCTGAGTTTGTGCTGCAGAGCCTAATCCACCTCAGTCATCAGAAACCAGGCGGCGTTAGAGCTGGAGAAAGAGAAGCTGCTCCTGGTTTTCAGAAACCAAGCGGCGAGTTTTCTGTGAGTTCAGCTCAGGCTAATCTTTTATTATTTAGCCTGATATTAAATTCATAAGATGCTTAGAGTCAAAGTTTGACATGTGTAAATATTGTGTGTGTGCGTGTGTGTGTGTGTGTGTGTGTGTGTGTGTGTGTGTGTGTGTGTGTGTGTGTGTGTGTGTGTGTGTGTGTGGAGTTCATGGTGAAGTCACGGCCTTCTCTTTCCCAGTGGGAGGAAAAGGCAGCTTAGAATTCAGCGTAATCTGCTGCTGTGTGGGTCGACAGGAGGGCAACACACACACACACATACACACACACACACATATACACACACACACACACACACACATATACACACACACACGCTGCTGTAAATTGTGAAGCTGTGTAGGAAGTCATGGTTGTGTGGTGCGATTAGCCGACTGACTGCTCAGCTTTCAGTTAATGGTTCAGTTGTCAAACTGATCATAATTATTGATTATTATTGCATTTCCTGATCAGAGCCTCACTGATCGCGGGATCCCCCAGATCCGGTTGGTACTGGTTGGTACTGGTTGGTACCGTTAGTCTTCCCAGAGTCGACTGATCATCAGAGCTGCTGGTAACGTCACCATGACGACGTCTGATAAAACTGATTGATCATATTTCCGGTTTTAGTTGCATTTGAACGGTGGGCCTTCATCAGGCGGCAGTTTGCTGATGGAAAGTTTCCTGGAAGAAATGGTAGCGCTGATGTAGCAATGCTGGTCAGAACAGGAGCAGAAATAATGGAATCTGCAGAGTTTTGTTTAAGGATCCAATTGATCTACTGCTCGTTTTTTATTTGTCATTGATTTTTACATATTTAGGTGAATAAAACTATTAGGAGCCATCATGAAAATGAAAAACTATAGAAATGGTTGGCAGGTTCCTAGAAGACATGCAGAAAATCAGGAAGTTTATCAATGCTGGGTCGTGATATGGAGCCTGGAACTTTAATAAACAAATCTGAGATATTTTTCTTATTATTGGGACGTTTAGCAAATAGATGCTAACTGACTGAATCAGGAGAAGTTTGGTTCTGATTTAAGTTCAAGCAGTGAGAAAAAAACCCTGGATATCTTTTGATTGGGTGTATGTAAACTTCTGGTTTCAGCCGTATTTTGTGGCCTGAGGAGGAAATCTGAGCTTTTACCTTTATAAACAGTTGCAAAGGTAATTTGATGATAAATGAGTGTTTTCCTGTTGTCTCTATCAAACTTTAGGATGGTTAGCGTCCTGTTAGCGACGTAGCTCTGGGATCAGGTGTGTTGAAGCAGATTCACCTTTTAAAGTCAATTATTTACCTCGGTACCAAACAAGCAACCAGCACTGCAGGAAAAATGCTCCATTTCAGTTCAGGAAGCGTTGGACCTTCAACCTTCAGGCCGATCTAAAGGTCAGCAGGTTTAAAACCACCTGAAAAGATGACAAGAATCTGTTTCATTAAAACCACACAGTTCATAAAGGATTATTGTAACTTCAAGGTAAAATGTGAAACATGCATTCATTACAGAAACATTATAAATGTTAGGGGCCCCGGGCCCCTGAAGCCTTTCTGATGTCTGGCCCTGACCAGGTGATCCCTGGTGGCTGTGTAATGCATAGGCCTGTTATAGTAATCAATAATCAATAATCAATTAATCACATAATAAATTCAATATACTTCATATACTGCAATAATTTCCATTTACATAATTTATTGTTTTTCTCTTTCTGCCAAAAACTGGATGATTAAGTTTCAGTCTGCTTTGCTCTCAACCAGCCCTTATTTTGAAGGACCAGAACCGGAACCGGTCCAAAGCTTTCCTCAGGTTCTGATGGATCGGGTCGGCCTGAAGGTCTCTGTTTGTGTTCAGGCTGCGCTGACATCATCACTGGCATCCAGTCAGAGCCTGAGATCAACACAGATGTCCTCTTCCTCCTCTTCCTCTTCCTCCTCTTCTTCCTCCTCCTCCTCCTCCTCTTCCTCTTCCTCCTCTTCTTCCTCTTCCTCCTCTTCTTCTTCCTCCTCCTCTTCCTCTTCCTCCTCTTCTTCCTCTTCCTCCTCTTCTTCTTCCTCCTCTTCTTCTTCCTCCTCTTCCTCCTCTTCTTCTTCCTCTTCCTCCTCTTCCTCTTCCTCTTCCTCCTCCTCTCCTCCTCTTCCTCTTCCTCCTCTTCTTCTTCCTCCTCTTCTTCCTCCTCTTCCTCCTCTGTGATAAAAACAATCATTCATTGCAGAGAAAAACTAAAATGTTGCAGCTGGCAGTAAACCAGGATTTCCTCTTCAGAAACGACGGATGGAAGGAGAAGAAAGGAAAATATCTAAAAAAGCAAAAAAACTATGAAAAAAGGACAGAATGGAAAAAAGAGACAAAAAGTAAAGAGAGAAAATCAAAACTTCAGATCTTTGATTCTATGTGGATGGAAACTTTTTGAAGACCTTCAGCCTGCAGACGCCTTCAATATTTCATCAATATTTCATGAGGAATGAAAACGGAGAATGTTTGTTTTTCTCCTGGGCAGAAACATTTTCTCTGTTTATTCATCATAATTCCTCTTGTTGACTCAAAACTCAAAGTTTTCATGGATCGACCTAAAATAGATCTGAATGCTAAACCTGTAGCTGCTAATGCTAATGTCAGCATCTGTATTTCTAAAGAAGCTTCATGAATGATCAGGATTTCCTGATCAATACAGACCCATTGAATAAATGTGAATCACATCATATGGATTATTTACACACAGATAAATGAAAAACTTTTTGTTTCTGTTAAATATGATCATCTTCCATGTTCAGCTGATGAAACCACAACTCCTAAAATTTGAATATTACGTCTGACCAGTAATGCTAAAGCTGGAGCTAACATAACAATCTGCTGGGGTTCAGCAGAATGAGGTCAACATGACTCCATGTTGGCTGGCCACCAGAACGCATCAGAACGTAACAAATGGCTTCATCCTGATCAGGGCAGAAAATCAGAGCTGCTGCACAATTCAGGATGAAGGAGAACCTCCATGTTTGCTGGATAACTGTCTCTGTGTGGTAGGAAGGATCTGGTCAAATGTTCCTCCATTGTTGAGAACCTGCTTCCAGAACGACGAGACACAAACACTCAATGAAGAGAAAACATCGTCTTCTTTTTTTCTGTTCAGTTTTTATTCTGAGATGAAATGGCAGATGGAGAAACGTGAGAAAAAAAGGAAGTTTGTAGGAAAGAAAAGACGTTTTCTTGGTTTAATGAAAAAACTTTCTGCTGTTTTCTGTGAAACGTGTCAGAGTGAGAATTGGTGGATAAACTCGGCTGCTTTAGCGAGCCAGGCAGCAGATCCTCAAAGTCTTTTCTCCTGTTTCCTTCGTCTTCCCCGCCATCGTCTGTCTGTCCGTCTGTCATGGCGTCCTGTGGGAGCCGCTGCTCCTGACAGCTCTGAGATCTGCTGTCATCCCGCTGCCGTCTCCCCGGAATCGCTTTCCGTGTGTGGAGAGCTGGAATCTGATTGGCTGCGAGCGTTGGAGGAGCTGTGTGACCCCCAGCGGAGCGGCTCTCTGGGCCAGGCGCCGTGTTTCTGGACGAGGTTGCGTGTCCTCTTCCTGTCACGCTACGTCTCGCTCTCGTCCCTTTCCATGTCAGGCGGAGGGAGCGGCGGCTCCTGACATCGATGTTTGCGTGTCAGAGCTGCAGATTTCCAGCTGTGTCTGCACGCACAAATAAGGAGAGGTCAGAGGTCAGCGACTTCAGCCTCCGTGTTCTGCAGATGTCAGAACGCCAGGAGTTTCTCTGAGTGGCAGCAGATGTTTGTCCAACTTTATCAACACAGAAAAACCATCAGATGTTAGGATTTTAAATCATGTTTGTGAGAAAAAACAATCAGATCAATCAGATCAGTCAGATCAGTTAGATCAGTTAGATCAGTTGTTACCATGAGGAAAAAAATAAACCAGAAACGTTACAACAGACATTTAGTCTTCACAGATCACCAGAGACAAAATGATCGATTTTAGTTCCTAAAGCTACAGATAATCTGAGTAAAGAAAAATAAAAAAAGATGTATGGACATAAATATATTATGAAATATATATTTCATGGTTTGGATCTACAGATGCTCTACTGGCAGCTAAACATTTAGCTTAAATATGTAGTTTTCAAACTAAATATGCACTTAGGATGCTAATAACTAGATATTAAAACCAATATTAAAACCAATATTCACTTCAATATCCAACCTAAATATCTGTTTTGAAGCTGAAGCTATAATGTTCAGTAAAAGGCGACTGAAACATGGCGACACGGCGCCACGCAGAGCCACAGCAGGTGAACGTCGATCAAACGGCCGTGAAGTTCGCAGGTTGGTTGGTAGAGATGGAAACAGTTCTGGTACCAGAGCAGGAGATGGTTCTGGATGTGGTCCAGACTCACTGACATTCATCGTTTCTGAGCCCTCTGTGGCGAGTTCAGGCTCTCTCTCTCTCTCTCTCTCTCTCTGCAGCTCTAAAGCTCTGACTTCATGACAAAAACCAAACTGTTTCTCAGCTCAACTGAAATCTGTACAGAGAGATGGAGGCAGATCAACTTCATCTCTCTCTCCCCGATACATGAGGATGCATCAGGGGTCACAGCGGGTCGGTGGGCCTGGCTGCAGGAAACGGCTCACTAATCCGACTAAATGAGTCTGAACTGCAGCCAGCCCCATCACTTCATTCATAAACTCTCCTCCTGTCAGTCTGGAACCGTCTGCAGGTTCCTAAAAACAGGTCAATCCAAAAATAACAGAAAACCGTCTCTGGCCTAAATTAGCATTAGCTAGTTTATGCTAATGCTAGTTCTATTTACTGTTACTCTTATAGTAAATCCTGCTGCTGACTGGACTTTGCCATCCTTGAATGAACTCTTTTCATTTTGGTCCCAAAAACAAAAATATTTGATTATTTTTACCTGCATCAAATCTTTAAATTTACTCATACATGATGTTTTTTATACATTCTTAATCTTTTCTATGTTTTCATGCCAATTTTCTCCAAAGAAATCTACATAAAAAAAAAAAAAGTAAAACATTGAACATGCAAAGTGTAATATTTTTGTATTTAAGTCTCGACTGGGTCAAAACTGAACACTGACTTTTATTTTTGGAGCAATAAGAGTTAAAAGAAAAAAAATTAGGAACTAAAACATTACAGAAGTAGGGAGTTTATGCAACATGCATATCTCCTGTTCTACATAATTTGTGACTAGAGGATAAAATATTTTATAAATATAAATCAAATCCTGGCCAAGTTTCATAGAATCGAATCCTACCTGGGGAAACCTGTGATTTTATCAACTGAGATGCTGGTGGAGCCGCTGTCTGAAAAAACAAAAACAGACAGACTACTTCTTGACTTCCTGTCGTCTTCTTTGTCATTTCCAGCAGTAGTAACATCCGGCTGCTGATCATGTGATTCTTGTGATGCAGAGAAGTGTTTCCATTAAAGTTCTGCAAAATAAATCTACGTCTTTACCTCATCAGTGTGGACAAACGGGAGTTTTTTCTAATTTGGCGTGTTTTCATCTAGCAAATTTATTTTCTAATTCCAATTTGCTCGATAGTCGATGGGAAAGCAGCTAGTGTCATAAATTTGGTTGATTTTCAGGTTTATCACCCAGCCGATGTTGGACTCCTCCAGACAATAACCATCATCTGGATGCAGCTTCCTGTTTCCTGTGTGGAGACAGGAAGTTGCTGTCCTGTTGCGTACGAATCCTGACGAGTCTCAGGTTGAAACTAGTCGACTCGTTCCTGGAAACGTGTCAAAGTGAGAATTGGTGGATAAACTCGGCTGCTTTAGCGAGCCAGGCAGCAGATCCTCAAAGTCTTTTCTCCTGTTTCCTTCGTCTTCCCCGCCATCGTCTGTCTGTCCGTCTGTCATGGCGTCCTGTGGGAGCCGCTGCTCCTGACAGCTCTGAGATCTGCTGTCATGAATCGCTGTGTGTGGAGAGCTGGAATCTGATTGGCTGCGAGCGTTGGAGGAGCTGTGTGACCTCAGCGGAGCCTCTCTGGGCCAGGCGCCGTGTTTCTGGACGAGGTTGTCCTCTTCCTGTCACGCTACGTCTCGCTCTCGTCCCTTTCCATGTCAGTCAGAGCTGCAGATTTCCAGCTGTGTCTGCACGCACAAATAAGGAGAGGTCAGAGGTCAGCGACTTCAGCCTCCGTGTTCTGCAGATGTCAGAACGCCAGGAGTTTCTCTGAGTGGCAGCAGATGTTTGTCCAACTTTATCAACACAGAAAAACCATCAGATGTTAGGATTTTAAATCATGTTTGTGAGAAAAAACAATCAGATCAATCAGATCAATCAGATCAGTTAGATCAGTTAGATCAGTTGTTACCATGAGGAAAAAAATAAACCAGAAACGTTACAACAGACATTTAGTCTTCACAGATCACCAGAGACAAAATGATCGATTTTAGTTCCTAAAGCTACAGATAATCTGAGTAAAGAAAAATAAAAAAAGATGTATGGACATAAATATATTATGAAATATATATTTCATGGTTTGGATCTACAGATGCTCTACTGGCAGCTAAACATTTAGCTTAAATATGTAGTTTTCAAACTAAATATGCACTTAGGATGCTAATAACTAGATATTAAAACCAATATTCACTTCAATATCCAACCTAAATATCTGTTTTGAAGCTGAAGCTAATGTTCAGTAAAAGGCGACTGAAACGCAGAGCCACAGCAGGTGAACGTCGATCAAACGGCCGTGAAGTTCGCAGGTTGGTTGGTAGAGATGGAAACAGTTCTGGTACCAGAGCAGGAGACGGTTCTGGATGTGGTCCAGACTCACTGACATTCATCGTTTCTGAGCCCTCTGTGGCGAGTTCAGGCTCTCTCTCTCTCTCTGCAGCTCTAAAGCTCTGACTTCATGACAAAAACCAAACTGTTTCTCAGCTCAACTGAAATCTGTACAGAGAGATGGAGGCAGATCAACTTCATCTCTCTCTCCCCGATACATGAGGATGCATCAGGGGTCACAGCGGGTCGGTGGGCCTGGCTGCAGGAAACGGCTCACTAATCCGACTAAATGAGTCTGAACTGCAGCCAGCCCCATCACTTCATTCATAAACTCTCCTCCTGTCAGTCTGGAACCGTCTGCAGGTTCCTAAAAACAGGTCAATCCAAAAATAACAGAAAACCGTCTCTGGCCTAAATTAGCATTAGCTAGTTTATGCTAATGCTAGTTCTTTCTGCTGTTTTCACAGTTTTAACCCGACTCTGGGCTGCTTTAAGCGTCACATCAGCGTCACTATGCTAGCCTAAATAGCATCTCAATGCTAGCATGTAGCAGCTATCGCTAATGTTAGCGTCCACAGTCCAGATTTGGAAAGAAGCTCCATGAATGATGAGGACTTCCTGAAACTCTTTGCTCCAATCTGCTGGCTGAAGAACAGAAACTAAAAATTTTTATTTAGCTCAGATGTATGTTTGGTTAATAAGTTAAGAGCAAAAACATTTTTAAATGAAAATGTTCCTTATTTTTTGACTTAATGTTAATTAAAATGTGATTACATACAAAACCTGAAATAAAGTAGATTAAATGTTTAATCAAGTCCCTCTGCTGAAATAATTCACTTCGGGAAGAAAAAACTGTTTTAGTTGAACGACGTCAGTGGGAAGCAGAACCGTGTCACTTCCTGTTCGTTTGGTTCTAAACGTGTCACTTCCTGTTTGTTTGGTTCTAAACGTGTCACTTCCTGTTCGTTTGGCTCTAAACGTGTCACTTCCTGTTCGTTTGGCTCTAAACGTGTCACTTCCTGTTCGTTTGGCTCTAAACGTGTCACTTCCTGTTCGTTTGGCTCTAAACGTGTCACTTCCTGTTCGTTTGGTCCTGACTGGGTGGTGTCACTGCGAGGCGAGAAGCTTCAGCTTTTACAGGATCAGAGTTTAATGATGGATTTTCATGATTGAATGTTTCCTTTTTGTCAGATAAAGTCATTAACTGTCATAAAATGTTTCCTATCTGAAGTTTTTCCATGTGTGGAAATAAATCAGATGATCAAGAAAGTAGAGAAAAATACTTTATGAGATTTTCTGCAGAGGAATTTTCTTTGTTCTTCATCTGTGATCATTTTCTGTGAACCAACCAGCAGCTTCGCTGCTCAAAGCTCCAACTGTTCCTCTTCCTCCGGTCCAACAGAACCTCCGTCTCTCTCTCTAACTTTCTCTCTGCTGCCTCCATGTTGGCTGGAGGAAGACGAGGATTAGATGAAGGCCAGACGGTGTAATGCAGAAAGCTGAGCTAAGCCCTATTAGCGAGAGTCATTAGCCGTCTGGTTCTGCACGCAAACACTCGACTATCAGGAAGAAACAGAGGAAACCTCAGCAGGGTGGAGATCTGAGTGGACGAAGGAAAAACATGGAGATTCCTTCTGAAGAAACCGTCCAGACTGGACCGGAACCCAGAACTCAGCAGAACCGAACCGCCGGGTCACTTTTATTCAACTGATTTATTCAAAACAAATCCGACTTTTACACGGCGGTCTGAACGACTCGGTTCTGTTTTCACCCAAAATGAATCAGATCTGATTTAGTTCCTCTGCAGTCTGAACAGCCACGTCGCGTTTCATCCGACTTTTACAACATTAACGTTGAACATGCGTCATATTCTGCCAGGCGGTAAATCTGGACGTAAACATGAATGAATGTAAACATTTTAGGATGATGAAAGCCGTTAGTAGCTGTTCTACCGACCATATGAAAAAAAATTAATTAGCTTAAAGGAAACATGCTAATTTAAAAAAACTTTTTGTGTTGGTATCAAATTTCAGATTTAATTTCATCTCTGCTGAAATTTGCATATTTTGCAAAACTGCAATGAAAACATTTTTTTTTTGCATCACATGATCAGCAGCTGAAAACCACGAAGAAGACGACAGGAAATGGATGAGGAAGATGAACGACTAATCGCTTTCTAGCAGCTTCCGTTGTCTGCTGAGCATCTGGCAACCAATCTGTGCTGTCCATACGGAGCGCTGCGGCGGCCATCTTTACCGCCGTAAACGGAGCGCTGCGGCGGCCATCTTTACCGCCGTAAACGGAGCGCTGCGGCGGCCATCTTTACCGCTGTAAACTGCTGGGCGATGGCTACGTTCTTCTTCTTGAGTCGTTTGAGGTCGGAAACCGTTCAGTCTGACTGCCGTCGCAGTTATTTAGTTGCAGGAAGAATAATCCAAACAACATAAAAAATGGAAGCAGCAGAACTTCCTGCTCCGTTCGGCCTCTCGCTGCCTCTGCTCTCGTTTTGTGCTTCAGTCTGATGTCAAGGTCGCCAAAACCTTTCAAGGACGTCCTGTCAGGAAGGAGGTTTGGGGTTCAGATGTTCAGCAGATGCAACTGTAGCTGTGGCTCATAATAACTTCTAGTTATTAATGTTTGAGGTCCAATAACTGCAGTTCTGTGGATTTTTATGGCTGGAATAAGAATTATTTCAATCCTCAGATATTTTATCCTTTTATTGGTTTTGCTGATCAATTATGATCAACAAAATGTGTCTTTTTTTGACTTAGCATTACAAAATAAACTTTAATGCCTAAGTTAAAACTGATTTGATCTGGACGTGCTGTGGTGGCGTAGAGGACAACGCCACCCACATTTGGAGGCCTTCAGTCCTTGACGCGGTGGTCGCGGGTTCGATTCCTGGACTCGTCTGACATTTGCCACATATTGAAACGTCTCATTGTCACAATTTACTTTATATTCTAAATGAAACATTTTTCATTCTCTTTGTGTGTTTATGTCAAAATATTTCCATCTAAAGCTAAACAGCTTTGATAAAAAGATTATTTTTGGAAAATTCTGCATAATATCAGATAAATCCCCCAACTTTAGTTTTTTATTTTTATTTTTTACCAAAAAACTGAATTTTAAATGTGAATGTAATTGACTTTAGCTGGTGTGTTTGTGTGTCTCTGTCTCGACGTCGGCACCAGAACTTTCCAGACTGACTGTGTGTTTAGTAGCAGGAAGGTAGCTTAGCATTTCCTCAGTGCTTTGTAGCATTAGCTTGTGGTAGCAGGAAGGTAGCTTAGCATTTCCTCAGTGCTTTGTAGCATTAGCTTGTGGTAGCAGGAAGGTAGCTTAGTGCTTTGTAGCATAAATGTTTCTCATTTTTAAAAATAAAACCTGTAAACCAGCAGCTTCTCTTTGTCGGTTTCCCATTTTCTGATTCTGTCAGCAGTGATGCTTCGTCACTGTGGGAACCAGAACAGGTTGATTATTTTCCCGTTTGACCTCTGACCTCTAGAACAATAGACCGTCTGGAGGAGGACGCCGTCCTCTGCTCTCCATCTGGACTGAAACTGACAAACATGAAATTAATCCATAATCTACAGATCAAACTTTCCTTTTCTTTCAATGAAACCTTTAAAGTTGATAACTTGATAAAAGTTTTTCTCTATGAAAATCTGCTGAGACAGAAACTGGAGAGATTACAGAAACACTCCTCAGATTTTACAGGCTGCAGTCACACCAACACGGCTCAGTCCACTTTAATCCAGCTTTAATCCAACTCCAGTCCGTTTGCCTAGAAAGTCCAGTTCAGTTGGTGAGGTGAGAACGCTAATCGACCTCTGACCTCTGGTCCTCTAAACTTCGGTCCGGACACCAACACTAAAATCTGACGCCTCCATCTTGTTTCCATCTGGTGAAACAGGAAGTTGCTCTCAGTGTCTTCAGAGGTTTTTGTGTGGTTTCCTTCAGTGGTTGTTGGTGCAGCGCCCCCACAGGCCAGGAGGGGAACAGGTTGGTTTGACTCAGAACCACAGCAGCTGCAGGTGGAGCAGATGTTCTGGTTCCAGTAGAACCGGGTCGACCGGACTGAAGGAGGAAATCACTCTGAGCTTCCTCAGAACTGATGGTTGTGTATTTTTACTGGTTCTTTCTTTCATTTGAAGTTAAACTTTAACTGTGTTTTCTGTGAGGTTTAGTTCAGGGGCCCCTAGGGGCCGATTGCATCCTGTTTGTTTTATTCTCTCTCTGGTACCAACAACCTTTCAGCAGGTCAAAGTTCTTCTTTGGCCTCTAATGATCCATCATTGGATCCAGGTGCGTTAAACCAGGGAGAGACTAAAACCTGCAGGATGCCGGCCCTCAGGGGCCACTGTGGGGGCCCCTGGTCTAGTTTTTGTCTGAAGCAGTGGAACAGATTTCTGTCCAGTTCCAGTTTGACGGTTCCAGGTTAGCTTTGGGTCAGTTCTGCCTTGTTATTAGCAGATGATGTGATTCTGTTGGTGTCACCAGTGTTATCAGCTGTTTATAAAGAGAAGGGGAGTGAGGACAGAACCTGGTGGAACACCACTGGACACGTGGAGTCAGGTGTGAAATCATGAGGTTTGTGGCTTCATCTGGACCCAGATGTCACTGAAACCTCTTTCCTTTGTGAATGTCTGTGAATCCATTTCCTGATTGGTTGTGACATGGAGGAGCAGACTGCGCCCTGCTGGACGGCGGCGTTCCTCAGGGTCAGGATCCTGGAGCGTTTCACCAGAGAGGCGTCTCTGTGAGGTAGAGCAGATCTGGAATCTCCGGCTCTATCCTAGATAAAGTCTGTATCTGTTAACTGCAGATCAGCTCTCTGATAATGTGGCATTCAGCCTGCTGACCTTCTGGAGGAGCCAATCAGCAGGCAGCGGCCTCGCCGCCGTCCTGCGGCCTCGCCGCCGTCCTGCTGCCTCGCCGCCGTCCTGCTGCCTCGCCGCCGTCCTGCTGCCTCGCCGCCGTCCTGCGGCCTCGCCGCCGTCCTGCGGCCGCCGTGGAAGCTGCAGACGTTATCATGCGGCTGAGCGCCGAGGTCAGAGCGCCAACTGAAAATCCCAAAATCTGATTAATTTAAACGAGGAACTGTCTGCATCCCGGCATTAACCCCCACCACCATCGCAGCTCCATATGTGCCCCCCCCCTCGCAGAGGTCACGAGGTCAACCCAGAGCGGACGTAAATCTGTGGCCTCGCCGTCGACCTCCGATCCCTCCCCCACCCTGTCTGCAGCCGCCTGTCTGGTGAGGATCGCTGATACTGAAAGGCTCCCTGTGTCCCGGCGATAACACCAGGGCGGCAGCAGTGCGGGGGCAGGGCGGCGCGCTGTCCTCCGTCTGATAATGCGTCATGCTGCGGGCTCTGACCGCCGCCGGCCCTGTCCCGTCGCTGCCATTGTTCTCCTGCGTTAATTATCCCACCAGGAGCCGCGAAGCTTCAGCTGCGTGTCGCTTTTCACAACGATGACAAGAAATTAATGCGCTGGAGACAAAACCGGAACCAAAGGAGAGACGGATCCGACAGCAGGAATAATTACACAAAACACAGTTTGGTCGGCCAAAGTGAAGCCGATTCCTCGGTTTTAACAATCCTGTCTTCTAAAACCTTTAGCATACGCCGCTAATGTGAACCGAACGGCTAACGGAAAATGTTTAAATCATATTTCTGTGGACAAGTTTAGCTCTTTACTGTCTGCTTCGTTCGGTGACATCCCATAATATTATTTAGAGCCAGAAAATGTAAAAGCTGACATGTCAGTGTCACATGTCTGCTCCTTACCAGAGGCACAAAACCCAAAGGTAAGTTTATGTGCGAACCTCCAGCTCTCGTTTCTCTACTTCCTGTTTATCAGAGCCGTGTGCAGCGTCAACAGCTCATGAATTTACGCTTCGCCTGGTTGATTCATTCCTAACAGAAACACCTAATTCACATTTTCCTTCTTATTCTTTTCTTTTGAAAAGAAAAGACAACTTTATGACAGTTGGATGGAAATAAAGTTAGCAGCGACTTTCTGAATAATCACAGTAAACAACTGAATAAATTAACTTGGGTTTTTCAAAGGTTTCATTTCCAGTTTTATGGATTTTTCCCGCATCATTCAGTCCCAACAGAAACGACTAGAACAGATAATCAGAGATCAGGAGCTCCCAGTTCTGCTCCCTGAGGTTCTCCTGCAGACCACAAACTTTCCTTCATTATCAGTTTTATCCATTTTAACGGCGTCAGAGCCGCTGGCCGCCTGAACCAACCGGCTGCGGTAAAAAGTTCAAACTCAGAACCAGAAACCGGCTGCGATGCCGATGTTCTGGTGGTTTTATAGGAGCTGCTGGGTCAAATATTTATTTCAATCTCTGAAATGTTCAGCATGACGGAGGCGTAATCACCCTGTGGAAAAACTTTCCTGCTGATTATTTTTAGCTGAAGATCAGCAATAAAACATGAACTTTTATGTTAATCTGAATGGAAGTGTTTAAAATCCCTGCAGGGTTTTTAAGGGAATACTCAGAAATGATGAATTTCTCCAGCAGGATTTGGTTGTTTCAGCAGATTTGATCCATATTTTAGGACAGAAACAGAATAAAGTATCTGATGCCCTTTTGAATCCAGGATTCTGGGAAATTTAATGTTACATTAATGTTTGTAGAGATGTTTTAAACTCTGCTCTTGGAAATTGGACGTTTATTCTGGGTGACTTTTTTTTGTTCATCTCAGGTTTCTGTCCAGATTTGATTCTGATGAAGAAAATCTGCAGGTTTGTGGTTTTTGTGCGTTTTATTTTTTTAACTTCAGCTCATCAAATGTTTGGCAAAACGTGACAACAGATTATCATAAATTCCCCTCCCTTAATCTGCAGCTGCTGACTGTAGAAATCAACCTGCAGGTCTGTATCAAACTTAAACGTCGCTCAAAGCTAACGCAGGTTTTATGTCTCAATAATCTAAATGATGTAAGTTTTAAGTTTTCAACTGAATATGACAACATGATGTTGGATTCTGGATCCATAAAACATCAGCAAAGAACCGAGAGAATAAAATAGTTTAAAACAATCTTCAAACCACGGAAAATAAAGATTTCTGGAGAAACAGGAAACAGAAACTCTGTCAAGTTAGTTTTGGATACATAGAACAGCTACACACACACACACACACACACACACACACACACACAGACACAAAGGTAATTATAGTTAACTAAAACTAACAAAATAACAAAAACTGGAAGTGAGAAAATTTTTTAACTGAAATAAAAACTATTGGGGAAAAACTGTAACTAAGTGAATTATATATATATATATATATATATATATATATATATATATATATATATATATATATATATATATCTATGTATATATTGTGTTCTTGATTTAATACTTTTAAATTGGGCCTCTGTCTCTTTAAAAGCTTCTGCTGTTTCTGAAGCTCCGCCTCCAGGAAGTCATCCAACATGGCGGCTCCTATAATGAGCTCAGCAGCTGAACGGGGGAGGAGCTGCGCCTCGAAGGCGGAGCTAGGTCCACCCAGGCCTTTTAACAGCGGAATGGTTGCCATGGAGATTGAAAGATTTCTCAAACATGGAAGCATTAAAGTAACACTGCGGGTTTGTTTTTAATGAGAGACATTAAAAGCTGATGGAGGATAAAAACAGATTCTGGTGACGCCGCCGCGTTAAGCAGTTCCTCTCTTCGTTATTAGATTTCAGAACAGGTCCAGTTTGATGTGATGCAGATTTGGTTCTGAGTTGTTTTCACTTCGTTAACCAGCTGCTGATCACAGATCTGTTGTTTTATTTTTGTCTTGAGCAAAATTAGAAGCGATCAAAGCTGATTTACATCATGAAGACGATATTTTCCTGTTCATGTTGCATTAAAGCAGCAGAGGAACCGGCTCAGTTCATTGATTTAGTTAAAAACTTAGAATAAACAAACTGGCCATAAACTGCTCAGATGACAGGAACAAGTATTTATATCATGAAACAACCTTTATGTTGCTCCTGGATCTGCTGACTCTGCATTAAAAGCTGCAGCTGCAGGTCTTCAAACGGCTCACATGTTTCCAACAGAGACCATGAACATGTAGCTCATCAAGAAACCAAGGAGCAGCAAACAAAACCCCGAAACGACGCAGAGCTCCTCAGCAGAACGTTGTTATTCAGCTTCATGCTGTGGAACTCAAGGAGGAACAAAATCAACTCCAGAATAATGTTAGCATTGAAAACATTTAGTAGTTTTATAGTAGATAAAATCTACTGATGTCTTGGACTGATCAAGATTCTTTTTAATCTTTTTAGTCCAGATTAAACTAAAAACAAAATCTATGCCACAAGAATCAGTTCAGCTTGAATGAAAATCTTTAACTTCAACATAAAATATCGGTGCAGAGCAGAGAAAAGTCTCCGGACGCCCCTCTTCCTAGGAAAGGGTTCGCCACCATCTGAGCTTAGTTTGGACCCCTCCAGGACCTGCTGGCCTGGTTCTGAAGAGCTCCGGTCCTCCAGCGCTGCCGACCGGCTGCTGCTGCTGCGGGGATTATGCTGAGCCATGGTGCTGCCATGGCAACCGGGAGGGAGAGGCGGTGTGTGGGCCGAGAGCAAATATAGCAGCGAGGGGGAGGAGGGCGACGAGAAACCCAAACAAAAGATCCAAAGTGGAGACGTCACCAGAAATCTGCAGAGGAAAAATAAAGAAGCTGCTCAGCATTTTCAGACGCATCAGATCAAACCTGTTTCAGTCTGCAGAGCATTGCATCATGGGAACGCTCACATTGCAGGATGACTTCACCTGAGGCGGGATTTTCTACCTGCAAGGGGGGGGGGGGGCAAAGGAGGGCGTGGTCAGCGACATATGGGCGGAGCCCGTGACCTGGAGGCGGAGCCTGGCAGAGGGATGCCTATTAACAGACTTTTCTGTCATTCCTGGAAAATTTCCATGTTCCTGCAGGTTGGGAAGCTGGAATACTTTGGAGTTTTGTTATTCGACGGTATTGGGTGGTTCTGGGACAGCTCTGTGTTAAACCTGTTAAAGTACATAATAAAATGTTACGGCTGCTGACAGAAGTAAACGTGCAGCAAATGGTGAAACAAATAACAAACGCCCGAATGATGCAAACTCCAAAACACACAAAACTTTTCAACAGAGAAACGCTGCAAACGAATCATCCTACAGTCACACAAAACAGCAGCAACAACCTGCAATTAATAAAACAAATTGTAATAAAAAATGTTGCAACCTCAGGAATAAAAACAATAGGGAAAACGCAACAAATTGCACAAACAGCAGTAAGTCCTCCGGACCACTAGGGGGAGTCTGTAGTAGCTAATATCACCTACTAAACATGCTGCTGTTCTATAAAATTGTAAAGTACACGACTCTTCTTTAACTTTATCCTTAACATCCCGTCTTTAGACTGTCCCTGTGTCCCTCTGTGATTTGGCTCGACTCCCCCTAGTGGTCTGGAGGACTTCCGTTTTGTGGTGTGAGCTTGGAAAGTTTTAAGCTTTCTATTGTTTTTGCTATTTTCCTATTTACTTCTATTTTCTGCTGTTGCAGCGTTTTTCTTTTTCTTGTGCCTCTTTGTGTTTGTTATTTTGTTTATTTGTTTCCTGCGTCTGTCGGCCTCCATAGAGTAGACAGTTAGAAGCATTCGCACGCCTTGTGGCCCCTGATCCCCATGAATCCAGATCACAGCCGTTTCTGTGATCTGAATCATCCTGTCTGAGCTGAATCTTCTCCTGGAGATCTGTTTCCACCGGGACCAGGCTTCAGAGAGCGGCCGCTCTTCTCCAACAGGGGGGACAGTTGGACGCCTCTCTGTGGCGCTGGAGGCAGAGAGGAAGCTTCATGATGGCGTTAGGACCAGGATGTGGGTGAATCAGGGCGGCTGTGTGCGCTCACAGCCGGAGCATATGCTGCAGGAGGAACCGGGACGTCAGCGGCACCGGCGTCTGCAGTGAGCCTGCAGAGAGGCCATATTTTCTGTCACAGCTACATTTGGCTGCTGAGCAGCGCTGAGCTCACATCCTGCTGCACAGAGAGTCAGACATGTTGGGAAATGATTTGTTGTTTTCAACAGAGATTCACCAGCAGCTACACTTTTACAGCTGAATGCAGGTTATCCAGTTTATTCACACAGTTTGTGAAAAAAAAAACAAGTTTTTGACTTTAATCTCGCTGTCGTTACATTTATGTTTTTCGTGGAAATATGAATATTTACAGTTCAGGAAGAGAAGGATGAACGGTCTGGACCGGACCTGAAGGAAGAATCCGTCTCTGTGGCGCCGCCCTGGAGGTAAAAATCAAAACAACAGTTCATATCCAGTATATGTGGGGTCTGCAGAGCTGGTAACTGCAAGCTGTCCTCCTGACCCTTGACCTGTACAGATCCTGGATGGAGGGAGAGTCAGCTCTGATGGTTCCCTTCAGTCTGGACTATGTTGATCAATATTCCATCTATTGTGGTTCAGAAGCAGCTCTTACCAGCTGCGTCTGCAGCCCAGATTTAAAGGATCTCAGTGTTTTGGCTGTTTTACAGTTTTCTGGAAGTTTATTCCAGATTTGGGGTGCATAGAAGTTGAATGCTGCATCTCTATGTTTGGTTGTGGATGCAGAGGAGACCAACGTGAGCAAATATTTAATTTCTCATAAAATGCAGAGAGATATTTATGAATGTTTTACCAGTTTGAGGACATTCATGACCTTGATGTGTCCTGAAACATGAAGGTCGCGATGTTCCTGAACACACCATGGCCTGATGTGTCTTGATCTAAACTCTGGATTAGATCAAAAAATATTTATGGGTTAGAATGGCCTAGTCAAAGTCCAGACCGAAATCCAATTGGGAATATGTGGCAAGATCTGAGTGTGTTTGAAGATGCTGGCTCCGCCCCTTTTAGAGAGGATAGAGGGGCTTATTGAGACGTTGTGGTGTTTGGTGATGTTGGCGGCTCCAGAGGAAGGTCGTTGGTTTGACCTTCAGAAATAGGACAAAGTTTTGAAACTTTTTCTTTTCATGAGTTCCTGGTTCCTTCCAACACAGCAATCAACTGTCAGCCGGCGGCTGTGTGCTGATTTACTTCCTGCTGCCTTCTCCTCCTGATCAGATGCTCCCTAATTCTGCAGGGTCTGAGGTCAAAGGTCGTCCGTTGAGTCCTGGTTAATCAGCTGCTTCCAGGCGGAGTCGTCCTCGTGGCGTTTTGATGTCACAGACTGGAAGCTGCGGCTGATAAGCCGGCGGTCGCCAGGTGTCGGTGGGTCATCAGAGCCGGCCGTATCGCTCGGCCTCTATCTCTGGAAAAACGTTTCTGTTTGGACGAACCGTCGGCTTTTAGCTTTGGCTCGGCTTGCAGGTGGTGTTTGACCTCAGAGACATAACGGCTGATTACAGCTGAGCTGCTTGTTCTTCTGGGACAACGGCGGAGGTTTGAGGTTGTTCAGGAACAGAAAACGTTTCCAGGGACAGCGGCGTTATCGGAATCCGTCTGCAGCTCCCAGTTTCAACAGAAACGTGAGCGAAGCCGATAGGCTGACAGCTGCAGCTTTAGCAGGATCTCAGCTGCAGATTCATTTCTGTCACTAGTGAGAAATCTTCATCACTTAGATGTGCTTAAAAATGCAAATTGTGTTGGATTATTGATACATAAACCTGCAACCAATTATCTTTAGTGTTTCTTCAGGACCTGCTGGCGGACATCTGACCCCTCGCTTGTTGTTGAGGCAACAGTTTGAGAGTTAAGAGCAGTTGCTCCAAGGAGAGACACATTCAATCACCCTTCACTAGAACCACTTCAATCTGTTGAAGGTCAGTTTCCTTCCATCAGGAGGCCCAAGAATGAAAAATCTGTTTGTTTTTAATGGTCATTAAATGCATCAACACAAAAAACTCTGAACACACCGACAGACACGTTTACCGTCATCAACAGCCCCACCATTACTGAAGGCCAAACCATAACACCGCCACCACCGTGCTGAGCAGACGAGCTGCTCCTCTTCGTCTCGTCTGACCAGAAAATCTTCCAGAATCCTGCAGCTTCTTGTGAGGATCAGGAACTGGAGTCAGGCCGACCTGAGAACAGCTAACAGCTAACAGTGGTGATAACTGCTAGCTAAGAAGCTAGCTACGCTAAAGTGCTAACCATAAAGATTACTTTGGCTAACGCCAAAGCACCACTCCAACATGAAATTCAGCAGAAAATAAGGCTAAATGTTATACCAACATGTTTAGCAGAAGCTAATGCTAACATGCTTTACTAACATGACATTTAGTGAAACCTTCTGCTAACGTGCTACTCCAAGATGATATGTAGCTAAATCTAGTGCTATAGCTCTACACCAACGTGCTATTTAGTAGAAGCTAATGCTATTGATCTCAGAAGATTAAAGTTATGAATTTATGACCCCAATCCACTTCTTTAGGCCCAGTGCATGCTGGGTCTTGCGTTTCCTGCTGTGTTTGCATCTCATTCAGAATGCACCGACCCCGGTGTCTGGGGGGTAATTAGAGCGGGGCGCTCTGCTGTTGTCGGGGCAGTTAAACGGCCGCGGACGGGGCAGATTAATTCCCCTGCGCCTCTTTGTGTGACGAAGCCCAGAGTCAGTTTCTGTGTCATTGTTGGGCTCCATCTGTGCCACACACACAGCGGCAGCAGCAATTAAACCTGGTTGACACACTTCAGGGTCCGGCACGAGCCATCTGGGAGAAAACGTAATACAGCAGCTTTAAACACACCCACTCTTCCTCCTCCTCCTCTTCCTCTGCTGTCCTCAGACGGACGGACCAGCAGGCTTTTATTCATCCTGAAGTGGGACGCCACAGACGCTCTGGGCAGCTGCAGTTACTGATGCCGGCTGATATTTTATTGACATTATGCTATCAGCTGCAGATTACCATGTGGGGGCGTCTGGTTCTGGGTCCTGTTGTTCTCCTCCAACTGGGTCCAGTTCCTGTTCTAACAGATGAGAGAATTAGATGTTGGTTGGGATTATTTTTCCAGGAAATGTCTTTTCATTGCTCTCTGTAATGTTTTAATCATTTGTGAAGCACGCAGAGAACTCATTTTAAACTGATATGCTTCCTTTTATTTTAAAACAAACTTTCTTCTGTATTCTGGTTCACATGGAAATGTAAATGTTTGAAACGCAGCGATGGAGCAGCGCCATGCATGTCGATATGTGGTAAACCTACTGATCTGAATTAGGGACGGACTCACCAGGATTTGTTGTGTTTTTGTCCTTCATATCATTCCAGGTTATTTAATGATCGCGGTACAATTCTTCAGACATACATACATCAACCCCTTCATAGTTTTTTTTTTTGTTATTGCACCAAAATGTTTCAGATCAACAACCTCTGACTATGTTCAGCAGAAAATACGACTCAAACTAAATGATTTCATGTTTTCAGAATGTAACTGACCTGAACGGCCCGATTTCCATGTTTTCACCCAAAAATAAATCAGATTGCTGCCACTTCTATATGTGGAGCTAAATCACATCCAGTAGTTTTCCAAGCATCTGAACCAGGTTACGTTTTATCCATCGTTGATGGGAGAGACACATCATAATTCTGCAGCAGAAGATGTCAGATGGTAAATCTGGAAAGGATTATATCGAAGTGACTGAAAGCAGTCTGAGTCAGTGAACACATCACAACCCAACCCCACCAATCCCACTCCACATCCAAACAGACTTCTGTACTTTCAGCAGCTATGTTAGCCTAACTTCAGCATGTTCCTTCTCTGTTTTGATGTGACTTGTTGATAGTTGAGTTTGAATCTTGTTTCATTGTATTTGCATTCAGTGTTGCATTATTTCATTATGCTTTGTTGAAATTTGTTTCTGCTCATGTTTCTGAATCGCTTTTCAATCAGGTTGGGGTCTGGACTTTAGCTAGGTCTTTGCTATTCTGCTGTAGATTAGCTGCTGCTAACCTGCTTACTGAGGCCTATAGAGTCTGGGATGGAGCTCTTCACAGGTTCTGGTCATTTTTGAACTTCAACCTCTGCACTTGGGCTGAATCTGCTGGGATATTCACTCATGTTAAAAGTGGTTCTACCTAAGATGTTTTCCTCTTGGGAATAAGCTTTCTCTCTGTAAATTAATCAACTCCACAGTTTGGAAATAACCTAACACCAGATGTGTTTTATTTTCTCTCTGGAAAACCACAGTAAAAGTGATTCATTATGATCCACCAATAGATGTATTTCTTTGGAAAACTGGAACTGGAGGCCAATGGCTGACGGCATTCTCCTCCTGAGCCTCGAGCTCTGAGCATGCGCGCAGTGGCTGGTATGTCAGGAGGCGGGAGAATATGGGGTTTCCCACTCTGATTTGTAAAATAGGGGTGTGAGAGTGATTTTAAAAACACTTCTACAACTAAAACCGCGATTTGATGGACAAATAAATACACAACTTCAATTCTCTTTTCTTTTTAAGTCTTAAAATAATAGAATGTATTAACTGCAATATTTTTTCAGGGAGATTCTATGTTTTAAATTAAATACCCCATCCATCCCGTAGTGTTCCTCGGTGGAGTGGTACGGTCCGGCCGGTGTCTGACTCCGCCAGGCCAGCCTCCATTGCTCACTACTCGTCTAAAAATGGAGCCGATAGGACGGAGGTTTGTGTGGAGGAGAAGGAAAGGGGACCGCTGATAGACATGGAGCTAACGGCCCAATTTTAATTTGTGTTTTAATGGAGCGGAGTTTTGTTCAGGCATAGTGCGCCTCCATGAAGAGCCCCGAGCTGTTAGCATGTGTGAGAAAACAGCCGAAACCCGGAGCTCGCTTTTCGCTTTTTATCCATTTATTTTACTCTGAAGCAGGCATTCAGACGGACGACTTGCAGATTAATAGATAGACTAACTTATAAACAGATTTTATTATAATTATACTCGTCGGTTTGTTACTTTCGGCCGTTTTCACCCGTCCCGTTGAAAACGATGTACAACACGGTGTGGACGGCAGAGAAAACCGGAGAGGACGGAGACTGGCGGGACGTGATGATGCCCTATTCCACCGAGCTGATCTTCTACCTGGAGATGGATCAGCCTCCAGGTAGGCGGGGGAACCGGGAGGGACGAGACACGGGAGCGGGCCATCTGGCTGTGGTGGTGCTGTGGTCGGTTTGGTTCCCCCTGGAATCAGTGGAAGGTTTTAACAGCTTCGTCCCGCTGGACTCCATTAATGCTGGAGGTAGCTTCTGATTCAGAGATTTTTAAAGGAATATTCCACACATTTTAACGGCTTTATTTCAGATTAAGAAACTTGGAGTGAATTTATATAAACTGACCATTATGTCAGAGCTTTTTTTTAAACCATGTAAACTACGTTAGTTGCCCTAAATCTCAAACTTTTATTGAATAATCTGTAAACCAGCCCAGGTTCGTCTAAAGACTGAATTCTTGAACATTTGAGGTAAAGAAAATGGTAAAAAATGTTTTTTTCCTGAACTTTCCCCAATAGCCTGCAGGTTTCATAATTTTGTCATTTTTATCTGAAATAAGGTGGTAGAGAGGCCCAAGATGCTTTCAAATCCTCATGTCTATTCTTATTAGATTCACAGATAAAAGCTACATGATTTCCAGACTATAAATATTGGGGATGCATTCCTCTGCCTGATCTTTGTCTGTTTGGACACATATTACATAAATTACAGCAGCAAATCTGCTTCTCTTTGTTAAAGCCACAGATTGTTTCCCTGCAGACTGATTCTGGCTTTCAAACACAAACCAGCTCTTTAACAGGACTTTTTGCAGTAATCTTTAATATTTGGACAATGTTTGATTGGAGGTGAAATAGTTCAGCGTTTCCTGTGAATCAGCAGCTTTAGTTCTTTATTTCTGGATCTTTCTGAGCTCAGCGCTGCGTTCAGGGGGGATGGGGATTCAGACGGAGTAAAACCCGGACAAAATCCTCCGTCCGTCTTCTCTGCAGTGTATTTCAGCGTCTGTCACCGGATCGCTGCGTCTTCCTGCTTCATTTGTTCCTCATTGTGTCGGAGTCACCACCGACCCGCTGAGGTCCGGTGAGAACCGGGTCGGTTTCCTGGACCTTTGAGCTGCAGGTTGATGATCATCCTGATGTGATGCTGCAGGAAAGCGACTCGGCTGAGTCTCTGCAGCGTTTTGTTGCTCCTCATCTTCTCTGGTTCTGGTTGGTTGGTTTGACGGTTTTCAGACAGAACCTCTGTGATCTGGTCGGAGGAGGACGTGGTGCTGTTCAGCTGCTCTGTTTGGACCTCTCAGGCCCGGTTAGAGGAGCTGAAGCATTTCTGCTGCATTCCTTCAATCAGCTGATCAAACCTCCACCAGCTGCAAATCTCACAACAAATCCAGGCAGTAGACGGGTTCTGCTCCAGGTCCGGTTCTGCTCCAGGTCCGGTTCTGCTCCAGGTCCGGTTCTGCTCCAGGTCCGGTTCTGCTCCCACCTGTTGGGTCTAGCTCCTCCTCCGTCCTTTCTTCCTCCTCAGAGCCCCGCCTCCTCCTTCCAGGTTGCGTCCTGATTGGCTGAGGCTTCGGGTTTAGGAGCGGCCCGGCCCGGTCCGTTCCTCAGTCCGACTGAGCGTCGAGGAGGAGGAGAGCAGCTGAGGTCCGGTTGCTCGGCAACATGCAACTGATGGACGGCACCGTGCAGGACGGTAGGACTCGGACCTTCATTCCTCCAGTGGCTCTGGTTCTGATCCAGAGTCACATGATCCCTACTCTTCCAGAACTTTTTGTGTTTCTGGGCTCAGGACAGTTTGAAGCTTCATTACAGCAGAACCAGGTCCAGTTCCTCCAGCTGCTGCAGAACCAGCATGGTTCTGGTTGTTCTGATCCGTTAGTCTGATCAGCTGCAGCCTGAACTGAACTGGTTCTGGTTCTGATCAGCTGTTCTGCTGGGTCCGATTCTTTTTAGTGAACTTTGTCTCTGTGTGTGTGTCTGTGTGTTTGTTTCTACTACGTTGTGGGGACCCACAAGGAGAAACACTGTTTTGGGTCAGAGGTCAGATTTAGGACTAAGGTGGTTGGTTAGGATAAGGATAAGGGTCAGGCTGTAGAAATGAATGGAAGTCGATGGAAAGTCCCCACAAAGATAGCCGTGCAAACATGTGTGTGTGTGTGTGTGTGTGTTGGTGTGTGTGTGTTGTGCTCCTTTGTCTGTCGGCCCCTTTGTTTCCCTCGGCTCGGTGAGGTGAGGTCCGGTTGGAAAACGGTTCCAGGTCCTCAGTGGTTCTTTGTTTGGGGGGGTTCTGGTCCGGATGCAGGATGACCCTGTTCTGGTTCTGGTTCTGGTTCTGGTTCTGGTTCTGGACCTGATTTAACAGAAACATGGGTTCAGTTTCTGGTTCCTCTATTTTCTGCTCCTGATCAAAGCTCAGATCTGTTAGAGTTTAGAGATTTGCACTTTATGAAACTGTAATTACTGCGTGTGTTTTTATTTAGGGGTGTGTGTGTGTGTGTGTGTGTGTGTGTGTGTGTGTGTGTGTGAGAGCCACATGTTTCTGACTGCAGAAAACTTTCTAAACCTGTTAGTTTAAATGAGAAGCTGAGCTGCAGCTTCCTGGTTTTACTTGCAGCAAATGCTGCAGGAGATGCAGGACCTGATGCTGCTGCAGCTGGTGATGCAGCTGGTGATGCAGCTGGTGATGCAGCGGCGGCTGCGTCTTACTTTGTGACTCTGAACTATTGTTTGTGGAGGAGACAAAATGTTCCAGTAGCTGCAGCCAATCAGAGGTCGGCGCTCCATCAGAGCAGCAGGACGGATCCTCCAGTCAACGAGCTTCACCTCGTTCATTCATTCATTCATTCATTCATTCATTCATTCATTCATTCATTCCAGGTTTGTTTTCCTCTCAGGGTTACACGCTGCTGATTTTCCTGAAACATTTTTCATTCTTCAGTTTTTTCAGACAAAGGAACTGGAGGAAACTGAGCAGGAAGAGGAAATATTTGTATTTCTTTATTAACCAGTGAGGTCACATCCTCTTTGGTAAACGACTCCGGCTGCATCTGCATAGTAACAATTATCATATTCTCAAAGATCAATAAACTTTAGATCCTAATCAATATTCGACACTGGAGCCAGAAGACATTTTAAATATCCAAAACAAACAAACAAACCAGAAACAACAAATAAAATAAATCATGAAATTTCTGTAAAAAAAAAATTCTCCTTCAAAATAAAGTTCAGTTGAGACCAAAACTGAAACTTTTAGCATCCAGTTTTTGGTACAAAGAAAATAAACAATATATGGTGCAAATAGAAATTACTGAGTGTTTTCATTTATTGATTATTATGACAAGAAATAATAATTATTCATAACAATTCATGTGAAAATTGAATGGAAACAGTAACTGTGCTAAAATGTGACATTATTGTCTGATCTGATATTTTCTGCTGTTTTTTTGCTGCTTTGAGGAAAAACTTTGGATTTTGTTCAGTTGCTGAACTCGTCTGCAGCGCTGCGGCCATGTTGCTTCGAGGTGCAACAATACCGATTATTATTCACAGAAAAGCAGAAATATTGATCCACATCATCTTCAGGGTGATGCAGGAAGATAAAACCATGTTTGAACTTTGAACTCCAGAGAAAAGGTTGAAGGTTTAAATTCTGCTCTGATGTCTAAAAGTGACAAATGTTTTTGTTCCTGAGACCATTTGGAACAGGTGATCTATTTACTGCTGATTAAGAAAAATATTTGTCCTTTTTTATTGAACTCATTGTCTCAGGATTAAAACCTGTTTGGATTATTTGTTTTTCATTATTTGCTCTCATCAGGTTTTTTGTTGCCGATTGTGAAACCGATCCCCCATGAGGTCGATCTCTGCCCATCACCTGGATTGGCTGTAAATTTTTCGGTATAAATTCTGCTACATGATCTGGCAATAAATTCACCTACTTTAGACATAAATTACTAAATATTTGCAGGCATAAAACAGCAGCTGTTGAGTCAAAAGGACTGAAAACCTGCAATCAATAAAACAATATTTAATAATAAAGTTCTCAACAGCCCAATTTAAATATAACAAATCCAATAAATGTAACACTGCCTACATCAAATAATCTCATTAATGCTGGTTCTGATTGGCTGGTTCTGACTGAGTGGAATAATTCTGCAGAACACAGAGGAGGTATCGATTATTATTTCCAGAGTTTATCTATCTCATCTTAGTACACAGTGAAAGTTTTAATGCAGATGTAAAATCTTTAAGCTACCTGTTGCTTTAGATCAGTGTTTCTCAATTCCAGTCCTCAGGTCTTCTTCTTCTTCTTCTTCTTGTTTTTTTTATGGCGGTTGGCAAACAACTTTTAGGTGCATTACTGCCACCTTCTAGACTGGAGTATGGATCAGATGTAAAATCACTATAATCTTCCCATAATACCTGTTCTTCTTAGAAAATTAAAAATACTATTAAAAACTACATCCACCGATGATCTTTGAAGCAAACTTCTAATATCTAACTTATTTTTATTCCTATTTAAATTTCTAATTAACTCCTCCCTTTCTCGAACATACTTACTACATTCTAAAAAAAATGTTGTATTGTTTCTAATTTCCCACAATAACTACAGAAACCTGTATCATGTTAGTCCTCAGGTCTCCTGCTCTGCATGTTTTAGATGAGCCTCTATTCCAGAGCAGCTGATTCTAATGATTGCATCACCATTAAGGGCTGCAGGAGCCTGATAATCACCACATATTTAATCCAGGTGTGTGGCAGAAGGGAAACACCTAAAACATGCAGGGTGGGGGCCTGAGGACTGGAATTGAGAAACGCTGGTCTAAGCAGATGTTCGGTGTGAGCGTTCACTGCAGGTGGAGCAGAAGCGGCGCTCCGTCTGTGAAATATTACTACCAGCAGCGGGAGCAGAACCAGAGTCTTGCAGCGATAGTTCAAAGACTTAAACAATTTTTCGGGTTATTTGTTCAGCTTTCTGACTGTGATGCTCTTCCAGCTGAGTGTTGGTAGCTGTGCTGCTTTACCTGCTGTCTGATCGCTCCGGATCTCCCTGTTTTCCCTGCATTGAGCCTCAATGTAGCCAAACTCCGTCAGATGTTTGTTTTTTAACCGTGATATTAGATTCGTTGTGTTGATGCATTTTGACGAGCATTTCTTCAGCAGAACTCAAACTTCCACATTCACCCTCTGAGCGTTAAAGTTCCTTTAACATCGCTTAGGATTTGTTGCTGCGCAGCGTGAAGGATTACCCATCACTGTCGGTAAACACTTTTCACAGAAATCAGCCGATTATGATCGGTGGCTGATCGATCGGCACACCTCTACTAAAATCCAGTTTTTAGTATTTTTAATTTCAAGAATTATTGCATCATATTGATGGCAGTCAGAATCAAAATCATCTCCTGGGATAACACTATATCGTCATCAGAGCAAATCAATTGAAGATATTGTGCAGAAGTTGCTGATTTTCTCCCATGTTACTCCCAGGTGTCTCATCGCTCGCCCTCTCTGTCTCTCTCTCTCAGCTCTTCCTCCAAAGCCAGTCAAACCCCGCCCGTCGTCGTCTTCTTCTGGGGTCAGAGGTGACGATGGCGACTCGCTGCAGGAAGCAGAGTGGTACTGGGGAGACATATCCAGGTAGATCCGCCTCAGCGCTCGCGTCTGGAACAATGTTCTGGTTTCTCTCAGCTCTTTGAATCATGGAAACAAAATGATCTGCTTTAATCTGCTGCTACTGATGGTTGCTATGGTGATTTCAGCATCAGGCCTCCAGTTATAACATGTGGGTACTGGTGGTTCCACCAGTACGTTGTGGAATTTGGATTATTTTTATAATTATTTAGTGATTATGTTCTTAAAACAATCTCCTATTTCTTGCAGAAAACTAGATTTACTTTTAAATAATTTTTTTCAGTTTACTAAGATATTAGCAGTAGAAAGTAGAAATACTTGGGAGGGTTTTGTGTTTTTGCAGTGCACAACACGAGTTCCCAAACTTTTCAACCTGTGACCCCAAAATAACAGCATCACAAACTGGCGCCCCCTACTGGCAACCAGGAAACCACTTAAAAAAGAGCATGAAAGTATTTCCCTCTTTTTAAAAATAAATATATAGAATTATGTATTTTTGATGAATTTATTGGATAAAAGTGATTAATTATGTATAATTGCTTCCTAATAGTGTATTATAAGCCTGGCAGTCAAAGCATTCCTTGTTTTTTGTTTTCAGAAAAATTAAGAATTGAAAGAAAATAATTGCTTTATTTTATTTTATTTTATTTTTTAATTTAATCCAGATCACAAATGTCTCTGTTGCTCTCAGCGTTTCATTGGTGGAGAAGATTTATTCCTAAAATAAAAGTTTATAGCTGATGTTTTGAACCAACCAGCCCAGCTCTGATTGGTCCGCTCTCTGGTTGGTCCGCTGTGAAAACATCTCTCCACCAATGAAACGCTGAGAGCAACAGAGACATTTGTGATCTGGATTAAATGCATTAATATGTATATATAATTTTTTAAAAGCATGGCGGGCAGACTTCCGGGTCAACGCTGCAACAAGATGGCCGCATAAAAACAGGCTCCTCCGTGACGGTAATTAAACTTTTCCCCCTCGCTTAATTCAGATAATTATCAAAACGACAGGCTAAATCACTTAAAGGGGGAAAATGCCGAAAACTAACAAGACCGAAAAGAAAACGACTAAAACACAAGAAAATGACGAACAGTCGGGAGATGCTAGTGGAGATGAAGCTAATGCTACCACGAGGAAGGCTAGCCTTGACTCACAGCAATACGCGTTGCTGGAGGGTATCAAGACGCTTTCAAAAGAATTAAAAGAGTTTAAAAACGAAATGAAGCACGACATAGAAAAACTCAAAGAAGATGTAAAAGCCACAATGAAGGAAGATCTCAGCAGATTCAGGGAGGAAATGATGTGCGAGCTGCAGAACCAGAAGGGCAGTATCACCGAGGTACAGACCCGAGTGGCTGACCTGGAAGCTGCGTGTTTGGAAATGAAAAATGAGCTGCTTGAGACATTAGAAAGGAACAAAGCTATGAACGGCAAACTTGTGGATCTGGAGAGTCGAAGCCGGAGAAATAATCTTCGTATCTATGGAGTTCCGGAAGGCAAAGAAGGTAGATCGGTCTCAGAGTTTGTCACCGATTTGCTAAATAAACAGCTGAAGTTACCAGATGGAAGTGAACTCCAGATACAGCGGGCACACCGAGCTTTGGTACCCAGGCCGCCTCCTAACAAAGCCCCGAGATCTATAATTGTGAATTTCTTGCAATTCAATACTAAAGAAATGATTCTAAAGAAAGCGTGGGAGCAGAAAATGGAGATGGAAGGCAAACGTCTTTATTTTGATAACGATTATGCTTCGGATGTCATAGAAAGACGCAAAGCGTACGGCCCATTAAAGGCAGCTTTGAAACAGAAAGGTATCAGATTCCAGACGCCGTACACAAAGATGAGAATCTTCTGGGACTCTGGAGTGCGGACCTATGAGAACGCGGACGAAACGGCATCGGATATGATCAAGAGAGGCTTCGGCTTGACCTGGGTTCCAAAAGAAAACAAGATAAGATTGGCCAAGGAGAGCTCGACCGCTGTTGCCATGGAAACGGATTATCAACACCGATACAGGTCAGCGAGGAGAAGCTTACCGAGTACAGACGTGAGGACCAGTGACTGAACCTTGAACCACAGGTTCGCATTATTATAAGAGCTTCTGTTACCAAAGTTATCTGTTATAGGTCTTTGTTAGATATTTAACCAAATACCGAATGGAGTAAATGTTGCAGAGTTTACCAAATGTTGGACTTATCTAGTATAAGTAGACCTCAGGCTACTACTAGAGAGGGCCCCCACCTTAGGGTGGTGTTTTGCCTTCCTCCCACCAGCAGGGACCTGGAGGGATGTCCTTACACATCTCTACCTTTGGAAGTTTCTGTTCTATTTGTTCATCTATGTTTTAATAGCTCGTTTAGTTATTTGTTGGGGGTTCTTTTCCTGATATCAAAGGGTGACCTTTCTAATCTAAATAATGGTTGATAGTATCAAGATTGTTTCGTTGAATGTGAACGGTATGAACAATCCTATAAAAGCAAAAATTTTTAACTAAAATGCGAAAAGAGAAAGCACAGGTAATTTATTTACAGGAAACACACCTGTCTAAATCAGAACATGAAAAACTTAGGGGCTTTGGCTACTCAAATACATTTTATAGCTCATTCAGACTTGGAAACAAAAGAGGAGTTTCAATTTTAATTCATGACTCAGTAAAATTTGACTGCAGCCATGATCTATCAGATAAAGAAAGGAGATATGTGATAGTGAAGGGGACTCTTGAAAACGTAAAGGTAACACTGGTCAATGTCTACAACCCCCCAAACACCAATATTCAATTTCTTAATAACCTCCTCAATAAAATAATTATGGAAACAGAGGGAATGCTGATCTGGGGAGGAGATTTCAATATGATATTGAACACGAAGCTTGATACAACAAATGATAAAAAACAACAAAATTTAACTACAAAAAAATTTAAACTGGCACTTGAAGAATTTGGGTTTGTTGATGTCTGGAGGGAATTAAACCCTAAAACAAAGGATTATACCCACTATTCCAATAAAAGTTATTCCAGAATTGACTACCTTTTCATGAATAAATCTGACATATATAAAGTAAAGGAATGTAAAATAGAAGAAACAAGTATATCTGATCATTCTTCCCTAACATTAAAACTTAATTTACTTTCCAGTAAACGCAAAACAACTTGGCGATTAAATGTAGGCTTGCTAAACCACAAAACATTCAAAACTGAAATTTCTAATGATATCAAAACCTACATAGAGGAGAATGACGATGGTCAGGTTAACCCGGTGATACTATGGGACGCACTTAAGGCAGTATTAAGAGGAAAACTGATATCAAAAACTGTGGCTCTTAAAAAATCCAGAATGGAAGCCTATGAAAAAGAAAGAGTTAAATTAATAGATCTAGAAAAACAACATAAATCAACCCAAAATCCCAACCTGCTTATTAAAATAAAAGAAGTAAGAAACAACATTGATAAAATGCTTACATATGAAATTGAAAAGAAATCAAAATTTATTAGACAATCATACCATGAAGTCAGGCCTAAAGGAAAAAAACTGCTGGCAAAGAAACTGAAAAAGCAGCAGTCAGATAGAAATATCTATAAATTAAAAGATGGTGAAACAAATCAAATGACACACGACCCTGTAATTATTGAGGACATGTTTAGGACGTACTATCAAAGATTATACAGTCGCTGACAATGGACAGATAGAAACCTTCTTGGATTTACTGGACTTGCCCTCAATTGGAGAAACCCAGAATAAACTTCTCACTTCTCCCATAACAAGAATAGAAATACAAAAAGCAATTAATAGGTTTAAAAATGGTAAAACACCAGGTAGTGATGGATTGCCATCTGAGTGGTACAAATCCTTTAGTGAAGATCTCCTACCATTACTAGAAAAATCATTTAATTATACTCTGGAACATGCAGTGCTTCCTCCATCTTGGAGAGAAGCAATTATAACAGTTATTCCAAAAAAAAAGATGAGTGAGACATGCTCTGATTATAGACCAATATCTATTCTAAACATGGATTATAAAATTTATACCTCAATATTAGCAAAACGATTTGAACAATTCCTTGGAGATATCATTGATGAGGACCAAACAGGATTTATTAAAGGTCGCCAAACACGGGATAATATCAGGAGGGCACTTCACATTATAGATCATATTCAAAGTAAAAAAATAAGAGCTATTTTAATCAGTCTCGATGCAGAGAAAGCTTTCGACAGCGTAAGCTGGAACTTCTTATATAAAGCACTTGGAAAATTTGGTTTTAATGAAAAGGCCGTACAGTGTGTGAGGACCTTATATCAATCACCAGTGGCCAGAATCAAGATTAACGGAAACCTAACTGATAACATAAAACTGGAACGTTCTACACGTCAGGGTTGCTGTTTATCACCAACACTGTTTGCAATTTTTATTGAACCACTGGCACAACACCTAAGACAACATAATGATCTCAAAGGCATTGATATACATAATGAATTTCACACAATAGGTTTGTTCGCGGATGACGTAATTTGTTATCTATCAAACCCTGAAAATTCCCTGCCCTGTCTAATCAAACAGTTGGAGATATTTGGCTTCTACTCAGGATATAAATTAAATTTGAAAAAGACACAGGTTTTAACATTCGGTTACACACCATCAGAAGCGACGATTAAGAGACAATATAAATTAAATTGGAATGCTACTATAATGACATATCTAGGAATACAGCTAACAAAAAATATGGATGACCTATATAAAGCAAATTTTATTAAAGTGGACCAAGAAATTAAGAGGGACATCAGAAGGTGGGACGTCTTAACACTAGATTTCAGCTCTAGAATTGAAACCATAAAAACGAACGTATTACCAAGGTTGTTATATCTTTTCCTGGCACTACCTATAGAAATCCCAGACAGACAGTTTAAAACATGGAACCGGATTATATCTGGATTTATATGGAACGCCAAAAAACCCAGAATAAGATTTGAAACTTTACAATTACCAAAAGAGAAGGGAGGTATGGCATTACCAGACTTTAGAGAATATTACCATGCTGCTCAAATAACTCCCATAATAAATATAAGTGACATAAATTATGAAGCGAAATGGAAAAATATTGAACAAAAAGTCCATGGAAGAGAATTGCGGAGTATCATTGGAGATATAGAGACCACCAAGAATACACTTGAGAAAGTTAATGCTATTACTAGTTTCTCACTGGGTAAATGGTTATATATAATTCGAAAATGCAAACTAGAGGAACAATTATGTTTGATCCAATGGCCAGCCTATAACAAATATTTTACTCAAGACCTAAGATTTAAACAATGGCTAGAAAGAGGTTTAACAGCTCTATGTGTAGTCCTTAAAGATGGGCATTTCAAAAGTTTCCAGGAATTTCAACAAGAATTTGCTCTGAGAACTCAAGATCATTTTAGATATTTACAATTAAGGGATTTTTATAACAAAGAGATAAAACACAGAGTAGACCAAAATGAAAATGGGATTGTCAAAATGCTGGTAAAAAACACAGAACTGTGTCCTTAATTTATAAACATCTATTGGAAAATAGAGGCACAAATACTCTGGATATTAAAACAAAATGGGAAAGGGAATTAGATATCCTGCTAACGGAAAACGACTGGCTTAGTATCTGGAAGACCCAAACTACGACATCCTCTTCCAGAATTTGGAGAGAACATTGTTGGAAGAATATAATCAGATTTTTTATAACACCCAAAATTACCAGCAAATTCAAATCTATTGTCCAACCGTGTTGGAGAAATTGTGGAGAATTTGATGTTAACCATGCGCATGTTTTTTGGCTTTGTCCTAGAATTACACAGTTCTGGAACGAAATACACAAAGAGATTGTAATAATATTAGGCTACACAATACCTAAGACTGGTCTGGTTTTATATCTTGGCCTTTTGGAGAATGTTGTTCTTAATAATGACTGTTATTTGTTTAAAATTCTGTTGGTGGCTGCCAAAAAGGTAATAACTAGGAAGTGGTGCCAATCTGACCCTCCCACCAGAAAGGAATGGATACAGACTGTGAACTCATTATATGAGATGGAGATTCTAACACATAGACTGAGGACACAAGAAGAGCAATGCCAGGACAAATGGGAAAAATGGATAAACATCACATCAACGTTACAGGACTAATTTTGGATACGAACGGTACCCTTGAATCTTGTGATACTGTAATTTTGTCTTTTGTAGTTTGATTTTTTTGATTTTTTTTTTTTGAAAATATTCTAAAAATTCCAATAAAAATAAAGTAAAAAAAAAAATGTGAAAAAAAGGAAATTAAGCAACAAGATTGTAAATCAGTTTAATGAAATGGAAACTGTTAAATGAGGCTCTGCAGTCAAATCAGAGGGAAAATTTTTTTGTAAATTAATTACTTTATCAATCATTTCTGTTTTATTTTGGCACAATCATTCTTCCGTAGGTTTACAGGCTGTTACTGAACTGCAGTAATTTGAGTCTTAAAGCAGTGAAGGCCAGGGGTTTCCCACCCTGCCTACCAGGGGCTGTAGCTAGTCGGCTCATTGAGGGTCTTTAACAGATGTGGTTTGGTTCTGTGAAGTAAATGTTTGACCTTAAACTTGTCCCTCCATCTTCCACGCCTCTCTTGTCCTGACCAGGACCAGCTGGTGAAGGAGGACAACATCGACGCTGTGGGGAAAAAGCTGCAGGAATATCACAGCCAGTACCAGGAGAAGAGCAAAGAGTACGACCGGCTGTACGAGGAATTCACCAAGACCTGCCAGGTAAACTTCCTGGTTTCCAACCAGCATGACATCGCTTCACGTTGTTCTGCTGCCCCCAACCTCTTCCTCCTGACCTCCTAGGAGATCCAGATGAAGCGCACGGCCATCGAGGCCTTCAACGAGACCATCAAGATCTTCGAGGAGCAGTGCCAGACACAGGAGCGCTGCAGCCAGGACTGCGTGGAGCGCTGCAGCCGCTGCAGCGGAGACAAGGACAAGGAGAGCATCCTGGTCAACTTCAACAAGCTCAAGTCCCGCCTGGGGGAGATCCACGACAGCAAGGTGCATTTGGAGCAGGACCTGAAGACGCAGGCCACGGAGAACCGCGAGACGGACAAGAAGATGAACAGCCTGAAGCCCGACCTCATCCAGCTGCGAAAGATCCGCGACCAGCACCTGGTGTAAGTAGGCAGGAGGCGCAGCGCTGGAAAACGGAGCTTTGTGACTGTAGCAGGAACGTAACAAACCAGTACCCTACTTGGACATTTAAAAGCATTTTGTTGGTGGCAGTGATACCACAGTGGGGACAAAGTAGAGATTCAGAAAACTAAAATCCTGACACGTCGTTTCTGCTCCACTTCTGACCAGCATTTTCAGCCCTGCCATGTCCTCTTGCCTACTTTGGATTCTGGTGAATCATGCTAAGATAATCAATATTATCTCTAATTATTCAAAGATACTTGGTTTGTGCAACAATCCACAAACTTCTGACATCAGTTTGATTTTGTTCAAAGTAACATTGTTACTTATTATTTAAAATTTAGTTTTCAACTGATCCATTTATGTTTAATTACATTTTTTGCAGTAGGAACAGGATTTGGATCACTTTCTTTCAAAATGCTTGCTAACAGTTAGCCAGATTTAAGCTGGTTGGCTGCAGCAGTTGGTTTTTCAGTGAGTTTCAGCAGAGACAGTTCTACTTATAGAAACTCAGTCATATAAATAAGACTTTGTGTTTTTAGACCTCAGTAATCAAACGTTCTTCTCCTCCAGCTGGCTGAACCATAAAGGAGTCCGGCAGAAACGAATCAACGACTGGCTCGGCATACAGAACGACGCCGCCGCCGAGTGAGTGTCCGCCTCGGCTGGAAGCGGCCATGTTTGCGGCGCGGCGTTCTCACTGTGTGTTTCTGTGGCTGCAGAGGCGGCGAGGAAGAGGAGAGCCTGCCTCACTACGACGAGAAGAGCTGGTTCGTAGGAGACGTGAGCCGGACGCAGGCGGAGGAGCTGCTGGACGGGAAGCCGGACGGAGCCTTCCTGATCCGGGAGAGCAGCAAGAAGGGCTGCTACGCCTGCTCTGTGGTGTGAGTACGCCACACACCCAGGGCGACGTGAACCAATCAGGGAGGGTCCCGTTCTGGAGCAGAGAGGGAGCTAGCTTACCTAAACTACCATGGTTACCGTGGTTACCGTAGTGGGGCCGAGGGTCGTATCTGTCTGTTCTTCATCCATGAGATTGGAGCAAAGCGTTTCAGGACATTAGCATTAGCTGCTACATAATTAGCAGTGAGATGCTACTTTAGGCTAGCATAGCTTTGCTGATAAGCTAACTTCTCTTAGCACAACTTGAACACGACAACAGTCTTGTGCAGCGTCCAATCAGATCGTCTAGAAGCAGCTTCACTGCGATGTAGCGGATGCAGCTGTGCGTCAGATTTATGGTCGTACCAGAAACATTCAACACCGGAACCTTAGAATGTAAAATACAAAATTAAATAAAAACATTTTTTAATTGCATTAAAATTTTTAGTGCTTTAAAATGGATGTAATTAAAATGAATCCGTCCCAGTGGAAGTGACGGCGTTGCCTAGCAACCTTCTGTCCCAGACTGCAGAGCGCTGAACGGATGACCTGCCTCCAGCTTCTTTAGTCATCAAGGAATCCAAATTATTCAACTTGTTTTGACTCTAAACCTGAAACAGGACAGGAAAAACCAAGGAGCTGCAATGGCCTAGTCAAAGTCCAGACCTTACTGATGCAGAATCTGAAACAGTTTGGTAGTTGACCCCTGTGTCGTCCCTGCAGGGCGTCGGGCGCCGTGAAGCACTGCGTCATCTACAGCACGCCGCGCGGCTTCGGCTTCGCCGAGCCCTACTTCCTGTACGGCAGCCTGAAGGAGCTGGTCCTCCACTACCGCCTCACCTCGCTGGTGCAGCACAACGACGCGCTCAACGTGCGCCTCGCCCACCCTGTCCACGCCCCCGTGACCCCCCTCTGCAGGTGAACCCAGGGGGCGGGACTAGATCTACTTTTTCTAGACGCTCCCGGGCGGCGCTCTACATCTAGACTGCTTGATTTGCACAGGAAGTGAATGAGAAGAGAAGAAACGTTTCAGGTTCAACGCCGACCCGATCGACTCCGTCTGGAAACATTGGGGCTGCCGGGCCGCCATGTTGGGGGCGGGGCCACAGGTCTGGGCCTCATCAGGTCCACAGGAGGCGTCCTTTCTAAAGCCTGATCAGAAACGCCCTGCAACAAAAATATTATTCATTTACTGTAAATTAAAACCATTCAGAAAGTTCTTCAGCTTGTTATTCGTTCTGGTTCTGGTTCTGGTTCCGAGCAGCAGCTGGAAGCCGATTCTTACACTTTACAGTCTCAATCCACCTGATTTCAGATTAAAAAATGAATTTAAACAGCAAGTTTCTGAAATGTAAATGTTTTTGTTTCTGAATCCTGAGCAGAAACGTTTTGATCCAACATGAAGAAAAACAATCAGAACCAAATTAAACCAAAAGGTTTCATGGAAATGAATCCAGCAGCAGAACGTCAGTAAAACCAGAAAATGTTTTCATGACATTTAAAACTTTAGAATGAAACAATTTCACCTCATTTAACAAAATGATTTTATTTCCTTATTAAAATATGCAGAACCTGTTTTATTGTTCCAACTTTTCTTATATTTGACTTTAGATATAAATCTCATTAAAAATAGATTCTGCTCCTGAATTTATCCCCCAAGCTCTGGAACATTGTTTCCATAGAACTGTACTGACATCTAGTGGTAAAGTTAAGAACTGCAACAGAAAATTTTCCCCTAAGGAAAAAAACTAATTAATTTTGAATTTTAAAGTGAAATTTTTCTGTTTATGGTTCAAATATTTTCTGCATGTTTAAAGTTCCATGAATGAATTAAAACTAATTTAACATTTAAAACTTTAACTGGGCCGTTTGAGCTGATTGGGCGGCGTCTTCTTCCTGTGGAGCTTCTGATTGGCTGATGACCGGGTCTGCTGGCTCCTCCCCCGTCTGCAGTGAGTCCACAAAAAGCCACAGGTGTGTGTGTGTGTGTTTGGACTCGTCTGGAGCTGAAAGCCATCTGTGGTGAAGCTGTTCCCGTTTGGACCCGGTAGGCGGGTCAGAACCGGGTCAGGCCGCACCGCCCTTCAGAACCACAGCAAGGGAGCTGAACTGTGAATGTTTGTTTATTTATTTCATGCTGAGTGAAGCTGACAGAACTCCGGACCGGACCAGGCAGAACTCCAGCAGCACAAAGTACCGACCCGGTTCTGCTGCACCGTTTCCCTCTCTGGTTCTCTGAACCCGTTTGAATGTACAGAGACGGGTTCTGATCCGTGTTTACCCACCACACACTGACTGACCTCTGCAGGTGCTACCGGGTCGGACTGGACCGGGTCGGACTGGACCGGGTCGCCCCCCTCAGGTGTTTTCGAGCCAGCAGCAGGAAAACGAAGCGAATCAGGGTTTTTTTGTTTTTGGGTCGGGTTCTGATCCGGTCAGTTTGTTGTGACCTCTGACCTCTTCACCGTCTCCATGGGAACTACTTGAAGTGCTGAATGTGTTTCTCTGAGAGTTTATTAAAGTTTTAAGCAGAGTATTCTGAGTTTCTGGTTTCCCCGGATGGAGCTGCACACGTCTCCCTGTGATGTCTGATCTACAGATATAGATCTATATTTACAGTTTATATGAACAGCTGGAAGCTCGATTTTCATCCCTGGAACATTTAAACCAAAGATTTTAGTTTATCAGAGGATTTATTTGCTTTTGCCTCTTGGAAATGATTTTCTGTTGCATCAGGAAGAATCTGTGAAATCCTGGTTTGTTTACATTCCAGATGTAAAGAGAAAAGAAGCGCTCAGTTTGTGGATCGTGATGAAAATCTGTTTTGTGTCTGGATTTCCGTCAGTTTGCACAAAACAGGAATCATTCTGGGAAAATCATCCTGCAGAAAAACAAGTTCAGAAAGTCCAATAATCTGGTTATTAATAAAAGTTGGAAACAATAAAACCTGAGTGTCCATCTAATGTTGGATTCCTGTTAGTTTTATTTTTTTAAAACTTATTGGTGGCTGAAATATGACGGAGTGTTGCAGCCAGACGAACAGAAACGTAACTCAGAAAAGATGCAACAGTTGAAAGGTTTTATAAATTTATTCACGTCTCAAGATTTTCACATTATTACAGATTAATGCATCATGATTTCTGTGTAAGTTTTACTCTGGTGTTTGACTGTTGCACATTATTATGACTTTATCTGCATATTATTGCAACTTAATTTTCACTATTTATTGAACTGATTATTTTCAAACTTTATTTCATGTTTCATTACAGTTTTCTTGGCAGTGGAACGTCAGAATTCGGCGACGTTACGATTCGTTCTGGTATTTCAAGTTTGTCGCATTAATACGACTTTTATTATAATTTCCCATAATATTACAAATTAATTTGTGCGATTCATTCTGGCATTGACTTCACTTGTGTATATTTCTGACCTGGTCCTGATACTCCATCATAGAAACGGCTCCAATAAATTAAAATAAACCTCAGTGTAGAAACAAATCATCTATTTAACCATTTGCTGAAAATTTGATGTTTCAGTGGAAACTTGAAGTAAACTTTCGTTCAGATCCAGTTTTTACCATCAGGAGTTACAGTTACAGTTTCTGCCGGATGATTTCCCGACGTTTCTCTCCAGATCCGTCAGGGAGGCGGGGTTTCGTGCAGGCTCCGCCCACCAGGTCGACTTTCTTCCTCATGGCGCTAAAAGCAAACAGGAAGTTCGTGCATCAAACCAAAACAATCAGTTTTACCAAGTTTACTTTTCACCGACTGTTTGGTTGAAGTTTCCACTTTTCGGAAAACTCGACTTTTGTCTGGAACGTGTCGGGGAACCGAGGCGGCCGTCGGGTCGGATCCGGTCGCCGACGCGCTCCGCCATCGCAGGACTGTTACAGCGGCGTTTCCTCAGCAGGACTGCAAAGTTTTATTTGCAGCGACGGTTTGAACGGGTTTGATTCTTGGAGTCGTGTCGCGTTCAGATCAGCTGCGTTTCGAACCGCGTCACCCGACTGACGAGAAAAAAAGATTTTTAAAACTGTACATGACGCCCGTCCCGTTCGTTCCCCTTTTACAGATCCAGCATGCATCTTTGGTATTGACTGTTGTTTTATGTGTTAAAAAAAAAAGAAAAAAGGTTTAATAGATGTCTTTGGAAAACAATTGTTATTTGTCTGTTTTTGGTGTTTTCTGATCTGAATTGAATTACAAGCAAATTTAACCGCAGAGAAAGCGGACAGTTAAAACCTGAACTGTTATTTATCTGCTGAAGTTTTTTATTCCTGAATGATTCTCGGCTCTCGGCGTTTTCTCCTGTTTTTGCTCCAGTTTCACTTTGGTTTCTTGTTTCGGTTGCAGAAGTTTGTTGGTTGTAAATTCTGAATTGGTTTTAACTCGGGCAGCGCCGCCATCTTGGATTCTGTTGCACAATAAAGAAAATATTTTGATCAAATGTAAACATCTGTGTTGGTGTGTTTTATGTTAACTAGTCCAGGAACTGTTGAAAAGTTCAATCATAAAAAATCCTTCAGGAAACTTTTAGTTAGAAATCTAAAGATTCTGGGAATCATTTATAATCTCAACCTGTTCAGAAATATTTAGTAACGCAGTTCATCATGTGAGGATGTTAGTCTCCTTCATGAGATCATATATATATATATATATATATATATATATATATATATATATATATATATATATATAATCATACTATATATATATATATATATATATATATATATATATATATATATATATATATATATATATATATATATATATATATATATATATATATATATATATATATATATATATATATATATATATATATATATATATATATATATATATATGATAATATATATATATATATATATATATATATATATATTCCTGTTTGACTTGATATTTTAGATTTTAGAAAGTTGGCCTCCATTTTGTGACTCAGCTCTGCTGTTCTGCTGAGTCACCCTGAGGCCCGGCAGCCGGTTCGGTATCAGAACCACCTGACAGTCCGCCGGGTTTATTTTTACAGAGGAGTTCAGACGAAGCAGGAAGCGCGATGAGTCAGCAGACGCTGATGAAGAGCGGAGACACGTCAGCGGTTCTGATGGACCCAACGTGATACCTGCTCAACATGGACGCCTAACCTGGTCTGGATGTTTGGAGGATTTCTGTTGCTGACCTCCAGGCGACCTTGAAGTGTAAAGAAGGAAACCTGGAGGTCGGCTTCCTGTCGGTTCTTCTTCTTCATCATCATCATTTCTCCTCCGAGCCGAAGGCTCCGACTGAGCGCGCTCAGTGAGCCTCTGCGTCCTGATTGGTCAGAGACGACTGAGTTGGTCAGGACTGTCGGGTTTCATGTTTTCTACCAGGCTGTTGCCATGACAACGGGCTAAATTTGTTTCCTTTCTGCTGAAAACAAACTGAAGAGTTTTTAAAGGATTTTTTTTTTTTGTCAAATCTAAACCAACTTTGTGTTGCAAATCCATTTCTTCACCAGTTCCTGACATGGAGCAGCTGCAGCACATCAGCATCAGGACCGTTGTTTAACTCAAACATTGAGGAACATTTATAGTTTATATTTTTATTCTCTGGCTGAACTTCAGCCCAAAGCCGATCAGTCTGGCATCAGAACCGAGAGAAACCGCTAAACACGCCGCGGTCCCTGAACGCCTCACAGAAACCGCTAAACACGCCGCGGTCCCTGAACGCCTCACAGAAACCATTAAACTATTTGGTGTATTTTAATAAGAGTTTTTATTAGTTAAATATCATTTAGTTTTACTAGTATATTTACTAGTTCTAGTTTTTTTATACTACAGGATTTAAATAGGTTAAAATGTTTTTAGGAAGCATCATGATGTGGGCTGGTTTGAACGGAAACCAGATGATTATTAAACTGATTGTTGATTCTCATCGTCCTGCCAGTTAAACGACCTCAGCTGGACTTCCTGGTTCCAGCCGATTGTTTTCCTTTCAGAACATTTTTCATTTCTCAGAGTTTATCTAAAGTTCACCTCCTCGCCTCTAAACTTTCCAGTTTGGCCCCAAAGCAGAAGCTGCAAATGAGCCGCAGTTCAAATTCAGGTCAGCGCCGATGAAACAAAAAAACACAGAGACGAGTTTTCATGTCAATCTTAATCTTTCTGCAGCTGCCAGCGTCGAGCCTCTAAATATTTTATTCTGCTTCCATCAGAGCTTCAGAGCGGCTCCACTGGGAGGCGCCGGCGCCCTGATTACAGCCTGGCCCCCTGGGGCCCCCCGGGCTGCTGGACGGCCCTGGCTCCCCGCTGAGCCTCGTTATCCTGACGCCTCACAGCTTCACACGCTTCCTGCAGCCGCGGCGTTTCATCAGTAAAAAGTAAAATAAAGTGAAATAATCTGCCACTTAAACTTGTTTTTTTTACGAACATTAAGGAATAATTTTACACATCTTGCTGAAAAGTTTAAAATCGTTTTTGATATTTTCATTAGATAATAAAAAAATACTCTGTAAGATTTTGTTTTGCAGTGTATAAACTCTAAAAATGTTTGTAGCTTTTAATTTTAGGATGTTGGCAGTTTAAAAAAAACCTCAGAATAAAAAATAATCATCAGATTATCTCAATTTAACATCAAATAAAATCTAAACTTTACCAGAATGTTTTATGGTTCAACTTTTAAAGTACAGAAATTATTTTCTAACATTATTGATCTATTTATGCAATAATCCATCAGCTGGAAATAAATTTATCAGTTGTTTAGTTTTTATAAAGAAAAACTAAAACTAAATGTCCAAAGAGAAAATGCTCCTCTATGGTGAATATTAGTAAATATTAATATCATTTTAATATTTTTAAATATATACATACAACAGAAATTGTAACTTAAATATGAAAATATGTGAATGTAAAGAAAACTTAATAAAATCAGTTTAAATCGATTAAAACATTTTAATTGAATTATTAATAATTTATATTTTTGGTTTTATGTGAATTGATTTATTTGTGACTAAATATTTAATTCTTGTGGGATTTATTTTGAAATTCCTTCAGAAATGAATGATTTCCTTTCAGTTCACCTGTTCAGTTTCATTCATTCATTCATTCATTCATTCATTCATTCAGAGAAAATGATTTATTTATTTCTACTTGAAATGAAAAATGTGTGAAACTCAATAACTTCACTTTCACAACGAGGCGATAAAGACGAAGTAAAACGGTTCTGACCCGGATCAGAGTCCGGCCCTTTTCTCTCTGACGGCGTTTTTGTTTTTGTTTTTATTGTTTTTATTGTTGTTGTTTTTTCTCCTCCAGGGTTTTTGTGGCTCTAATGTTCCTTTTATGTCAGCAGGATGAAAGGAAACAGAGGAAGACATGCAGTAAATGTCGCTGGTCCAGGAATCAAAGCCTCCAAACGTGGGTCGTCCTGTCCACTGCACCACCACGACACGCCCGTTTTTATGTTTTTATTGTTTTTATGGTTTTATGGTTTATTGTCCTTTAGATGATTTTTATTTCCAGTTTTCTCTCCCTGCTCTCAGGCTGCTGTAATATTTAACTTTCCTGCAGCGTTTCTCTCCATCTGAGAGAATCTGATTTCTATTCTGCAGAGCGACCCGGTTCGACCCGGTTCCTCCGTCCGCCATGTTTGCTTTTATCTTTATATCAACCAAGAAAAAAGCTTCAAAGCCTCCAAACATTCAGCAGCTGCTGATCGTTAGCGCCTCTTCCTCTCCGGTTATTTTTGGGGATTTGATGAACGCAGGAGTCAAACTCCGGTCACCAGCTCAGCAGCAGGTGGGGGAGGGGGAGCAGAGCAAATCCGATCTGCTGCGTTTTATTTCATCTCACAGAGAAACTCTGAGACCAGAAACAGAAACATGTTGCTGTGATGGAGGGTTCATCTAGAGGACAGCGAGATAACGAGACGAAGAAGAGGAGGAGGAGGAGGAAGAAGAAGAGGAAGAGGAGGAAGAAGAGAAGGAGGAGGAGGAAGAAGAAGAGGAAGAAGAGGAGGAAGAAGAAGAGGAAGAGGAGGAAGAAGAAGACGAGGAGGAGGAAGAGGAGGAAGAAGAAGAGGAAGAAGAAGAGGAAGAAGAGGAGGAAGAAGAAGAGGAAGAAGAAGAGGAAGAGGAGGAGGATGGAGGAAACGTCAGATCTGAAGTTCTGCTTCCTGAAACGGGTCGGGTTGAAAAGTTGAGTCTAAAAATATCTGCAGCCTCAACATGAACCCGGAAGTCGGGCTTTGATTAGACCCCACAGAGGGACGCAGCGCCACAACAGACTGGTGGCTGCGGGCCAGTCGGCCCAGTTTCAACCAGAACCAAGCCAGACCCGTCCCATGGTGCTGCCCCCACCTGCTGCTGCTGGACGAGTTTCTGCTGACGGTCCGATCTGATCTGATGGAGGTAAATAAATAAAGATGGATGAGAAGCTCCGGCTTCCAAAACCTGGAAGATTTCTCTGATTCTGTCAGAAACAAAAATAATGTTCAAAAACTCCAAACTAAAACAACGTGCTGCCACCAGGGGGCAGCAGGGAGCGTCTTCCTCCAGATGTACAGCAAACATGAGGTTTGAATTTTAACCAACTTCAAATAAAATACTTTGAAAACTGATTTGATGCTTTCAGGTTAAAAACTTTTACGTTGTTTAAGTTTTAATATTTACAGGAAGCAAAGAACCATCAGAGTTTTATGTTGCCATAGTAACAATGCTACAAGTTTAATTTCTTTGTTGTTCGTTCACTAAAACATCTGAGATATTAACAAATTACCTCTGATTGCTTTCAGGCTCCGCCCCTTTTCCCAGAATGCACCAAGTCAGCAGCTCTGAACAGGAAGAGGAACCAAATTCAATCTGCTTACGGCCCCAGATATCCTTGGAGCGGCCCTGCAGGGTCCAGGAACCAGCTGTTTGGAGCAGCAGATCCTAGAAGAGTTTCATCTAAAGGCTGCAGCAGGTTGTCCTTCCACACAACCTTTTGAAAATAAGGATCATTTTGAGTAAAACGTCCATCAGATCCAGGCAGAATGAAGCCCGGGTTCAGCCTTGACCCACTTTCAGGGCGTAGACGTAATTAAATCTCTAAAATAAATTCAAAACCCTGGGAAGAAAAAAAACAACCTTTTTGTTGTTTTAACTCCGGGATAATCAGGAGGGGTTGAATACTTTCCACAGTCGGCCTAATTAAAGTAATCAAACCATTAAAAATAAACCACTTTAATGTGACGCTGATTCTCCACTGAGCTGATGGCGCCCCCACATGGCCGATTCATGTCTTTACAGCTTCAAGTCCTCAAATTGATCAGCTGGTGAAATACAAAGAACTTCCAGCAGAGGGCGCTGACGAGGTGGGAAAAGATGGAGGGATGAGGGGAGACAAGAAAGGAGAGAAAGAAGTTCATCCTTTCATCATTCCGCTCCGAACCTTCTTACGGTTCTGGAGGAAACTTTGGATAAAACTAATTAACTTTCACTACAAAAAATCCAAAATACAGATAATTTTTCATAAATTCTCAAGAAAAAATGTAGAAGTTATCTGATGTTGAAACATAAATTCACAAAAAAAAACCTAAAATATCTGAATCAAATCTTTAGCAAATTTATGACTTTCAGAAAATATTTTAGTTTAAATGATGAAAATTTGTAATTTTGTTTTTTACGGAATCTCTGAAGTTTTTTTCTTGAAAATGTATTAAATTAATTCTGAATTTTTAAGGTGGAAATTTACCCTCATTTTTTCTTCTTCTATGTAAAGCAGGATTTCCAAACGTTTTCTCACACGGGCCGAAATTGTTTGCTCTAAATAAGTCATGTGCCAAAATTATTATTTTTCTTTTTAGGTTTTTAAAAACGAAAATCACAAAAAGTTGGGCGTTTCTTTCTACCTGCTCAACAACAAACTAGTTATTTAAATAGTAATCAGATTTGTTTCTGTGGGAATGGAAACTTATAGACCTCAGATGATTTTTCTTGTTAAATGAAAAAATATTCATTTAGATAATTTTGGATTCGACTGTAAACTTGGTGTGAAGACATTAAATAAAAATGTTAACAGACTTTACGCCTATTCCCATTTTATCCAGAAATAGTTTTATTCAATACTCTTTCTGAGATAAAAATAATCTTAAATAAGCTTTAACCTGGTGTCAAAATATATATTTTTATATAAATATTTTATTCAACTCACATTTCTGTATTATAAAATTATTTTTATTATTGATCTGATGTACTATTCTAATTTTATAAGTCATGCTTTCACTCAAAATAAACGTTTATTTCCCAAATTAAATACTTTAAAAACTCGCTAAAAACAATATAGCTAACAAGCTAAACATTTAGTTAGCACGCTAGCCTATTCTAAATAAATTTAAATATTTAGTTAGCAGGCTAAATTAGCAAGCTAGCTATTTATCTGGAAAGCTACATATCTCGTCTCGGTTCTGACCTGGTTTCGACCACAGCAGTACTTCTGAATTCTTGTGTCTGAATCGGCGGTCCGGTCCGGTTCTACTCGTGGCTCAGAACCGGGTTGACCCGGTAGAGGTCCTTCACATCGGAAGATTTCACGGCGCCAACCGGAACCGGGGGAATCTGTCCGAGTCCGCTTTCCAGTGGTTCCGGTCGCCTGCTGTCCTCTTTGCCGTGTCGGACCGAGGCGCAGCGGGCCCGGATCCAGCCGCCTGTCCCCGGCAGTCAGAGCTCCTCCATCTCGAAGGCAAACCCGCAGCTTAATGGGCTTGGACTAGACCACTGTGGCCGTCAGGGTGAAACATTAATCCTGCATTCAGAACCGTCTCCATGTTTCAGTTCACACTAAAATTACTCACATCCCGGGAAGATTTAAGGCTCTTAATTTAAAAATCCTTTAATTAAATGTTATAACTAAAATCATTTCATCTCTAGTTGCTGTGAGCAGGAAGCATCTCCAGTAGCAGTCAGTCTGCCAGCGTTTCTGAGGAGGCCTCTGACTGAAGACTTTCTGCTGTATGTCAGTTTTATGACCTGCAAAGTTACGTCTGATACTCTGTAAGACATCATCACTGCTAACCCACTCCCTTTGCTTTTGTCACTCCCCTTTAAATCGTTTGGTTTGAGATGTTGGAGTAGGGGATCTGATCCTGCAGCCATTTCCTGTTAAACACCATAAATAAACCTAAAGCCGTTTTGGGTTTGAAGTTCATCCAAAGATCTTCTATTGGCCGTCGTGATGGAAGGAAGAGTCGGTTTGAACTTCCTCCTTTTTCACTCCTCTGGGTTTGGGGTCGTAGTTCAAGCTTCTGGGACGCTAGCAGCTATTGTCAGTGGTAAAAGCAACACCTTGTTACCATGGTTACATACAGGAACAACTGTCTGAAAGTTAAAAACGGGCTGGAGCCCCGACTAGAAGCATAAATCATCAGAGAAACTCCACCGAGAGACGAAGGAGCCGCCATTTTGATTAAAAAAAAACTTTATTACTGCGAGGTTCGGCGGACAACAACATGCTTTTCACCACGTTAGAAAATAAAAACGTATTGCACTGGTTTCACTCCTCTACGGGTCAGAACCGCCTCGGCTCTCGGACCCGGTCGGTAACAGCTTGTTCCCCAAATAAAGGTTCCGGTTCTGGAGACGGTTCTTCTCATTCCCAGAACCTCAGCGGATCGGATCGTCGGCTCCTCCACGCTTAGGGGCCAGAATCAGAACCAGAACTCAGACCAGAATTAGAACCAGACCCAGAACTGGAACTGGGACCAGAACCAGAACCGGCTGCATAGCTGAAAAAACTCAAACTGGTTCCATTTCCTGCTTTCCTCAGTGATAAAACCCGGTCCAGACAGGAAGGTCCGGTCTGACCCGACCCAACCCGACCGGACCCGACCCGACCGGACCAGGTGATTCTGGAGGAAGCAAAAGAAAAAAATCTCAAATTCTGTTTGAGTGAAAAACAATAAAATCAGTTTTTTCTCTGCAGGTTTAACAAATTTTACAGAGTTTTTACTCTGATGTCTGATCCGAAATGAAAGTTCTGGAGGTGAAGGTGAGGTTCTCTGCAGCTGACTGGGTCGGCGCTTAGCAGTCTGGACTCTGGAACCGGATCTCTGGTCCGGGCTGGTCTGGTTCGGTTCTGTCTCTGAGCAGAATCTTCCACACAGAGAGGCAAACGTGACAAAGAAAATAAAAACAGGTCCAGTGTCGTCCCGTTTCCTGCAGCCTGTCAGAACCGGCTCCGTCCAACAACCGGGTCTGGAGCAGAACCGGCCTGCAGGGGCGCCGTGGCGCCAAACGGGCCGTAAAGAACCCGCTGGAAGAGATGAAGGACATGTAAACATTGGACTGCCGGGTCAGAACACGAGGAAAAGCAGAACGACCCGGAACCGGCGCCGGGTCTGAACAGAACTCAACATGTTGACCCTAAAACACACACAGGGTAAAAACTGCTTAAATACACACACACACACACACACACACACACACACACACACACACACAGGAAGTGACTTCACAGGACTGGAGGCAGAAACAGCGAGTTGGTCCAAAGGAAACCGCGGACGGGGCTGGAGTCCAAACGCACGGCGGTCCGGAGGTCCGGCCTGCAGGGGGCGCTCCGGGTTCTGATAGAGTCCAGAACGAGGCGACTGACTGGACCACATCAGAACCAGAGGGATGTGAGCGTAGAAAGCTCCCAGAACTGAAGGTAACTGGATTTTCCCCAGCAGGTGGCGCTGCGACAAGTTGAATCTCCCTCAACCTGCTGGTTTTGTTGCTTTAAACAGAAATTAAAGAGACATTTCTGAATTTTAACAACGATCAGCGATAACCTGGGTTAGCGTAGCATGTTAGCATGCTAGCAGGTGACCGTTTGCCAAGCAGCTTCCTGGTGATCGGGTCTGAAAACTTCCTGTTTGCTCAGTTTGGATCCAAACAAACTCCTCCGCCAGAACCAGGAAGTCATTATTTACCAGAGCTGCCCCCTGGTGGCCATAAGAGGTTCTGCATGTTTAATTTGACTTTTCTATTTCAACATTTGAAACTTTTATTAATATTTATTGGGACATAAAAAATATTTTTTATTTACTGGGAGTCTTTGAGGAAATGGCTGCAGTTGGCCAGACTCACCAGCAGGGGGCCTCACAACATTTAAACGTTTCTCAGGAAGCGGATTAAATCTGTTTGATCTGAAACCGGGTCGACGTTCGGCCTGCAGGTGGCGCTGGTCCACGTTCTGTATTGAAACTTTGGGTCGGTTCTGTTTAGAACAGAACCTTTAAACGACGGAGCGGGTCGGGTCAGGGTTCTGTTCTGGTTAGGCCGCAGTCAAACGGTTCCCAGGTCGGGTCGGGATGGTTCTGGACACTCATTAACGGGTCACAGAACCGTCTCCAGAACCGGGCCGTCGTCAGGTCCGCAGCCCCGAACTCGGGTTGTTTTGGCTGAAGCGGGAATCAGAACACTGAAGTAACAGAAAACAGTCGGAACCGGGCCGGATGGCTCTACCGGGTCAGAACAGTTCTGCAGCTCCGGTTCTGCTACTATGTCGTCCTGCCGGAGGCCGGAGCAGCAGGCGGGTCGGCTGGGGCGTGGGCAGGTTCTGGCCCGGCCCGGTCAGACTGGGCTGAGGTTCTGGAGGCGGCCCTGCTGGGCGACGCGGTTCTGGCCGGACCCAGTACGCTCTTAGCTACAGTGGCGATCTGAGACACGACCCGGTCCATTCCGGACTCGGTAGGCGGAGCCGGGGCGGTCGCAGAGGTCACAGAGGTCGCGGCGGCGGCGCAGAGCCGGCGGTTGTCGGCCTCTTTCTGCTCTTTGGGGACGCCGGGGGAGGCGCCTGCAGGGGGCACCGCGGGCTTCGGGCCCTGGGCGTCGGCCTGGGGGGGCGGCTTGCTGACAGACATGAAGGCGCTGCCGGGGGTGGAGAAGCTGGAGGGAACCGAGCCGGTTCCAACGCCTCCGTTCGAGTCCGGTTTTCCCGTGGCGGCGCTCTGAGCCGGCCGGTCCGTGGTCGCCTTGGCGACGCTGCCCTCCCCTTTGCAGAGGGAGGGCAGCGTGCCGGCCGGGCCCGTCCGGACAGAGGTGGGCCTCAGCAGCGGCGGCGTGAAGGCGGTGGCGCGGCGGCCATCTTGGCTGTCCTCGGAGCCGTCGTCCGTCTCGTCCTCGGAGGAGTCGACCTCGTGGATGGCGTCCTGCTTCTGCAGCGACTCCCGCCGCTCGGCGCGGTCCTGCCGGATGGCCGACAGCTTGTCCTTCAGCTTGCTCTTCCCGGGGGCCAGGCCCAGCGACCTGGTCGCCATGCCGACGGCGCCCTCGCCCTCCTGGCGGCCCAGCTTCCTGGAGGCGGCGGCGTGTTTGTGAAGGCTGCCGTGCTCGACGGCGCGCCCGGCGGGCGCCAGCATGGCTTCATCGCCCGACTCCTATTGGCCAGAAAGTTACAATAATGAGATGTAATAAAATTCACTGAATTAATTTTGATCATTTACTGAAGGTGCAAATATTGATTTGTGTAAAGCGATCAATAAAATCGATCTTTACATCCTAGAAAAACTGATTCTGTTTCAACTTTAATTTTCTGCAAAACAAAACTGTTTGCTTCCTATACACAGTTCCCATCGGACTTTGTTTGGACCGTTTCTGACATGGCTCCTCCCTCTATATTCCTGTACAAACTGGCTGAACCAGCGGCGCCCTCTGCTGGATGGAGGCTAAACTACAACAGTGAAAGGAGATGTGAATGACGTGAAACGACTGGAACTGAATTTAATCTAATAAACCATAAATAGTAAATTAATTGTTGCTGCTTCTCTGATTTTCTGCTGTAATTAAAATTCAGTTTTACAGCATTTCAGGCCTGATTTGTTTTAAAGTGTTTCTGTTTAAATAAATAGATAACTCTCAAATGTTCTGATGGTGAAGGGACCCCAGTGACCCCGGCGACCCGTGACCCAGCCGACCCCTGTGACCCCGCCGACCCCTGTGACCCCGCCGACCCCTGTGACCCAGCCGACCCCAGTGACCTTTTACCTGGAGGCTCTGCAGACTCGGCTCCCTTTGCAGAATCTCCTTCTTGAACTCAGAGTGTGAGACGTCCAGGCTGTGTTTCCGCACCGCCGCCCCCACCGCGGCGGGCGATGACGCCGAGCCAGACAGCGAGGCGGCGAGCTTCTCGGCCGACTGGACCCTCTTGAGCAGCGGCGAGCGCGGCGGCTCGGCGCTCTTGGGCCGGGACATCTGGCGGCCCAGCGGCGGGGAGGAGTGCAGCTTGACGGGGAAGGCCGGCCCGGCGGCGTGGCCCGGCAGAGGAGACGGCGAGCGCTGCGGCGAGCTGCCCTGCGGCGTCGGTGACGGCGTGCGCGCCAGCGGCGACAGTGGGATGTTGCCGGCGGACTTGCGGCGGGGGGAGCGGTACTGGCGCTGCAGCTTGGGGGCCAGGCCGTGCAGCGAGCTGGGCCGGATGTGGCCGGAGCCGGCCGGGGAGTTGGGAACGCTGGAGCCGGGCGAGCTGCTCTGGGACGAGTTCCCCCCCACTGAGACGGGAAGCGGCGCAGTTAGAGGAGAACCTTCCACCGGACCCCGTCTCTGTGCGGACGACTCACCTGAGTGGGCGGAGTCCGGAGTGGACCTGTGGCCCTGCGTGGGGCTCCGCGGCGACAGGTTGTGAGTGGGCGAGCCGGGGCCGCTCTCGCCGGACGACAGCGAGCGATTCAGCGACGACAGGCTGCGGCTCGTGTGCAGCAGCGACGCCTGCTTGGTGATCTTCCTGAACAGAGACGTCCGCTTCTTACTGCGGACACACATCATCAAAGTAATGCAGGCGGCCCGCAAGGTCCGGAACCGGTCCCACCGCGGTGGTCCGGAACCGGTCCCAGTTCAGTCTAGACATAAAGAATCTGGTGGAAACGCTCCCTGCTGCTTCAGGGATTATTCTGGAAGTTTCTAAGGCTGCCGTGACCCCAGATTGACCCCAGATTGACCCCAGATTGACCCCACCTGTCCTGTCCCTCCTTGCTCTTTGTCTTCTTGTTGCGTCTCGCCATCTTGGACTTGAGGTTGGTCTTGCGGGCGGGGCCGACTTTGATGGACGTGTTTTCAAACGGCGTGGCAGAAATGGACACCTTGGCTCCACTCTGAGAAAACACAGCAGAAACAACGAGGGCTCTGATTGGCTGCTTCCAGGACAGACAGACGGAGGGCTCTGATTGGCTGCAGCCATCCTTACCTTCAGGATGAGCTCCACCACCTCGGTGTGGACCAGGCCGTGGACCGGCTCGCCGTTCACGTGGGTGATCAGGTCGCCCTCCTTGAGGCCGGCGTCGTGCGCCGGGCCGCCCTCCTCCACATGCTGAAGGGGAGAGGGTCAGTTAGGGTCAAAGTTCACGCCCCAGCCAGGGGCAGCATTTTGTGCTTTAAGTTTTACAAAACGTCCTACTTAAAGCACCGTTCCTCCAACCTACCAACTGCTTTCAAAGCACTTAAAGAGTTCAGAGACAAATGTTTCTGATTTGTTAAATTTATTTATTTCTGGTTTCAGATCCAGAAACTAAACTTCCTAAAAATCCAGAATTTTGTCTGAAGTTGGTGAAACATTTTCATCTTTTGCTGAATGTTAAGATCTTCAGATCTTACAAAGATTTCCTAGGATTGGACCTGAAAGGTTAGAAACAGCCAATCAGAGCCAGGAGGCGGGTCTTAATGCTGTCAATCAACCTCCTGGAAACGCATCCTGGAAAATAACCTGGAAGTTCCTGGAAACTGGAAAGCTTGATGTGTTTACTGGTTTAGGAGGCAGAACTTTTTTCTCCTGGATGTGGGAGCGGTTCCGGTCGGCCCGGTACTGACCCAGACCATGTGATGGACGCTGTAGATGTTGGAGTCTCCCATGTAGACGCGGATGGCTCTCAGTGTGAAGCCGTACTTCTTCCCGGCTCGGTGGATGACGATGGCGGGTTGGACGCTGCTGACGGCCGGGGAAAGGTCGCGGCTGGGCGAGGAGTCCCGGGACGACGGGTTGGACGACTGCGAGTGTGGAGACATGGGGCTGGCCAGCGGCGACGCTCCGTGGTGATCTACAGACAGACAGAGGAGTCAGAGGAACGTCCTGCGGCGCCGACAGCTGCGGGAGTCGAACCGACCTCCTGGGATCACCAGCGACAGCGTATTGGCCGACGCCGACTTGATGACCTTGGCGAACGGCCGGGTGCCGCCGTTCGCCGCGTGTTTGTCTGCATCTCCAGACAGCAGGCGGTGGCGCGCGCGGCGGGCCGCCAGGTCGCTGATGGCCCTCGGTGTGGACGGAGAGTCGCCATCCGCCGCCGCCTTGGTCTCTGCGCCGCCGTTCCCTCGTTCGCCGCTGTCTCCAGAGCTTCCTGCTGCAAAGAGTCGGCCATCTTTATTATGAATGAGGCTGACAGTCAGCTGAGTGACGGTCAGAGGATGAGGAACACCGCAGCGACACTGACAGCTTTTTGATTATGTAACTTCAAGCTTTTCTTTTTAACACATCCTGTGATGTCATTTCTGTTCATAATGGAGCTTCTGATTCAGCTCAACGCGTTAGCATTAGCATTAGCGTTAGCAGAGGCGCTGCCAGGAATCTTGGGGCCCCAGTTTAAAAAATTAAATATGGTCTCTGATTGGTTGTTTCTAGAGAGAACTGGGAGAAAACAGAGGAAATACATTTTTCACAGATTGTTTCTATACAGTCACAACATAATGACAGTTTTAATAAATATGTAAAAATGTATTTTTCTAAAAGTTACTGCAGCTTTAATTTGACCAGGAGAGGAGAGAGGACGGGTCAGGAGGGACTGGACCTGCTGCTGACTGACTCACCTGTTGTTAAAGTTCAATATATGAATATGATGCTAATTTCGCTCCTTCATTCATTAAATGTTAGTGAAAAGGAGGCTAACAGTCTGTAGCTAAGCTAACTATGCTAAATGGTTGATAATCTCACAGTCTACCCACCTCAGAGAAAAACTGGGTTATAAATTCACACTCTTGTCTTTTTTCTCTCTATGTTTTGAAAACCTACTTTATTATCTTTCTTTTTTATTATCTGGTCGGGGGCCCTTGGACTCGTCGTAACGTTTCCCCTCGATGCGGCGCCCCTGACCGTTGGCTAATAACACCTTCATCTTTGTTCGGATCGTCACAGAAATGATTTTTCTCACAAACACGACGGATTGGAAGAAATCTGGGTGAAGTTTGGGGCGTGCTCCAGTGGTGTAGTCCTCGACGCGGCCGTCACGGGTTCGATTCCCGGACCCGACGACATTTGCCGCATGTCTTCCCCCCTCTCCTTCCCCCTTTCCTGTCAGCCTGCTGTTGAATAAGGGACACTAGAGCCACAAAAAGACCCCCGGGGGGGGGGGGAATTCCTCCAGTTGGAGACAAAACAATCTGATGCAGTTTATTTTATTTCAATTTTATGGACTTTATAATGTATGATGATAAACAGGGTGAATTTCACAATAGGAGGAGAAGAAAGAGTCCTGCCATATAAATCAAAGCTTTAATTCGACCAGATTCACTTTTTCTAGGTTTTGGTCCAATTAGCCCAAAATGGCGGCTCTGGGTGCAACACGGCTTCATCTGTCACTAAAACATTTCTGCTGAGTCCGAATTCACTAACGTTTCAGTTAAGATGTGGATTTAAGTCTAAGGTGGGATTTTGTGTTTCAACAAAGATTTATAGTGATTTTAGTGTTTACTGTGTTTTATGATTAATAAATCAGTCGAGCTAAAAGCTAAATGTACCAGAAAGACACCAGAGAAACATGCTGACCTTCAGCCAGGTGCTACAGGTTCACACTGTGTGTGTGTGTGTGTGTGTGTGTGTGTGTGTGTGTACTGACGTGTGAGCGTGGCCTTGCTCTGCTGGCTGCTGGTGGAACTGGGCGTGGTGGGAGACTCTTCCAGCTTCAGCTCCTGCTCCACTGGGAGCTCTGGGATGGAGAGCGGCAGCTCCTCGGAGCGCGGGCCCCTCACCGTGACCGGACCCAGCAGGCTGGGGCTCTTCCTGCTGCCGGCGCCCCCTGCTGGACCGACCAGACAGCAGCAGGTTATGATCTGTCAGACTGACCTTTAACCCCAAGCTGCAGCCTGGAACAGCCTGTTTCTGCAGGTTTCACCAAATCAAATAAGTCCCTGTATCTCTACAGAAAAGTACAAACTTCGTCCAGCCAACTACCAATAAATTTGCACTTTCCCAGGAGAGACTCAAAAATGTTAGCTAGCAAGGGTATGTTAGCAGCTAGTTAGCGGTAGCCTCAAATACCGCGAGTCACAAAAAGCAACAAAGATTTCTGAGTTCAACTCAAACTTTTGCCTGACAGGAAAACACAGTTAGCCTCACTAGTTAATGGGGCTAACTAGTATTAGCCTCACTAGTTAATGGGGCTAACTAGTATTAGCCTCACTAGTTAATGGGGCTAACTAGTATTAGCCTCACTAGTTAATGGGGCTAACTAGTATTAGCCTCACTAGTTAATGGGGCTAACTAGTCCTTCTGACAGTGACAAACCTGATTTCTCCTGGATAAACAGGGGGTCTGCAGGTTTCACCAAATCAAAATGGTCTTAAGACTTTTTAAGACCATTTTTAATGCCAGTTGGAATTAAATCTATAAATATGAGGGATGGTTCTGGGAACCTACAATACATAGCAAAACCAGTGAACCTGGCTGTGAGTCCATGACAGAGGCTAAAAAGTTAGCTGGCTGGATAGTGTGGGTAGGTTAGCAGTTATTAGCGGTAGCCTCAAACACCTTGAGTCACAGAACGCAATGAAGATGTTTCTAAAACTGCCTTACAGAAAAATCCCAGGCGATAAAAAAAGTACATTAAACCTTCCTGCAACAATAAAACGTACGTATTTAAGGCCAACTTATATTTCTACAAAGCATTTAAGACGTTTTAAGGCTTTAATTTTAGACACATGAATTTAAGACTTTTTAAGGAAATCAAGCTGAAGTGACGAAAGCATCTGATGTTTCATGTGAGCCGTTCTGCAGCGGATCCGACTGACAGTCTGCGTTCACCTGGACTTCCTTCCTCCTCGGCAGAGATGGCGAAGCGCGGCATCTCGATGATGGCGGAGCAGCAGCGCCTGCGGACCGTCAGCGGCGGGCTGGAGTCGCTCTCCGTGTGCGACGACTCGGAGACGGAGAGACGCTTCCGCAGGCTGGAAGGACAGGAGACACGGCGGAAAATGAAAATGATCTATCGCTTTACTCTCTAAATCATTTTCAAAAAGTGTCTTTAATTGCTTTTTGACAGGATCAGGTCCAGGCTGCAGGAAACTTTAATCAGGAGAATAAAGTTAAAATATCAACTGAAGAAAGAAGCAATTTAGCAGGAATAGAAAGTTTAGGTGAAATGATCTCAATCTGAGGAGAGCAGCTCAGTTTGTGGTTCTTCCTTCAAAATAGAAACATTCGTCTATTTTTATATTTAGTTTCTGAAGTTCTCAGAAAATCACAACTTCATTCTCCTAATACAACTTTATTCAGGTGATATTATAACTGGTTATCATTTTATAGTTGGAATAAATAAAAAGTTTCTAATCTTAATAACTGTTGACCTGAATTCAAAATGTTAATAAATAGAAGCTGTGAAACAAGATGGCCGCCCTGACAGAAGGATGGAAACCAAAGCCATGAATTGGTGGAAAAAAGGTCAGTGTTTACTGGTTTACTGGTTCCCCGGTAACCGACGGCGACTCACATCTCCGGCGATCCGACCAGCCAGGACCGGTCCCGGGTCTTGAGTCCGCTCAGGCTGTCCACGCGGTCGCCTCCCTCCTCGCTGAGGCTGCGCTTGGTGGGCGGCGGCGTCCGCTTCTCCTCGTGGAGAGACAGACGCTCCATGCTGCTGTACACCTGCAGGGACAGCGTCGCCATGGAAACCATGGTTGCCAGATCTGAACGATAGTTTCCAGCCCACATCTCATGGTAATGCAGCCATATACTTATTTATATCTGTATAATCCTCAATTCAAAACATTTTGTTAGTTTTTTATTATATTCTGACCAGAACCAGAACCAGAACCAGAACCAGATCCCACTGGGACCGCAGAGGACTGGACTCTTGGAACAGAACAGAACTTGTGTTTCCATTTAAATCATGACGTTAAATTGGTATTTTTACAGTAAAACCACATAGTGACACTTGGCCAACCAAAGGCTGTGATCAGCGATCGGTGATGTCAAGTCTGACAGATTCTCAACACTTCAAAATAAATTAATAAAGAGTCCAAAGACACGGCGATTCGTAAAAATGTTTTTTGGTTTTCTGCCACAGAATGACGGTGAACATTCCCCAAAAACCCAACAATCATGAAAAGCAGCTCAAATTTTAAAACTGATTTTTCCGTCCCAGATTGGTGGAAACCCGTCCAATCTGGCAACCCTGACGGATAACCAGGTAACCGGGTATCGGGTCGGTACCTTGCTGAAGCGCGGTGAGCAGGAGGAGAACTGCCGCAGCTCCACGTGTTCGTCGTCGTTGGTGTCTTCCTCCTCTGAATCCACGTGGTGGTACCGGTCCGAACGAGCTGACAGGCAAACACACGTCAGTAAGTGAGCTCCACACAGAACCAGAACGGAACCGGGCCAGAAGAACTCAGGGACGTACTGTCGAAGTAGCTGGTGTCGTCCTCAGACTCCAGCTGAGGGATGAACTCAGCTTTCTGCCTCAGCAGACCGTTCCAGTCCAGATCCGTGAAGAACGGGTTCTGCTTCACCTCAAAGGCTCCTCCTGACCCAGAACCAGAACCAAGATCAGAACCAGAACCAGGACCAAGATCAGAACCAAGATCAGAACCAGAACCTGGCAAAACTAACTACCTTCTTACAAATGTTGGTTGATTTCTTTGCCTCTCAAAGTGAATCTCTGTTAGAAGTGCTTTGGCACCATCTAGTGGTCAGAGTGTGTAATGCGCCTATCGGTTTGCATTTTGCTAATAAACTCAATAATGTAAACCAGTGGTTCCCAATTCCAGTCCTCAGGCCCCCTGCCTGCATGTTTTAGATGTGTCTCTACACCAGAACAGCTGATTCAAATGATTGCATGACATCTTCTGCAGCCGCCAAGTCCTGCAGGAGCCTGTTAATCACCCAAAGATTCAATCCAGGTGTGGCAGAAGGGAAACACCTAAAACATGCAGGGTGGGGGTCTGAGGACTGGAATTGGGAAACACTGATCTAAACTTTAAGCTACGTTGTGCAATAAAAACAGATTTAGAAGGATTAATGTTTTCAACATGTAATACATTAAAATACACAACATGGGAACAAAATTCTAAAAGTTATTTCTAATTTTGGGTTTGATGCTTTTTATCGACACTTGGCAATGAAGGAATGGAAGTGAGAAACACTGGCATTAGGAAGCCGTTCTGCACAATAAAGCCGGTACCTGTCCCGAGCCTCTCCAGCGGGTTCTGGTGGAGCAGCTTAGCGATCAGGTCCTGGGCGTCCTGAGGCAGCGCCTCGTCGCCCTCCGGCCACACGATCTCATCTGGGAAGAGAGCAAACAGGAAGTCAGTCAGAGGGAACCCTCCGTCCTGAGCGTCTGGTTCTGGTTGCGGCTCACCGCTGATGACCTGGCCGAACAGCTCCTCCGGCGTGTCTCCGAAGAACGGAGCGCAGCCCACCAGGAACTCGTACAGGATTACGCCCATCGCCCACCAGTCCACCGGCTTGCCGTAGCCCTGCCGCAAGATGACCTCCGGGGCGATGTACTCCGGCGTGCCGCACACCTGCAGAGCGGCCAAGAAGAAGAAGAAAAACCATGTATACCCAGAACCCAACCGGACCAGAACTGAGCCTGATCTGGACCGGGCTTGGAGCGGTACCTGCTTGTCCAGGAACTCCCGGGTATCCTTCTCGATGTGGCCTTCGTACAGGTTAGTGGTCAGGCTCATCAGGCCGATCTTGGAAAGGCCGAAGTCCGTCAGCTTGATGTGTCCCAGAGACGTGATGAGAAGACTGAGGAGGACAGAGACAGCGTGAGCCTGAGCTGGACAGCTGGATCTGAAGGTTCTGGAAGGTTCTGAGAGTCTTCCGGGAGTCTTACTTGTCGGGTTTGAGGTCTCGGTGCACGATGCCGTAGTTGTGCAGATATTCCAGAGCCAAGACGGTCTCAGCAAAGTACATCCGCGCCATGTCGACGGGCAGAGCGCCGATGTTCTTCAGCAGCGTGGCGCAGTCTCCACCTGGACAGACCAAACCGCAGCCGGATAGTTAGCTTACCAACTAAATATTTAAATATTTAGGTAGCTAAATATTTAGTTAGCAAGCTAACTATTTAGATCCAAATTAAGCAGTTTGGTCTGAAGCAGCTCAACACTTAGCTAGCTTTGAAGTAAATATTTAGCTTTCTAGTCAAATATTTAGTTCGAAAGCTAAAAATTTAGCTCCAAATTAAATATGTAGCTCAGAGCTAGCTAAATACTTTGTAAAATATTTGAGGTTCGGACCGGGACCTGTGGGTCTTACTGAACCAGAACCAGAACCTGCAGGTCTCTTACCCTCCACATACTCCATGACCATGCAGAGGTGGCGCCGGGTCTCGAAGGAGCAGAACATGGAGACGACAAACGGGTTCTCGGCGAAGGTCAGGATGTCCCGCTCCACGAAGGCCTGTTGGATCTGGTTCCGCAGGATCAGGTTCTGCTTGTTGATCTTCTTCATGGCGAAGCGCTGCCGGGTCTCCCGGTGCCGCACCAGATACACGGCCCTGGACGGGCAGGACAGGCGAGAGTCAGATGGAACCGGACCCAGTCAGGCCCAGTCAGGCCCAGTCAAACCCAGTCGGGCCCGGTCAAACCCAGTCGGGCCCAGTCAAACCCAGTCGGGCCCAGTCAAACCCAGTCGGGCCCGGTCAGTGGCGCCGTACCCGTACGCCCCGTTGCTGATCAGCTTGATGTTCTCGAAGTCTTCCTCTCGGGGTGTTTTGGGTTTGGTCTGTGGCGTGGCAGGGATGGCTGTGCTTTGGCTCTGAAACGGACCAGAGAGGCGTCAGAACCAGAACCCGACCCGGGAACCGGCCCGGTTTTGAGCGCTGACTCACGTCGACCGAGTCGTCGGTCTCGGGCGTCTCCGGGTTCCCGCTGTCGTAGCTGCTGAGCTGGGTCATTTCTGGAAGCAGAGACACAAATGAGACTCTGGTTCTGATCGGGTTCTGATCAGAACCCAGGTTCTGAGGTTCTGGTTTACCCTCCAGCGGGTCACGGGTCAGGCCCAGCTGGCTGATGATGTATCGCGGGATGTCGGACTTGATGCCCTGGCCTTCCTTGGCGTGACCCTCGGCCGCCTCCAGGAGGTGGTAGAACTCCTCGGGGTCAAATTCCTGCAGAGGAAGAGGAAGGTCAGGAGGAAGATTCTGAACAGAACGGGTCGGGTCCGGTCGGGTCCGGTTCCTACCAGGCACTCCAGCAGTCGGGCCGGCCGGGCGATGATGATCATCAGCTTCTTCACCAGCTGGGTGACGAAGGTCACCTCCTCACTCTCTGAGCGCTCATGGGCCTGAAACGCACAGAACCGGGTCAGCAGGACCGGACCGGAGCCGAGGTCAGAGGTCAGATATGGAAAAAAAACAACATATGGATGGATGACGGATACTGTTCTGGTTCTGATCGACCCGGTTTGTTTGATGTTGTTTTAGCTAATGCTAAGCTAAAACAGCAGAGCTAGTTTTAGCTTAAGCTAACTTTGAACACGTTTAGCTAACCTTTCCAGATAAGTCTTGTAAATGCTTCTTTATCGCTGGCTTCTGCTTAAATCCATGTTAACGTAGCGCGTTAGCTTTAGCACAGCTATTTAGTTAGCGGTCCCATGCACCGACTGTTTCTGTATTTTATTGACGCCGACATGATTACAGATATTTTCCATCAGGCATTCTGCTGGGACGCCTTTCTTTAAATATTTAGTTTGCAGTCTTAAAATTTTTTTTTTATTCATTTTCCTGACAGCAGACGAGTTAGTTGAGAAGTTAATTTTTACTTTCTAGAACTTTTATTCCAGAAACTCCCAGAATGCTTCAGGAGACGGCGGTTTAGTTTACAGAAATGTAAATAAAACAATCAGTTTTATTTTTAATCCCAGTTTGTGTTTTAGATTATTAATCTGATCCAATTAAATATCCAGACCTTAAAAACGAATTTGGATCATTTAAGTCATATTTTGTGTTTCTTCCTGATTGATGCTGTGTTGACCTGGATGCAGGTCGCCATGGTAACCACCACTGGGTCGGATGAAAGGTGATGCAGCGGTTGCCAGGTAGATGTAAAGGTCACGACCCGGTGAGGAAGAGGAGGCGAGATGAAGGCAGGGAGGAGATGATGCAGCTCTGTTTGGACAGAGACACTAAAGAAACAGGAAGCAGAATCGCTAAAGCAGTCCGCAACCGTGCAAAAGTCTTGGGTCACTCCATTCCTCAGTTCGGATCCAAACATCCAGATTTTTTCTCCAAGTTTCTTCAGGATTTCTGAAGTTTTTTCCTCTTTTTCTCCTCCAGTTTGTGGCTTAAAACTTTTGCACAGAACAGCAGCAGCTGATCAGAACCGCAGGTCCAAAGCTGGAGCCAGCGCAGAACCAGAACCGCTGGACAAAACTCAGAACATGAACTCAACTGTAAAGCAAGCCTTCCTCCTCTCCTCCTCTTCCTCCAGCCTTATCTGGGTCATGCTTCCAGGTTCCAGGTCTCCCATCGGCCCACCAGTCCCGGTCCTGGTCCTGGTCCGGTTCTGGCTCCAGGTCGTCCGGAGTAAAACGCAGCCGAACGCCGGAGAGCCGCTGAAGTCAGATGTTCTCTCCTCTTCCTCCTCTGCTAAAGAGCTTCAACCTCCTCTTCCTCGCTGAGCCTGGAGCCGACAGCCAATCACGGCCAGAGGAATCCCCTCAAGCCCCGCCCATGTTTACCGCCGTCCGCCAGCCGCCGGGGACCAGCGGGCCGTGAAATGAAGTGTGTGTGTGTGTGTGTGTGTGTGTGTGTGTCTAAGGCGCACACACACACACACTGAGCTAATAGAAACGTCTCCCCCTGGTCGCCATGGAAACACGCCCCCAACTCAGAAACAGGAAAACGGTCCGGAGCGTCGGGACAAGAACCGGACTGCTGATGACATCACACCGCCACTTATGAAGATGATGAAGACGAAGGCGATGAAGGTGATGAAGGTGACGGAGCGTTGCGTCACGCTCTGAGCCAATCGAAGGTAAAACGGAGCGGAACCGGGTCGGTCCAACGGTTCTGGTGGATCCATTTAGAGGAAACGCCATAAATTTAAATATTCAATGAATTTTTAATTTCTATGTTTTTCTGAGACGATAAAACAAGATGGAGTCACAGAGACGAAGAAACAGGAAATATTTAAATTAAATTTTTTACCATAAACTGCAGCTGCACTTCATTAAACCTCATAATAAAATCACTTTCTTTAAAAACACGTTATTATTGATTTCTATTAGTTTTGCTGCAGAAATTTAAAAAAAGTATTAAATAAGAAAAAACAGATAAAAACTGGAATTACATTTATTTTATGTTTGGTTACTTTAAATGTTTTTTACAGTAACCTCAGTTGGAATAATAAATCACCTTTTATATTTGTTAAATTTACTCGGTTATTTTATAAACTTTAATGCAGAGTTTATTCTTAAATAAAGGAAATATAATAATATTATTAAACTCTAAAGCTGAAACTGATTTTTAATATTTCAGTTTCTAATTTTGCAGCAGTCAGGAGTTTTAATCAGCTTCTTAAAGGCAAAAATAAAATAAATGGAAGTGTTAAGGCAGATGCTGAATGCGTCTAAATGAATGTTGTAGCTGATTTAAATGTTCTGAACCGGTCGGAACCGGCCCAGACTCCAGACTCACGTCGTGCAGCAGCTTCTCCAGACTCTCCTGCAGCTCGTAGAAATATCTGGAGGTGATGAGGTCCTCTCTGCTTTTGTCCAGGCAGTCTCTGGACAGCTCGATCAGCTGGTGGAACACGAAGCTCAGGACCCCGTCGGCCAGCGGACGCACCTTCTCCGGCGCTGCCGAGGCCAGCAGCTCGGCCAGGCGCTCCTCCATCTGGGCCGTGGCCTGGGGGCGGAGTCACGCAGAGGGAGGGGCTTATAACGCCACATCATTCAACAAACGGTGAACTAGAGGATTATGAACGATGAATATCTGAAGCGGCGTTTCTGTAAATCGGATCATTTTTGACGTGGAGGAATTAAAGTTTTCCGGACCTTCGGGAAGCGCTCCTTGTAGACGTGGTTCATCATCATGATCTCGTGGTCGAAGGAAACCGGCGAGCGTCCCGGGCTGCAGACACACCAAACATCAACCAGAGAGGAAGGAATTAAAATCACTGAACTAACAAACAGTAAAGAATGAACATCAATTTTATTTTGCATTTTTCTGAGACATCGGTTGATCTTCTGGTCTTTTCTTCTTCATGGGTTTAATCTGCAGCAGGAATTCTGTTACTACTGATAATCAATAATCATTTTTAATGACATTTAACATCAGCAGTCAGAGCACTGCTGCTAATACCAGAGCTAATTTTTAGCTAGCAGTTTAGCGCTTCCTGCTAATTTTATTTTTTTCAATCTACTGGATGTTTGTAAACATTCATAAAAATAAAGTTATTGTAAAGTTTATATTCAATCTTTTTTCACAATAATTTTAATCAAATAAAGAAACGTAGCAGAACAAAATGAAACAGGCAAATTAAAAACAAGATATAAACATTAATACAACAGATAAGAGTTTAAAACAAGTAAATTATAATCTACAACTTAATTTGTTATTGAATTGTTGGACTAAATTAATATATAAATTAAATTTAAGATAGCACTCAGCGTTAGCTTAAGCTAATTATCATGTTGGTATAATTAGCAAGAAAATAAAATAAAATCTGATTTTACAAAAAAATGATAAAATATTAATTATTCTTGCAATTCTAGATTCACAATAATTTCAGGTTTTGGCTTTAAAAGGTAAAAAATCAACAAATTATCAATAAAATAATAAAATATCTGCAGCTTAAACAAAAGTAAAGGGCTAAAAAATCAAAATGCAAGAAAAAAACACTGGATGACTGAGATCCAGGATGAGTCATCCACACACACACACACACACACACACACACACACACACACGCACACACACACGCACACACAGACACACACACACACACAGACACACACACAACAGGTCATGTGAGCGATGAGGTAATGCCTAAAGTAATTTATCAGCAGCTCAGACTCTAATTACCTGCTTAATGAGGTGACAGAAAACGTCATGCAGTTTGTCATCTTACACACACACACACACACACACACACACACACACACACACACACACACACACCTGGGGTTTGTTTACGTCACCTCGTTTCCAGACTGAACTTTTCCTTTTGGTAAAAACTGGATTTTATTTAATTCTCTAAACGTTTCAAGGAGCTAAAAATAAATAAAACAAATAAATTTAGAAAAGAGAAAATCTGTTGGTAAAATAATTAGTAACAAAAAATACTGACAAAATAGAAATAAAAAACTTTATATATGGTATGTTTAAATATATTTAAGATTATTAACACAATGAAAATAAAATTAGATCTAATGACAAAAAAGATCAAATACAATTAATACAATTTATTAAAAGAATATATATAAATAGAATGAATACATTTTTAATTATTATTAATTGTAATAATGATCAAAAATATATATTAATAATATTTTAAGTAACTAAAAATTTATAATACATTATAATTTAATTAAAAAAAGAATAATAGCAGAAATATAATAAAAAAGAAAATGATTAGTTTGAAATAATCACATTACTTGTGAATATCAGATGATGATAAATATGATTGTATTTAAAAGGAGCCAGGAGGATTAATCAAACCCAGAGCGCCGGATGGACTCGCTATGAAAACTAAAGTCAGTCTGTGGTTTACAGCCCATCGGCTCAGACACAGGAGGGTTAACGGTTCCTGCAGAACCGCTCCAGAACCGGCCCGGTTCCCCCCACCCCTGGCTACGGCCCTGCACAGAAACCGACCAATCAGGAGAGAGCGTGGGAACATAAACGGATTAAAGTTTAAAGCAGAGCGATAACAGCTGCAGCTCTTCATCATCGCCTCTTCCTCCGTCCAATCATCATCATCAGGTCGGCTGATGAAGAGGAGGAGGTGATGAAGAGGCAGACAGCAGCAGCTTGTGGTCAGTAATGTCTGACCGGTCAGAGATGGCGGCGCCTCCTGGTGGGCAGCTGAGAGTCAGGAGAGAAAACTTGAACTGGACCGTTTTCTGTTTTTTACTGGATAATAAGAAACCAGTGAACAGACTGTAGATACTGTAGATGGTACCGATCCGGACAGAACACAAAAACTGGAACATACAAGTTTTTAAAGTTTTTACATTTGAAACAAGAAATGACTTTCACTTTCAAATGAGAAATAATTTAACTTCAGAGTGAAGCGAGTCACATCACTGAACAAGCAGCTCTTTAAGCTCCGCCCAGAAAATATCTACAAAATGTCACCAGAGTGGGCGGAGCCAAGAGACACAGGGGGCGTGGCCGAGTGTGGCGAGGGAAAGCAACTATATTGTAACATTTAGCAACTTTTCAGATCCTTTAGAGACACAAAAGCAACCAGCAACTATTCCAACAACCTTAAAATGATTAGCAACAAATCGTTAATAAAAAAACATCGACTAGCCATCAATGTAGCAGCATTTTGTTTTCAAAACGGGTCTAGCTACAAGTGTAGCCACCTTTAACCCCTCCTCCCTGTGGCGGCGGCGGCGGTACCTGAGGCTGCGGGAGCGCGGCCTCATGGCGGGCGAGCGGCGGCCGTCCTCGTCGGTGACGCTCTCAGAGCTGAAGTGTTTGGTGAGGAAGTGCAGCTCGTCCGGCGTGGGCTGGAAGGGCAGCTGGTGGAGCTTCTCCTGAGATGAACAGGAGGACTGTGAGAGGAGGAGCACAGAGGGAGCACAGATTACAACCAGCAGCTACAGGTGGGGGCGGGGCGGGGCAGGGAGGCTGCGTTTCAGGGCTACAAACCACAGAAGAAGAAGGAGGAAGAGGCAGGGATGAACTCCAGCTAAGATACACAACAAACGACAGCAGGAATAAACAGAAACTCTGAAGCTGCTTCACTGAAACCAGTTCAAACTGGGATGAAACCAGTTAACCCAACTGAAACCAGGACAGAGAGAAAAACCAGATTCAAGACTGAGATGAAACAGAATTAAACCCAAAATACATCCGGAGAAAATTAGTTTGAAAAAAGAACCAAATCCAGAAAAAATAGAAATTAAAACCAGAACAATAGAAAGTCCAACAGATCGGTTCTGGAGACGGTGCTGGGACAACCGCAGGAGGGAGACGCAGGGTGTACTTTCTTTCCCCTGCCTGCGGGGTGTACTTTCTTTCCCCTGCCTGCGGGGTGTACTTTCTTTCCCCTGCCTGCGGGGTGTACTTTCTTTCCCCTGCCTGCGGGGTGTACTTTCTTTCCTGCCTCGGGGCGGCGGACTCACGGAGACGGTGGAGCTCGGCGTGTTGGTTCCGTATCCGGAGGACGGCAGCGAGGCCAGAGACCAGCGGCGGCCATCGGTCCTGCAGGACACACATCGACCAATCAGAACCTCAGGATTTAAGCGGCCAATCAGAACAGAGAGAGATGAAGATGAAGAGCCAGATGTTCTTCATCTGGGTGAATCTGTCATCAGCCAAGTTTCCGTTCGATAAAAGATCAATAAACAAATAAATGAAATTAAGCCAATAAGTTGGTCTACGAGATAAATCATTAGAAATCATGATGTACAGATTATGTTCATAATCCAGCCAATCAGAGGAGACGTCTGTGTCCGATTCAGGCGTTGGAGCAACAAGCTCCGCCTACTGGGCTTCTGACCACTTCCTGTCTGTGGCGTTTCCAGCAGCAGTAACATCCGGCTGCTGGTCACTAATGGAAAATAAGTTTCCTTTGTTTTGTGAAATAAATTTGATTTGAACCTAAAACACAAAGGTTTTATGGAAAAATGTGCTTTATTTGAAATTGGTGAAAAGTTTAAATTTGTGTAACTTTACGGCCGTGGAGACGCAGCTGGTGAGCAGAGGGTAGAGAGTAATGAGGGTGGATGCAGGCAGAGAGGAAAGGTGCGTCGGTTACCTGTCGGCTCTGTGTCCGTGGCTGTGAGGAAAACAAAACATTTTAATTTCATGATTCACCACAGCTGGAGGATCCTGCATCAGGTCTCATCCTGATCCACGATCAAACCAATGTTTCCCTGACTAAACATGTTATTGTTATATTATTAATAAAAGTGCTTGAAGTGCTGTGTGTGATGTGAAGCTCCGCCACCAGGCGGCGCTGTAGTCCCAGCGCCCAGCAGCAGAGGTCAGCAGCGGGACAGAAATGGATTTCCATTTTAAATCACCGTCAGCTCGTTGCCTCTGCTGCAGCCAGAAACGTTTGATGGGTTGTCATGGAAATACCCAGGGGCCATTTAGATCAGCGTTTCCATGGAAACACTATCACTTCTTTTTAATGGGGAAAGTTGATATTAACTTTTGGAAGCTGTCAGCAGACTGGAGGAGAGCTGAGAGATTAGAGTTATTAATCTCCGACAGAGTGACGCCTCCCGGCGATCATCTGCATCTTCGGCTGCAGATTTAAACAGCAGCATAAACGGCAGCCATTTTTAAAAATACAGCCAATTATGACAGAAATAATCTGGGTTATTTAGCCTTCAATAAACAGGCTAAACAGTTAGTTTGCTAGTTTAATATTTAGTTTGAAGATTCAATATGAAGCTAAATATTTGGTTAGCAACATCAATAAATAGTTAAACTAGATACTTAGTTCTCTAACTAAGTATTAAGTATGAAGCTAAATGTGTAGTTAGCGAGCTTGTAAAATAATATTTGGTTTGAAGCTAAATATTTAGTTTGCTACCTGAAGATTATTTTCAAACTAACATTTATAAAAACAATGATTAACAGTGAAGAAATTACTTTATGAAGTGAAATTTAATTTCTTGCTGTCATGTCAGAGAGCTGAAGCAGGTGGCTGCGGTTTAACGCCCAGCAGCTCTGAAGCGTTTCTGTTCAGGTGAAAGAAGATCTCACCTGCGAGCCGGAATGAAGGAGAAATGCGCCGCTGTGTTGGGGGAAAAGTTGCGAGGGCTGTCCAGTGGGCTGGTGCCTGCAAGACACAGAAAAGGGCAAAAAACAAAATCTGTCGGTTTTATCTCAAACGCTGCTGCTGCTTCAGTCCAACATTAACTTGTTTCAGAACAAAGTTTATCCTTCCAGTAAAATTAGCTTTTTTACTGAACAGATTTAAAATTCTGACAAAATAAAGAACAAAAGTGACTTTCCTTTCTTCTCCATCTGATCCACATTAACACATCCAGACTGACAGCAGCTACAATGGAAAATAATCATTATATCTGCGTATGTTTATTGTTTCATACAGTATTTATCTAAAAACATGCAGAAATAGATTGTATTTTACTTTAAATCTGTGAAAAATCCAGATTCCTTTTTAAGAAAACTATAAACTAGGATTGAAGATTTTTTTTTGTTTTAAATATACAGTTTCTGCCCTGCGACAGACTGGTGACCTGTCCAGGTGACCCCGTGACCCCGCCTCTCGCCCGGAACGTTAGCTGGGGAGGAACCAGCAACCCTCCTGACCCCATGAGGGACGAAGGGTGAATAGAAGATGGATGGATGTACAGTTTCCTCAGATTTACCTGAAATATGTGCATTTAATTACTGACTTTAAAAACCTTTTGCAAGTCAAAATGTTTATTGTTCACAAAAAGTTTGACCCACAGTGACCCCTGTGACCTGCAGTGACCCACAGTGACCCCTGTGACCTGAGGTGACCCCGTGACCCCTGTGACCTGCAGTGACCTCACACAGCCCCCCAGTAACACAAACTGACAGACTGGCTTCATCAGCAGCAGAAATACAAACATCATTGTGTGAAACAGCCTCTATATGAGCATGGCAGGTAACCATGGAAACACACAGAAGCTGTTTTACATTTTTAGTGTGTCGTGTTAGAAAGTGAGGAGACAGTGACCTACTTTAGCAGAACCTCAGAACTATTCCTGCAAACGAGACGCATGCTAATGCCTCGCTGACGCCGACAGGCTGAGAAAAGAAAACACAGAAATAACCGGAGAAACGCTGCGACTGACAGGAGGAGCTGCTGTTACGAAAACCACCGTCATCATCTGACCTTTTCCCAGGAACGGCCTGCTGGAAACCAGTAGGAGAGCAGGAGACTTACTGGCCCAGCAGCAGAGCAAAGAGAAACCCAGTGAAGGCAGAAAACAATCCTGAATTATTGGCTTCATTTCCAGAAACATGAAAACCAAACGGCTTTAACCAGCTCATACCAACCCATCAGATTAAAGAGATTCTATTAGAAAATAAAAATCATGGTCGGCTTGGAAACTGATTTAAGAGTCGAAGACGAAACAGTCAGTAATATGGCCACTAAGGTCACCAGGGTGGATAAGGTCAGGACACAAATTAAGATCACGGCCACTGATGTTAACTGGCTGACAACTTACTATTTAACTACCGTAGTAGTCATCTGTTGACTAGTTGTTTAGTAGGGCTGTTGAGGTCATCTGCAGGAAAATTAAGGTCACTAAAGGTTGATGAAAGGTTCTACCCTCCATGTCCAGGTGGCTGGTGACCAACAAGGAGCCGTTAAGTCACTCATAAGGCCATCAGGGTCAGCACCAGGAACCTGAAGGTCAATAGTAGGGCCACTAAGGTGACCTTGAGGTGACCTTGAGGTGACCTTATTATTCCTACTGAACTGGATCGCCACGTCCTGGATGAGTCTGGGTTCAGGGCGGATGTTCGAAGCAGCTGCTCTCAGGATGTTTGCTTCCCTCAGCGGCGTCAAGGACACATGACAGTGTTACCACGGCAACGCAGCATCAGAGGATGCAGGAGGGGAAGGTGGAGAACATCACTGCTGCTTCCTGTTAATGTTGAAAGAAGCTGAAAATAGAACCTAATCTATTCTGGGTCCAACTGATCTTCATCTCCTCAGAACCAGAGTCTTCCTCCCTGCTGCTTTACCAACCGGCACAGATCAAAGACGAGCAAATATTTAGTCTGAAGGAGGTTTCTCTTTACCGTCCAGCAGGTGGCGCATCACTCAACAATCATGTTTTCCTTTGTCTTAATAAATATTAATATTTTAACTTTTAATCCAGAAAAACAATTATTACGGTAGTAAAGTTGTTGGTTGAAGGTTAAAAGAGCACTCTGCCCCCTGCTGGTCGGAGGCGGTGCCGGTCTCACCTGTGTGTCCGTGCAGAGGGGAGTGCGGCCGAGGAAGAGTCGGGGAAGTGCTGGACGTCACGATCAGACTCTTCCTGTTGCTGGCCCGGCAGCTGTGGACACAAACACACACAGTTTCAGGTTAGCAGCAGGTCAACAGGTGAGTGGCTCCGCCTCCCACCTGTGGGAACGGTTGCAACGAGCCAATCAGAGGTCCAGATTTCTCCTGACTGATTCCCAGGCCCCATTCTAGCGATACGATTGGCCGCAGCAGCTGCTAAATGCCCCGGCGTCGCCATGGTGACGGCCGCAGCACCAGCAGGTCAGAGTTACTGACGGAAACATCACAGACCCGGCAGATCGTTCACAGAGACGGGAACGCCTGATCCGCACCGCGGCTACGGAAACCCAGGCAGGACAATTACTGCTGCTAGAGGAGAGACGTTTATTAAACCGTCGGGACGGCAGAAAAAATGAAACTCAGTTATCTTACCTGGCTTTTTTAAATTCCTGAGAAATATTTTACAAGAAATAAAATAAAATAAATTATTTTAATAAAATAAATTTTATTTTTATTTTAATAAAATAAAATTAATTTAATAAAATAAATTAATTTTATTTTATTTTACTGAGAATAGAAACAGACCCGGCTGGTGGTTCTGGTGGGTTGCCAGGTTGGACGGTTCTCCTGTTTCATGAAACTCGGTGGCCCTGAACCCTCTGCTTAGCGTCGAGTTATTTAGTTATTTTGTGGAAGACGTCGGGGTTTCAGAAAGTTTATTCGCCGTGGCTGATGGGTTTGTTGTTTCTGTGGAGAGGCGAGCCGACGCAGAGCTGAGCTCAGTGGCCAAAACACTGCAGACGCTGCTGCATCCAAGGTTTCCCCCAGAAAACCTGATAAGTCCGGTGGCTGGGCGCCAGGGCGGTGATTCATCCAGGAGCCCGTCGTGTTTTTGAGTTCTGAAGTTTGAAAATATCATTTGATAATTATGTGTTGTTGAAAGAAGTTTAATACCTGAAGACCAACTATAAAGTCTTAAAAATGCAAACATTTTAAAAAGACTTAAATAGTAAAGCACAAGTAAAGCCTGGTGACCCGCCAGGCTTATAATACACTGGGGGAAACCATGTGCATCGTCTCCGTATCACAGATATCAGATGATTCTGTGAAACTCAGTCCAGACTGGAAAGCAGCTGAGCTACAGGAAGCATCACCACACGGCGCTTCTTTACATGTTCGCCTTCATCTCTACATTTGGTGACGGATTGAAGCCATGAATTAACACGTCACCACAAAGTTTAATTTACCGGTGTGATGTGACATCCTGTAGCTGTGAACCAAGAAATCTGCTGCGGTTTCCTTATAGTGGGAGATCAGGGAAGCATCTGGAGCCGATCTTATCAAACAATCTGATCTGCCTCTTTACAGGTCTAAAAATCAACCACAGTTACCAACAAGCGACATTCAAACAAAAAAATATTAAAAAAACAGCATCGACCAAACTGAGGTCAGAAAACTGTAATCGGTGCAGAACAACTTTCCTCCACAATCCAAGATGGTAGAGCAGATAATCTGCCCAGGAGTCAGTAGGAGCCCAGCGGAGAACAGAAGAAGAAGAAATCAGGAAAAGCTGCTCTGAAGGGGAAGGGATGAAACGCAGCTCCTCAACAAACAGTAACAGGAAGCTTCCCGTCGCCATGCCGACGCAAATCACCGAGAAACCCGGAGTGCCTCGGAGGGCGGCGGACGGTTGGATGAACGGTTGGATGCAGACGTACCTCTCGGAGCGCCGCAGCATGTTTCTCTCCGGCAGTGAGAAGTTGGACAGAACCGTCCAGGACTCAGACATGCTGAGGCTCCAGCAGCATCGCTATGACGACGACTCCGACCTGTCAGCTTCTGCACTGAGCGCGTGCAGAAGCTGCTGCCGTGGCGACCGTCTCCCCACCTTCTCTCTCCGGTCTGTTTTGCCCCGATCAGAACCGGATGATTCTTCCAGAACCTCAAAATCCTCCCGACATGCAGCAGCCGACGTGACGTCAACACACACACACACACACACACACACACACACACACACACACACACACACACACACACACACACACACACACACACACACTAGACCCTTCAGAGCAGTAGACTCGGAGGAAATAGCGCCACCTTCAGGTTCTGACTACAGGTGCATGTTATCATTAATGAGATAATGTAAAGTTGATTAATTTTATTGATTAATTGATAAGCAGATAAGTTCTCTGAACAAAAGAACCAGCTGTCTTTTCATCACAAAGGATAAAATTTTTCATAATTTAAAAAACCCATCATTACATAATTTATTATTATTTTGTGTCAGCTGCATTAAACACCAACTGAGTAAACAGAAAATTGATTTTGTGACATTATTGAAGTCATATTTATAATAAAGAGCCTCTTCAGTTCCATGTTTATGACAGAACAATAAAATAAGATGTGGAGCAGTTTGAGCAGAAACGTTCAGGAGGATTTTCAGATCAGATCTGATAAATAGATGATTTATCCATAACTCTGTATGGATTAAGTTTTCCCAGAGTTACTCTTTCTGCGTTCACCAGCTGCTGAACTGGACCTGCAGATTTTGCTGCTCAAACACCAAAACCATCCCAGCGTTGATCAGTGTTAACGTCACCAGAAGCCGAAAAAGGAAACAATCGGAGCGTTTTTCCTCCTGACGGTCGGGTACGTTCTGTTGTCCAGCTGCTGTGGTTCTGACCCAAACCAGCCTGTTCCCCTCCTGGCCTGTGGGGGCGCTGCACAGGAAACGACACAAAACCTCTGAAGACACTGAGAGCAACTTCCTTCTTCCCCAGATGGAATCAGAAACGAAGGAGTCACATTTCAGGTAAAACCCCACCAGTCGTTTCTCCTGCTAGCGCTAAGCTAACCCTAGTGTTACCCAGAATGCCCTGCGCTGTAGTCCACTTCCTGCTATGTTGATCTGACATATCAACATAGCAGCATGTCTGCAGGCGGCACTGTGGACCAATCAGGAGTGCTACAGGTGGGAGGGGGCGGGGCTTACCTCCAGAGGAAGGGGTTTCCTCGCAGGTAAGCAGGGGCGGAGAGAGGGCCGTCAGAAGGAAAGGAGGGAGAGGAGGAGGAAGAGGAGGGCTGGTCGACAGAGGGGTGGAAGGAGGTGGGGGAGAGCAGGTGATGGAGGAGGAAGCTGCTGTTGCTGTGGCAACGCAGCTGAGCCGGTGACCAGATTCTGACGAGAGAGAAAGAGAGGAGGAGGAAGACAGGATGAAGAGGAGGGAAGAGTGGAGCCTTCTAGTGGCGCCTGGTGGAAACTGCAGCTACATAATTATTGTTTCCAAACCTGGAATTTCGATTCATTATCATAAACTCCATCTAAAGGTTTGAGATGTAAATAATCCAAACTTAATTGACTAAACACTAACTGCTCTCTAATCACGATGCCTTCGCTTCCCCTCAGAAAACTCAGAACTGATTCTGTTGCTTTTTAGACAGAAATGTTTTAGTTTGGATCTTTCTGCCTTCAGTTCAAGCTGTGGATGAAGGATCCATGACCGACTCCGTAACCCAACAGTCAAATTAACAGAAATAATTTGGGTTATTAGCCTGTCAAAGGGGGGAAATGGGGCTTATTTATCAGAGTATTTTCAGCATGTCATTCACTTATAAATGTCGGTTTCAAACTAAATATCTAATTCACTAACTAAATATTTAGTTTAGAAACAAAATGTTCAGCTTACAAAAAACTTGTTTGCTGCTAAAGCCAAATATTGAACTTACCAGCTCAATATTTTGTTAGCAAACTTGTTATTTAGCTAGCTAAACATCTAAAGCTACAAAGTGCAAGATAAATATTCCACTGGAAATCTCAGTATTTGGGTGCCGTGCTAACGCTAGCTATTTAGCTTCCTAGCAAAATACTGAACTTATTAGCTCAATATTGTCTTACTGAATTAATTACACAGTTAGCAAGCTGGATGTTTACTTTCTAGGTTTGGAACTGACATTTACAAATGAATAAGTAACGTGTTGAAAATATGACTTGATGGTTTTACATTTATTCTCTCTTGCTAAACAACTAAAATTATTTTAGCCAGGTTGGATTTTAGCTGTGCTACATGACAAACAGACTCCCCGCCATCTTAGTTTAGGAACGAGATGAACGCCACTGACTGGTTCTAACTGAACCTCCTGAAACAGGTTCATTTTGGTTCATTTCATGTGGCGTTCCTCCAGGCTGCGTTCAGGCCCTCTGGGTTTCTTGTTGGCCGAGTTTCTAGCCGTCCACTGACCTCCAGGTATATCAATCAGCACTAATGAACTGACGAGTTTCTGGGAGACGTGAAACCCTCATGGATCTGGACAGATTACATGACGACCTGGGGCTCAGCGGTCAGCTCCGTCTCCACAGGCCGTTTGGTCTGCCAGACGTTCGCCAGCTCAGGTTGGCTCATGATGATGCGAGCGCCGCCATTTTCCCACAGGATCTCCATGGACCTTCTGTCTCTGACCGCTGGACTTACTGGTCTAGTTAAAGCCTCAGTGACTCAGCCGGATCTGCCATGACGCATCCAGTCTGGGTTTCCTCCTGGAGACGTCTTCCCCTGAACCGTCCAGAACCAGACAGAGCAGCTGTGTGGACGGTTCTGATCTGGATTCGTCCTCTCTGCTCTTCCTGACAGCTTCTAGATTCACATTTCTCTGTTCTTTTTATGCTAATTTAGTCATTATTTAATCATTTACTTAATTCAAAAGTTTGAGATGAATTAACGGAAATTCATTAAATATGGAACCAAAACCGGATCGATGCATAATGAACAGATGATCAGACGGATGGACAGAACCAGAACCAGAACCAGAACCAGAGTTCAGAAAACCAAACTGCTTCTACTTCCCACTAAACTCAAGTTATCCAACTTCTGGTTCTGGTTCTCTACAGTTCTGGTTCTCTACAGTTCTGGTTCTGGTTGTCTTACTGCAGGCGGAGGTGAGGCGCTCCGCAGCGCTCCTTCCTCCTCTTCATCTCGTGTTCTGGGACAAAAGGCTGAGCTGTAATCTGTGATAATCCAGCAGCATGGAGCCGCTCATCTGTCCGTCCTGATCTCCGTTTAAAGGGATGACCTCAGAGTTATGTCACACACACACACACACACACACACACACACACACACACACACTTCTCGGGGTGAAACGTTCCTTTGGGTTTCTGAATCCTAATCCAGAACCTGCAGACAGATTACTCTCAGCAGCCAGTTTGCTCCATAAATCCCATTTCGGATTTCCCCGTTTGTTCCGGAATAATCCACATCCTGTTCCAAACGTCAGGATAAACCCGAGAGCGGTTCCTCCTCTGAGGTCGAAACCCGACCCAGAACCTTCACGGGGGAGACGTCCGGATCGAGGGGATCAGCGCCGACCCGGTTCCCTCCATGTTCCCAGAACCGGAGCGTCGATCCTGCTGCAGCTGTCCGGTTAATCCCTCTGCTAGCGGCTAACGCTCTGCTGTCAGCGGCAACCAGAGGACAGAGGGAGGGGGGCAGCGGGGGAGGGGGGTCGGGTCGGGTCGGATCAGGTCGGGTCCAACAGGTTTCCTCTGAAACCATCAGGCTTTAACAATCAGAAGAAAGTCTTTAAAAACATTTAGATTTATTATTATTTTAACTTGAATTTACTGTGAAAGTTTTATTACACTGTAAAACAGACAATAGAGCTGGTGGAAATTATTGGAACAAATACATTAATATTATTATATTATATTTTATATTTTCTTTTTAATAAAAATAACTCGTATTAAAAATATTATAGCCAGTTTGTTTCACACGGTTTGATAATTTTGGCATATTTTATTTGATCTATTTAAAAGATAATTAATATTAATTGTTGGATGCAAATTCAGATTTTTAGAAATCAAAATTAAATGAAAATATTTTTAAATTAAGTTAGTTAAATTAAAGTTTGGATGGTTCTGAAGTGCTTAAGTGATTCTATTGGACTAAACTGGATGTAGATAATTATATTAGATAAAAAGATGCTACATATACGCTGCAGTAAAATTATATTTTGAATTTGTTTTCAATATAAAAGTGGAGATAAAATGGTATCAACAGGTTTTCTTCCTCCCAGTGTGTTATCAGCCTGGCAGCCCCCCAGGCTTTACCAGCCCCCCCCCAGGCTGGGCGCTGCTTGTTTTTGTTTTTAGAAAAATAATAAGATTTTTTTCAAAACAATGCTTATTTATTTTTTATTTTTAATCCGAAAGGAAGGAAAGAAAGAAGGAGAAAACACGAGGAAGGAGTGAAGGAGGCAAGAGAGGACACAGTGAATGAATGAAGGACAGAACGAAGGAAGTTTAAATTAAATCCTTTTCATGATGGGAATCATTTCAGACAGAGCCAGGAACTTTCCTGGAAACCATCTGAATCCTGCAGGTCCAAAACACACAGAACATTACCAGCAACACACACACACACACACACACACACACGCACACACACACACACACACACACACACACACACACACACACACCTGATATAAATAGACCTGCACCCCTAACCCTAACCCTGCAGCTGTTCCTGCGCTTCACCTGAACCTCCACCAGGAGGCGACCTGAACGAAGCAGCGACACCTAAAGCTGGAATCTGATTGGCTCATTGCTTCTCTCCAGGTGAGAGCAGAGCTCTGATTGGATGAAGTGTTTCAGGTACTTACAAGCTGCCTCTTCTGGGAAGACTGAGCTCCTTCTGAAACAGAGGAAACAGAGAAGCAGTTTGTTAGTTTCTGGATTCAAACCATCAACCAGAGCGTTTCATACAGCGGTGCTCAAAGGGCGGTTCAGGGGTCAGCTCAATTGGGGTCATAAAGTTTCTTAGAAAAATTGTGTTTTTTAGACTAAAAAATAACTTGATAAAAAATGAAGATGAAAGAGATTATGGAGCTAATAAATTTTTAAAGACAATTTGAAACAAAAACAAATGATCAGTTTACTATAACAGTGACTCTTGGTTTGATTAATACAAACACTGAAGGCTTAGTAAAAACAAAAACAAGGTAATTTATTTTAAAAATATTAAAGCAAAAGTTATTTGGTCATAAATAGTTTAACAGTGCAGGAGTTTGACCAGCAGATGTCGCTGCAGCACATCACATCCAGCCTGCAGTAAAACTACCTCAGTCATTTTACAAATCCAGAAAATCAACTAATTTCACTAAAGATGATTTATTTTAAGAGTTAATAAAGTTTCTAATAGTGAGCAGAAACTTTGTTAGTCCAGACATCAGGACACAGAACCACGCTGCAGACTGAGCATGTGCAGAGATACACGTACAGGTGTGTCCGCACACACACACACACACGCACACACACACACACACACACGCACACACACACACACACACACACACACACACACACACACACACACGCACACACAGTGCCTGAGGCTGAGCAGAGCCTGATAAACGGCTCGTTTCTCTTCATGAATTTCTGGGACGATAATGGAGAAACAGTCTGCAGGTCTGCAGTGACGCCAACATCCAACCAAATCATTTCTAATACATCAGGAGAAATCTCCAACCATCCAATAATAATCCTGAAGACTTTGTTGTGTTGTTCATCCTGACGTTGTACAGTATTAAATCTAAACATGCAGCTTTATACTGCTGCTGAAAGATGCTGAACATTTAAACTAATCTTTTACAAAATTACATTATTATTTGTACAACATAAGAGCCAGAGGAAGAGGAGGAAGAGGAGGAAGAGGAGGAAGAAGAGGAGGAGGAGGAGGAGGAGGAGGAAGGCTCAAAGTACTTTCTGCTCTTAGCATCCAGAGAGAAACTGATCCTCATCAGACACTTTATTGCTTTACGCTGCAGGTTCTGCTTTCTGCAGCTGCTGTCTGAGTGCTGAGGGAGATTATCTCCACCCTCCACCTCCATCATCTCCACCTCCATCATCTCCACCCTCCACCTCCATTATCTCCACCATCTCCAGGCAGTGTATCCTCTGGACAGACTCAGTCAGGCTGTTTCAGGCCTGACGGCCTCCAGCTGAGATGACCTGATCCTCTGTGACGTGCAGCAGAGCAGGATCTGGTAACTTGTTTCATGTTTAATAGCTGATGGAGACGCAGTGGGAGGGGTTAATGTCATTATGGAGACGGAGGGAAAGACGAGGCGGAGAGCTGCAGGGGCGACGTCAGCAGCTCTCAGAGCTTCATCAGGACGGACTCTCCAGATAAACTGGATATAGAACCGCTGCAGGGCGATGCCCCGCCCCCAGCTGCTGGCTAACGAGGGCTAGCATCGCTTTTAGCTGTTAAGTTATCAATATAATGAGCTAAATCTCAAATACGTCTGATATATAAAAGAAAAACGGATGCAGTGCTTTGCTACAAACTATCTACACTATGACAACCAGATAAGATCAGGAAAAAGCTTTTATTAAGAAAATTAGCAAGGGAGAGGGAAGTAGCTCAGTTATGCTAGCTTGACTTTGACAACATTAACAGTTAGATGTGCTGCAGAATTCTGTGTTTTGGTTCAATAAAGAAAAGGCGACCAAAACTCCAACTGACAGGTCAGTAGATTTAAATTCGCTACGCAACCACTGCTGGTAGATTAGCTAATAGCAGCAGCAGCTAATCTAACACAGAGAGTTGGGTTAAAGCGGACCGGAGTCGGAGTAAAGTGTTAGACCATTAGACTGAGGCGGATCGTCTCTATTTTCATCTCTCCGCTGCATTAGATCAATAATTCCTGGTTGGTGAGAAAATCTGAACTTTCAGGTCGAGCTTCGAGTTTCAGGAACATTTTATTGACTTAGAAAGCAAACAGTCATGTCAGATCGTTAAAGACGACAGAGAACTTCAACCCCGGCCAGCGATCCACCCGACTCGGCTGAGCCGTCCTCAGATGGACGGGTTTCCATCTGGGACCAGCTGCCTTCATCTCACAGCTTGGTGCCATCAACAAGGTCTATCTAAGGCAATCTGTGATTGATTAACAGGCCTGGAACCAAGGTAATCAATACGTTTGATTAACTCTGAGGTTAAACTGAGCTGAGCTTTATATCACTGATGAACTCTAAAGCTGCTGAAAAAACAACAATTCTGTTATATTAACAATATATAAAAACACATTCATGTGTTTTAATGATTTAAACTAAAAGGTTCTGAAAAATTTACTTGTTTTGTTTATATTTGTGATTTAAGATTAAAGCTACTAAATATCTAATTCTTTGTGTTTTATTAGTGATTTAAACTAAACAAAATATTTCAGCTGCTGCAAAAAATATTTCAACTGAAAAACCAAAATATTTAAACTGCTTTTAATAAAATTTATTTTTAATCTTACAACACGATGAAACGTTTTGTTTTAAAACATATTAAAGTATAAACAGACATTTAGCAGCAATAATTCAGGAAACTTAAGGATGATTTGTGTCTTTGTTGAAACTGAATGTGTGTGTGTGTGTCTGTGTGTGTGTGTGTGTGTGTGTCTGTGTGTGTGTGTGTGTGTGTGTGTGTGTGTGTGTGTGTGTGTGTGTGTGTGTGTGTGTGTGTGTGTGTGTGTGTGTGTGTGTGTGTGTGTGTGTGTGTGTCTGTGTGTGTGTGTGTCTGTGTGTGTGTGTGTGTCTCGGGGGTTCTCCACCCGGGGGCCTGATCATAATAACACCCTTTAGTCGAGCTAAAATCGAGCAATTAGCAGAAGGCTGGCGGGGAGCGGATCAGCTGCGGCGGGAATCCATTATAACTCCGTGAATATTGATGAGGAAACGGCGACAACAAAGCGGCTCAAACAAAGGCCGCCATCGACACGCTGATGGAGAAAAACACAAGACGAGACGAAGAGACGACGGAGCCGAACGCAATTTAGTGGAGAACTTCTGACAAAACAGAAACCAGATTCACAGAGAAGAACGGCAAAAAGAAAGTACACCCTCATAACTCCAGGGATTTGCTCGTCACCAGGCCTGTGGCAATAAATCAACTAATCGCTTGATAAACTAAAACCAGATCAATCATTTCCAAACGGGACGTTAAACCTCAGTCGGTTCTTTTATGACGGATTAATGTGAGATTTTATCATTCATTTTATTTATTGATATTATTTAAATGTCTTCCTGACACAGTTATAAATGTTCACTAGAACTTAAAGTTTATTAATCTTTTCATCAGAATGTCCTCTTGTTATTATTATTATTATTATTATTATTATTATTATTATTATTATTATTATTACCATCAAAATGGTTTCATAGCAACAATATTATCGTTTATCGTGATAACTTCTGGGACGATTTATCATCCAGAAATATTATATATATATGACAGGCCATAACCCTCATCAGAACAACAACATATCAGCATCAACCAGCAACCTGGGAAAGGTCAAAGGTCATCTCCAAACGACTAGTTGGTTTGCTTAACAGGTTAATAAACTAGTTGACCTCTGATGAACCAGGACAGGCTTCAGCTTTAAACTAAATACAAATAACAGAAAGTATGAATATGAGAATCAATAATCAATATTTAAACACTAATCAAAATGACAATTCAGGGTTTGATTGAAATCATTTATAGCAACAAAAACAGTAGAATTACTAAGACAACGAAAATAATCCACTTAATTCAGGAAAACAGCAAAAACAACACTTAGCAGAAGCTAACGCTAAATGCTAACGTTAGCACTAAATAATTTTAATTCTTAGGGAAAACAAATGATTTCTGCCTTAAAGAAACTCCAACGTTGAAGCATCAATTTCATTTTGAAACAATAATTTATAAGTTCTGTAACATTTTAAGATATAATATTTAGTTTTATTTTGTTCCTGGATCTTTCTTGTTTGAAGCAAAGTTATTGGGGGAAGAAAAAGAGAGAATGTGAGGAGAGGAAACAGGAACTACTACGTAAACAGTCACTTCAAAATAAAAGCATGAATATGAATGGATAACTTCTTTAATAATTCTTAAGTTTATGATCAAATCTTCAACACAGATCTCCAACTTTATTCAACTGAAAGTTTATAAAACAGCCGAGAAAATTAGTGCTTCAAAATTTATATGGAAAAATTGCTTTTGGGAAAGATAATATAAAGTTTTCACAGTTAGTACTAGTAAGTACTAAACCACAAACCCAAAAATTAAGTCTGCAATTAGCAGCAGTTTGCCCACCACTAATATTTAACATCATCAATAACGATCACTTATTAGCAGTAATAACAGAAAGTTCCCTGCTGCTAGTAAGAAAAATTTAAGGGAAGCTAAACACTAAACATTTTCCAAGTTAGCTAATGCGCTACAGGAATAATTAGCTCAGCTATTAGCGCATTAGCACAAGTGTGTCTGCCACTGGTGATATTTTATTTCTCGGCTCTTTTGAAACCACGACCAGCTTCTCTGGTCCAAATTGACGACCCACAATCCTTTGCTGCATCACTGTCACATGACCAACCCTCTTCCGTCCAGAAACACAAACAAGGATCCGGAAATCAAATCGGCTGTTAATGATAATAATAATAACAAAGCGTGTCCTCTCTAACGGCTGCAGGTCGATCGATCGCCGATCTGCAGATCCGTCCTCAGGATTTTCTGGCATCTTCTTTTGAGGAAATCAAAGTTTTCCAAATGAGACGTAATTAACCGCAGTTATATAAGAAACCTTCAGGAATAAAGAGCTGCCTGTGTGATAATCCATCTTAAGATAAATCTAATTAAACTCCGGTTTAGGTCAGAATGATTTCACAACGTTCCTGCAGAAAATCCTGCAGAACTTTCTGTTCCAACCAACCGAACAGCCAAACAAAGCCCTGCTAAAGCTAGCAGAGAGCCGCCGTGGCGCATGAGCTCAGCGTCCGCTGACGAGTCCTAATGAACTGCTGGTTAACGACCCGGACCCCAGTTACGGCTCTACTGGGAGCACTGGGAGGCTGTCGTGGTTAGATGGTTCTGTCCCATTGAAACACACTCTGTAATGGGGTTGCATTAACACGGCCGATCTCCACCGCAGGCTGAGGGAGGAGTGTTTGTGTGTCTTCAGGAGAAAACATCTGTTTGTGTCCAGCTTTTAATCTTCAGCAGAGCAGATGAAACGCCTGCAGCTCTACTGGTGGCCAGGCCTCTGAGACTGGGTTGGTTTCCAATCATTAACGCGCCGGACTGAAGAGGGGCTCTTAGCCGGGACGAGCGGCCGTGACCCGCCAACATAAAAGCCTCCAGGTGAAATACTCCAGAGATGAGGAAAGCGTGGAGACAAAGCTGCTTAATCACCTCGAAATAAGCAGCTTGGCTTTAATCTTTGAGGCGAGGAAACTCTCGTTCTGTGTGGGTTATGTCATAATTAAGCAGCTGAATATTTGATGCTTCATGTGGAATTAATTAGTCAGAAGAAATGTGTTTTCTTTCTGTTCCACCTCCAACGAAAGAATCTTAGCTGTAATTAGCTGAAATGCTATGTTTTAAATTAGCACAAAGCTTAAAATTAGCAACAAAGATGAAGTTCACCATTGACTGTAAGCAATTAAATATGCTAAAGTTAGCATGCTAGCTGAACAGAAAATATGCTAACATTCACCAATGTTATGTTAGTGCTAATGCTTAGCTGAAGCCCATTGCCTAAATTTATTATAATAGTTACTATTTCCTATTTAATGCTATCATGCTAATTAGATTAGCTAATAATAGCATAGGCAAAAGTTAGCAAGGCAGCTCACTTTAGGCTATTAGCCACTGCTTGTATAATAAATTGTTATCATCTGTATTTAAGCTAATAGTTTATTAGCTAACGGTAGCATAAATTTAGCATCATAAATAATGTTGGCTATTCACTATAAACATGATAGCCTCTTTTCATAGATGATAGTTTTAAATGTTAGCTAACAACAACTAGCTCCCATATTTTCTAATTTCATTATAGTAGATGATGTTGGATGCTAAGCTAATGTTTGAATTAATATATATCATACATAGTGTTAGCTACTATTAGCTAGCATGACATTAGAAGCTTCTTTTGGTAATACCAACATATTATTAAACTAAATATGCTAGCTTAGTAGCCAACTGTTAATAACATGCTAATGCTAACATGCTTGCTAACAGTCTTGTTGTTTGCTTTGAATGATTTGCTTCATTAGCATTTATGCCACAGTGAGAAGAAACCTGGACAAGTTTTCCAAAACCTTCATGAATCCTGGAGCACTAAAGTCCAAACCACTTGAGGAGGATATGAGAGCATTTGGCTGGCTGGAGGGAAAATACATGCATATAATAAAACTGAAGGCTGGACCATGACATTAGCTGCTCAACATTTTACTGTTTCCTGGAACAGAGGTAATTAAATTCAAATCACCGGCCTAAAAATTGGATTTCCTTTCTCTGAAAGGAAAAATAAAGCGCAGCATTCATTCTGAAGCAGAGGCATTGAAACGTTTCGCCACATGGGCCGAAAGGGCAAAACTATAAACCACACATGCAAAAACTGCATCAACATTTTGAGGACAAGAGATCTGGAAACTGTTCCAGATCCAAAACATAAAAAAGATAATAAATTAGCAGATTCAGGTATGAGGGGTCCTGTGTTCACTGCGAAATAAAAACGAGGAATCCTTTGACTTGTTTGCATGTTAAACACATCTGAACGCCTCCAATCATGTCTGCAGGTGGAGTTTCCAGAACAATCCAGGCTGCAGGATTACAAACAGATGCAAAGGATTAAATCTGCTTTCAACTATGAATCAAACTGATTCGGTTCCCCTGCAGCAGCAACACCGTCCTGGAAGTCTCCACACACAGCTGCAGACAAACCAGAAGTCCTCTCACACACACACACACACACACACACAGAGGGCACAACGCGCCAAGGAGCTGCAGACATCAAGATGAGGAGCTGTCATCCAACATGGCTGACCTGTGGCCTCAACCAGTCTGGAGGAGAACCGCCGGCGAGGCAACAACACGAAGCTAACCGGAGTTTAAACGTCTGGACAGAACCGGAATGGAAGGAGTTTACCTGCTGCCAAACTCAGAGAGAGAGTGTGTGTGTGTGTGTGTGTGTGAGATGATGGTCAATAACTCCAGTATGTCCTGCCTTCATGTTGTTTACGTCTGACTCCTGTCTGACAATCGCAGTAATAAAAATGAACTAATTATCAGATTTTAAGAGCGAAAACTGATCAGTCTGATTGCGTCGCATTTCATTAGCAGAACGACTGTTAGCCTCACATGCTAACATTTCCAAACTATGCCACCTACAGATTTTTGTAACTTTTAACATTTTGTAGCATGAATACAGGGTGGACCGCTAGCGCCCCCTACCACCAGGCTCAGCAGGTCTCCTGGGGAAACCTGCTGATTTGCTTCTGTACTGAATAAGGTAAAGTTGTCAACAGTAAAAGTTGTCAGGTAACGTTGTCAACAGTAAAAGTTGTCAGGTAACGTTGTCAACAGTAAAGGTTGTCAGGTAACGTTGTCAACAGTAACTCCCTCAGAGCCTGCAGGTGGCAGAACGGACTGGAGGATCAGTTTCATCTTCAAGAATCGATCGATTGTCAATCAGAGATCAGGGCCGAGTCCCTCAGAGAAACACTGAAAATAATTCTGGTAGTAAAAGTTCAAAAACACAAAGTGTTTCCCAACATGATCCTTCATATCAAACATTTTGAAGAATCAGTTTCTGTTCCTGAACCTCAGCAGGATCCAGATTGAACTCCCCACTAGAACCGCGACTGGGACTGGGGTTCTGGACTGGGGTTCTGGACTGGGACTGGGGTTCTGGACTGGGGTTCTGGACTGGGGTTCTGGACTGGGACTGGGGTTCTGGACTGGGACTGGGGTTCTGGACTGGGTGGGGGGTTCTGGACTGGGTGGGGACAGACCTGCCTTAACGCAGTGAGTTCCTGGAGGATGTGACCCAGATTTCAAGTCATGATGGCGGGGCGTGTTCACTGTGGAAACCGATGAAGTCATGTTGCTGCTGCAGCAGCTGCTGTTGTTGCTGCAGCTGCTGTTGCTGCAGCTGCTCTGTTTCTCCTCCGTTCACAAACTGATTCAATTTGCTGAAACATCAGCTCCACTCAGACTCGTCCGCCTCCTTTACCAACAACACAGAGGCTCAATCTTCACTTTTAAATGTTTAGGAAAAATGTGAAGCTGGAGGAACAAAGTCTGGATGATGAAACAGAAGAAGAAGAAAAAGTGGTCAGGGAGTAGATCAGAGGTTTCTGTAAAGAGACGGTCAGGAAACATCCCAGGTCGCCGTTTATGAAGCTAGAGCCAAAAATGAACAGAAATGATTCAGACTGCTAGAAACAGAAAAACATGAGGGTTTATTTTTCAAAAGTCAGATTTTCACCATGTTTTTTATTGTTTTATTAACTTAGTAAATATTTGGCTAGCTCAGTCCTAGATAAACATTTAGCTCAGAGCTACATATTTAGCTAGAAAGCAAAAATATTTCATATTTAAACGATCTAATTACTGAGTTAGCTCTGAGCTAGCTGTGGTATTTCTAAATGAATGGAAAACATGGACTCACATTTGTCCTCTTCTTAAAGGCAAATAATCTGAATTATTGCTGTTAATTTGTGTAACTTTATGATCATCGGCCTCGAAGGACGTTTGTAATTATCAGCATCAGTTGGACAAACGGCTCAGATTTCCTGATTCCAGCTCCGGTTCAGATCAGCAGGGAGCAAACCTGAAAAATCCAATTAATGTTTTTCCTGTGAGACGCAGGAACCCGGCTGCCTGGTGGACCCGCGGTTCCCGCTGAAGCATCAAGCCAACGGTCTGCAGGCAGAACCAGGAGACATTAACGAGTCTTTTCCTCTTTCCGTCCTCCATTTTGTTTTAACGAAGCCGTCCCAGACAGCGCCACCTTTCTGCAGACAGACTCTTCTGCAGACGGTTTTATTTAGTAGAGAATCGTTAAAATGTTCACAGTTCCTCCCTGGATAAACGTTCCTCTAAGTATCCATGTCGCCTGCAGAAACCGGACCCTGGAAGCGAACTGGTGGAAGATTAATACAATTTTTGCATAAAATACGCCACATTTGCACGCTCCCAAAGTCTTTAAGGGTTTTTAATGCCAGCCTGAATAACACTGTAAATAAAACTGTATATTGGCAATCAGCAAGATTAATATCGGCTCAAATTTTCATATCAGTGCATCCCTAATAAATTTAAGCATCATTTAAATGTGAAAACAGCCTCAGTTATTGCAGTTAGACATATTTTGAAGGAGTTTAAAGAAAAACCCTAGACTGTTTCTAGCTGCATCATGTGATACAGTTTGTAGCTCTCTGATTGGCTGATCAGTTCGTCTTGGCGTCTCCTCTCCAGGAAGTGCATCTTTCCCCTAAAGCTACATCCTTGGTGCAGAAAGCAGCATAATCACAGGTCCTTCCTGCAGTAAGTCTTCACATCCCTGCTGGTATTGAACTCTGTTCTCGTTTTGTGTTTTGTTTTCGGATGTTTCTGGTTTCTGATCAGAAATATTTCCTTCCAGAACGTCGCAGCGCTCCGGTTTATTCCCACGCTGGATTCTGATTTCCCCCACTCATCAGGAAAACAGGCGGCCGTTTGTTCCAGCCGGACGCCGATCTCCCACCATCATTCCAGCTGCAGGATGATCCGAACGCCAGCTGCTCTCCCTGGAAGCCAGAGTAGCTGCAAGGCATGCTGGGTAATTCCTTCACACATTCGTTCCTCAAGCAGAGAGGATCCAGCACAAACGCAGGCGGGAGAAAAAGGCTTCACTGAGATAAACACGAAGGAATCCACTCAGCTCCAGATGTGACAGATAAAAGCTCCACTAAAGCAGAAAACCTACTGGACGCAAAGATTCATTTCATCAGAACGGAAAGAAACGTCAGAAACAAGAGTTTGTTCAACTCTGATCACTTTAAAAGTTTCTATCCCTGCAGGATCTTCAAAAAAATAAACCCTAAACTGCCTTTTGCACCGCCAAACACAAACAGGAAGCACTTCCATATATGGAAGATTACAAAGCATCTGGAAATGTTTGACGGTTGTCAGAAAATATTCGTTTTTGACAGGAAAATTATTTTTTTATGGAAATGTGTGGAAAAGATGGAATGACCATTTTTGCTTCAGAGGAAGTTGGATGACCAGAGGAAGCAGACGACGGGTTTGTCCTCCGAGTTTACGGTCGTACCAGAAACACCTGAATGAAAAGGTTCCGACCAGAGCATTTATATGTAATAAAAGTCATTAACGGCATTTAACTCTATCTAATATCTCAAAATTAATCCATTAAGAACCAGATCCTACTCTAAAAATGGAAGTGTGGGAAAAAGCTCTCATAAAACACAGACTGATTATATGGAGAAAAATGAGGCTTACATCACTGAACGGCTTGCTAACATGAAGTAAGCTAACGCTGCTGAGAGGAGGAAGACGACTGAAGCAGAAACTGCAACGTTACACCTGAATGCTGACAATGTTTCAAATGATTCATCCTGTGATGAAGAACAGAAAAGAGAGAGTCTTTCAAACTCTACACTGGGTGCCGGTTTGCTACGTCTCCAAGCTTCTGGACTCAGACAGCATTTCTCCTGGTTTCCCCCTCCACACATATTGCTCTGCCTTCACTCTTCAGCTACTTTCAGCTGCCTGGAGCTTCAGAAACCCATGAAGACGACCAGGAACTGAAAACCAGGAACATTTAAAAAGCAAAGCTGTAAAAACGACGACGCACCACATTTAAAACCTGCCGGTTTCAGAGTTTATCCTCAGAAACAGCAACAGAAAAAATCCGTTGGATAAAATCCATCAGTTCACAAAAATCACAGAAAGTTCCCAGAAACTCTTCCTCAGTCACTTTATCAGGTTCAACTGAAAGTAGGAAGTGACGTCCGATAAATTCTTCAAGAAAAAACGTGAATAAAAATAATTAATATGAACAAAATTCTAAAATAAAATAAAACCCTTTTCCCAATCAGTTCCTGTCGTTAATAAAACTGGTCTCTGCGTCTGTCTGGTGAATCCCAGTAAAACCAGTGACGTTACTCACAGCAGGACCAGGATCCAGTAAAACCTAAAGATCCTCCAGGTGTCAGTAAATGGACTCTGGACGGTTCTGAAGAAGGTTCTGGACTCGTCTTCCTCACCTCTCTGCTCTCCTGCATGATGTTCAGCCTCAACCCAAACCAGCTGACCGACCGCCGGAGCGCCAGGCGCTTCCTGTCCCGGCCCGTTTCCACGGCAACCTGCAGCGCCGGCGGGCTGGCCATGGACCGCGGCGGACCTCCAGCCGGACCTCCAGCCGGACTGAGGCCCGGTCCCAGCAGCACCGGCGCTTTAATGCCTCCTAATCCCTCAAGAAGATTTAACCGTTTCCCTTAAACTGGGCCGGTTCTGGTTCAGAACCAGAACTGCAGATTTCACAGGCTCAGAACCAGAGAGGCGGTTCTGGCCGCGTTGGCTCCGGTACCACCGGACCTGGACGTGTTCAGAGGAAACAACCTGAAGGCAGATTGAAGCAACGTGATGCTGAACAGGATCTAAAAACCGCTGCAGCCAGGGGGCGCCGTTTCTGACAACTGGTCGCTTCAACCCAAACCAGACCGGTACTGGTTACTAACTGGTTATTTTAACCAGCAGGTTTTAGTGTGGAAAACTAAACCTGCTGGTTTAGTTAATGTTGACCCAACAGAACCAGAACCAGCTGGGTCATTGCAGGAAACCCTTTAATTCACTCAGGTTTGTTTAAAGTCCAACCAGTGAAACCAGTGAAACCAGTGAAACCAGTGACACCCCGATGGTTGCAGCTTTTATCTCAGAGATTTTCTGGATCTTCTCCCCGTCAGTCGTTCAGAAACGACGCTGTCAGCTGATTTCAGGAGAACTCCCAGCAGTCCCAGTCTGGGCCGACTGGGAAGCAGACGGCTGATGTCAGCAAGCCGCCTTCATGAAGACTCCGGGTCGAATCGGGTCGCCATCAGAACGCCTTTTGTTTGAGCCACACGGCGCTGACGGAGCTCTGAATGGATGAGCTAATCCTGTTTCTCACGCTGCAGCAGAACCAGTCCGGGCGTCTGGCTGACTGGGAACCAGTTACCACAGGAACCAGTTAAAATCTGAACCAGTTACCACAGGAACCAGAGAAACTGGGACGGCTTTAGAAACTCAACCAGAACACATATTCTTAGGAAGTTCTTATAAAAAGTTGGAGACAGACTCCATTGTGGGGGCGGGGCTTCGCCATCGGGGGCGGGGCTTCGCCATCATTGGCGGTACGATCGGATCCGGATCATTCTTCACATGTTACAGGTTCTCTGATCGACTCCCTAGTTGTGCATCCATTAACATTTTTTCATGCACATTGTTAGAAACGGTTGATGAAACCAGAAAAATCTGAAAAATCGTCCCCAATTTTGCCAAAACATTTTCACGGCTTGATGCGAGTTCTGGTTTCCAAATAAAGGTTGACAGGCTAACGGGGAAATGAAAGCATCTGCTGAGTAAGTTTGAACTAAAGTCCCAATCCACTGGTGGACCAGAGGAACCAAACTGGACTGGTCCTGCTTCTGAGTGCTTTGCTCCATGCTAACTAGCAACCTCTACTTCCTGTTTACTCCAGCCATGCATAGCGTCAACATCTGATGACATCACGCTCTGCGTAGCCCGGTTGATTCTCTCCAATCAGTCGATGGAATCACCTGACTCAGATTTTCCTTTTTCTGCGACGTTTAAAACTTTGTTCAAAATTCAAAACATTCAGATGAAACAGCTGCTGCAGTGAATCCGATCAGCAAAACCGGATTTTTAGTGCTGATGGGTCAGATTGACTGTTTGGCTGGAAGTAAACCTCCAGTCCCTCTGTTCATCTGAGGGGCTGTGACCTCTGACCTCAGCAGGTTAATGATTCCCAACCTGCTCTGATGTCAACGGCAGCTGGACGTTCCTGCTGCGATCCAAACTGCTGTCCTGACCGGACCTTTCCTTCCACTCCAGAACAGAATGTTCTGTCTCATCGCTCCATCAGCGCCGCAGAGGCTCCTGGACCGGATCTTCCAACCACGGCGGACCGGACTCCGGTACGCCTCACTTCCTGTCCGCTGCGGCGGCCATCTTTACCGTCTGAAATGGAGCGTTGGCAAACGAAATGGAGGAACTTCAAGCCCAAAAAGAACCAAACCAGAGTTTTACATCACTCTGCAGTCAGAGGCCTCTTCAGATTGGTTGTAAGACTGACTGCTACTGGAGATCATCAACGACTCTGTGAAGACGACTCTTAATTCCTCCCTGGGATAAATAGAGGATTTTAAAAGTGAACTTTAAAGCTCAACTTTGTGTGAAAGTGAAATATTGTTTCAGTGAACAGAATCTCTGGTCAGGGATGAACTGATCACCGATATCAGCTGTTCCAGCTTCCTGCTACGGTCACATGACCAAACAGACGCCATGACGCCGCTCCCAAAACACAAACTGCAACAACGAGGAAGTAAACATCAGCTGTTAGCAACAGAGCGGTACCGATGTGTGAGCAGATCTCTGGTTCTGGTTTGAGTAAAGAGATCATTTCCTGTTCTCAGCAGTTCAGGTGAAATAAATATAATATATAATAATATATAATCAATCTCTGATCAGAAGCTGCTGATAAAACGAAAATACGACTTAAAAAAATATGAAGGGAAATATGAAGCATTTCATCTGAAATGCTGCAATGAATCCCAAAAATAATCCAGGTCACCTGCAGCTGCCTGGTGTCCCGGATGGAGCCCCCGCCCCGCGTGTTTAGAAACACTGGGTCTGCAGGAGGGGGCTGCTGACTCAACGATACCGGATCAGAAACTCAGATCAGAAAGTCGTTAACACCTGAATATCCTGGTCATCTTCCTCCTGCTGGTCAACCACATTCAAATAAACACGTCTGCTCGGCGTTCGACCTTTGACCCCTGCAGAGACCCCTACCTGGAGCCCTCTGCGCCTCAGGATGCTGGAGTCGTCCATGATCCGTCTACCTGCCCACTTCAGGCGCTTCCTATGGAAACCGCCAGGGAGGAGTTACATAAGATCCCATCTGCTGGATCCGGCCCTGTTCTGATCCAGATCCGGTTCTGATCCAGATCCGGTGTTTTCTCCTCGTCTCGTCTTCTGAATCCTCTCCTGCTTCTCTTCCAGTTATTCCGGCTCGTTGTGATGAGCAGACATGCGGCTCATTCTTGTGTTTCCGTCCGGAGCCGGGACTCCATTCATCGGACCGGTCCGGACCGGACCCGCCCTCTGCCTTTCTGCAGCGCTCCGGACCAGATTCCTGAGGGATCCGGGATGAAAACAGGAAAAGTTGCGGCCGGGTGTTTGCTAGCGGCCGGCTATGGCGGTCGTTTCCATGCCAACGTGCCGGGCCAGCGCTCCGGGTTCTGGTGTCGCTCCAGCAGAGCTGTGGTGGCGTTCCTCCCTCGCCTGCCGTCGCTCCGCTGCGCTCTGGCTCCGCCCCCTTCCTTTCATCACACACTGCCTCTCTCTCTCTGCTGCAGCGGCCAATCAGGGGCCAGCAGGAGACGGACAGACGCTCGCAATGAATGGGAGAAGAAGAGCTCCTCCCCCCACACAGAGAGAGAGAGCGGAGTGTGTGTGTGTGTGTGTGTGTGGCTCATGGTTTATGTTAAACAGATGAATTATTAATGATGGCAGCAGAGATTAAAGGCTGCAGAGGTTGAGCAGCGCCATGAGACAGGCTGCTGAACATCGAGTTTCATCCGGATCGGAACAAAATGGGAAGTTTTTACCTCCAAACTCCTGGGAAGATTTAATCTCTGGTTTTACTGGAAAACCACAAACTAATGCTTTTACAATTCATGCTGGAAATGAAGTGATTTAAATGACATTTTATGCAAATATGGGTGAATTTATGATAAGAAAAAGAAAAAAACTTTCATTTTGTGGTTTCTTGTTGCCACAGAAAGTAAAGAATAACTGAGGTTCTGCAGAACCTCCCTCCAGGATGAACTCTGCCAGGAAAACGTTTTCCATGATGGCCGACAGGTGAAAGTCAAAGTAAACTGCGAAACGAGCTGCAAACAGGAATGATGAAAACTACAAAAACAAAAGACAGCAGAAAATGCTGCACAGCGTAGAAGCAAAGAGCAAAACCAGAACTCCTCCAGACCAGCAGGGGGCGTCCGTCACACAACCCGACGCTTAAAACGTCTTTTCCAACATGACAGCACAGCAGCAGCTGCTCCAGACCGGTTCTGTTCACGACCCGGTCCGAGGGAAGCGGGTCTGTCGGCGCCCCCTCGGCTCAGAGCCTCTGTGTTAATGAGGGCAAAGGTCACCGGGGTCAGAGACAGGAATGTTCACACGGTCAGAGGAAGAGCGGCTGAAGCAGCTTGAACTCCAGAACCGAACTGAGCAGACCGGACCGCCAAGACCGACCAACTGGGGCAATAATCAATAAATCAATAATCACTTGATTAATTAACTTGAGCTCAGTTATTTACCGTTTTTCTTCCTACAAACACCTGGATGATCAAAGTCTCCAGTCGGTGTTTTGATCAGAACCTTTTTTGTTCAATCGATCGATTAATCAATCAATCAAATTTATAAAGCACCCTTCATACTGAAAGCAGCTCAAAGTCCTTCAGAAACATCATAGTTGATTTTATTTATTTTTTAAATGTTTATTAGGATGTAAAGTTTACTGATGGTTGAGAATGTGTTATAATTCAGTTACCATCATTTTACAGGCTAACGCCACAGGCTAACGCGACAGGCTAACGCCACAAGCTAAAGTGACAGGCTAACCCGACAGGCTAACGTGACAGGCTAACCCGACGGGCTAACTTGACAGGCTAACCCGACAGGCTAACGTGAGAGGCTAACCCGACAGGCTAACGTGACAGGCTAACGTGATAGACTAACGCCACAGGCTAACGTGACAGGCTAACATGACAGGCTAACGTGATAGACTAACGCCAGAGGCTAACGTGACAGGCTAACGCGACAAGCTAACGCCACAGGCTAACGAGACAGGCTAACGTGACAGGCTAACGCCACAGGCTAAAGTGACAGGCTAACGCCACAGGCTAAAGTGACAGGCTAACGCCACAGGCTAAAGTGACAGGCTAACGTGATAGACTAACGCCACAGGCTAACGCGACAGGCTAACGCCACAAGCTAAAGTGACAGGCTAACGTGACAGGCTAACGAGACAGGCTAACGAGACAGGCTAAAGTGACAGGCTAACGCCACAGGCTAACGCCACAGGCTAACGTGACAGGCTAACGCCACAAGGTTTCTGCTGAGAAACATGACAGGAAATCAGGAAATCCTGCTTCTTCTGCCTCACAGAGCAGCCTGTGTGTTTCCAGCAGCCGGGTCTGTTTGGACCCGTTTGGACCCGTTTGGACCTGTCAGGCCCAGAGTCCTGGCCTCCAGCGTGAAGCGGGCTGCGACTTGGAGAGGAGGAAAAGAGTGTGAACACATGAACCGCTCCAGGCTGAAGGAGTTTTATTTTATCATGATGTTGAATCAGTTTCACTTTGGCGTTCCGACTCTTCCAGTTGAACAGGAAACAAGAAATCTGGCAGATTTTATCCACCACAGATAATCCAGATTATTCTCAGTTCAGCTCAAACAGAGTCAGAGTCTGACGAACCAGAAACAGCCTGAAGCTGAATGTGACCCGTCTGGTTCTGAGGTCCAATTATTTATAAATAAAATGTTTTGTTTGAAGCTAAATACTTACCTAGCATAGCTAACTAAATTCAGATTTAGTTAGAAGCTATTTAGCTTGCTAACTAAATATTTAGCTTTTAAGCTAAATCTTTAGTTAATTATTTAGTTGCTGAGTAAATAATAACTTTGAATCTGACATTTTTAAATGAATAACCAACACGGTGAAAATCTGACTTCTGACAGAAACGGGACCGGTCCGTCTGAAACGTACAGAACCCAGCGGTCTCTGCAGAACCCGGGGTTCTGCTCAGCGTTCTGTCAGTAAATCAGAGTCGGGTTTAAACTCCTCCTTAAAGTGCAGAAGCTCGACCTCCTCAATGTAAAGATAAATAAACCAGAATCAGTTTGTTTTTGAAGGATAGAAATCATTTACAGTTGACTCTTAACAGCAACCTGTGGGTTGGATGAGTTGCTTCTTATTGGCAACATTACAGTGCAACATTACAGTGCAATAGACCCACAGCAATCAATCACAATCAAATGCAACCAATATCTAAAATAGTTTAGATCTCCTCTGAAATGCTCATAACTTCCCATTTTATTAGTTTAAACACCAAATTAACCTCAAGCTTTAATACAGAGTGGAAACTGTCAGCGCTAACGCAGAAGCTAACATCTGCCTAATCTGCTCTTTGGGGTTCAGCCAATCAGCGCCAAGGAAAACAAATCCAGCTCCTGGATTGGTGCTTACAAACTCCAGCTAATAGTTCATCAGCTAGCATTTCTCTGAGATATTTCAGATTCCCAAATTACATTTTCTACAGAATATTTTAGATACTCTTTACAAAAATACACAAAAATTATGCAATTAATTTTGAGTCACATTTTGTTCGCAAAAACTTTGTGTCCGTCGAGGAAAGGAAGATCTGAAGGATCTGAACGGCTGAAGTCTTCATGTTTCCTAAGAGGGGTGAGAAAAGCAGGGAGGGAACAGCTTCGTTTGTGAGCATAAAGTTTATCAAGTAACAAAATGTTTTATTCTCTGTTAGTGAAAATATCAGCTGATCTCTATGAGTCAACGACTAACCACAATTATTAGCAATAAAATGTTTCATTTATCCTTTTTAAAAATGAATTAAATAGTTTGTTTATTTAAATGTTATTTGTGTGTGTTTGTAGTAGTTAAGAGCATCTGCAGAACCAATTACTCGATTAATCATCTGAATACTCGATTACTAAAATAATTATCTGAAGGTACGGCTACGATCAGAAGCTGCTGTCTGCTGCTAAAGCCTCCATTTTAGCAATTCAACCTCTGATGAAGAGCAGCAGCTGAGGAAGAGGAGGACAAAGCTCCCAAAACTCTTCCTCCTCTGTGGCAGAGGCGATAAGAAACCGCTGAGTCAGCTGGAGAGACTGAGAGGAGAAACCAGGAGAGAAAACTGGGCTGAAGAGACACACAGAGGACAGACTGGAGTAGAGAAACATGCAGCTACACATCCAGCCACGTCTCCCTGCGGCTGGACGCGCTCAGCATCAACCGCCTGCAGGAGTGAGGAAGCCGCGCCGCCTCGCAGGCGCCGCCGTCGATGGATCGGCTGCTTTGGTTTAAAGGTTTCGGTCCAGATTGAGACGAGACGCGAAGCTGAAAACAGAACCTGATCTCACTCTTCAAAACGGGAACAACTGGAGAACATGTCTGACAAACACCTTAAAGCTGTCAGAAGTTTCTCTACCTCTACAGAGAGGAAGAGGAGGGTAGAGAGGAAGGTCACTGATGGAGAACTGCAGAACCCCAACAGACTGTCCCACTGAAACCAGTTTAAATCCTCAAACCAGTTTAAATCATGTCAAAGCACCAATATTATTGTTTATCATAATATCCGTTGGTTATGGTGACCGGGTCTCGTCAGGATGTAATGAGCTTTGGGTCTGGAACCAGGAACCAGTTCACACCAGTCCTCTGCAGAACTTCTTACTGGTTTTCTCAACTGTTGACTGAATGTTTTATGAATCTGTTTTTGGTTCAAAGTGCGACTCAAATAAACTGATTGATTGATTGTTTAAAAGTTATTAAAAGCTGATCTGAAGTCAGATCCCAGCAGAGGAAACAGTCCGATTCAATCTGCTGGAGGTCAGACTGGCCTCTGCTGCCCCCTGCTGGTGGCGCCCAGCAGCTCCTCTCATCATATTTACTTGTTTTTCTGTACAAACTGCTTGCATCAGCGTTTTACCAACTTATTATGAAACATATTAATTAACTGAACTTTCAATCTGTTGCTGCTCGTTTCACCATTTTAAATCTCAAAACAGTTTCTAAGTTCAGTTTCTAAACTCGATCAGAAACATTTAATCCAGACAGATTTCTGCTCTAATCCTAATCCTCCATCAGCTCCATTCTCTCATCAGCCTGACAGTTCATGTGAACTCTGCTGCCACCAAGTGGCCGGAGCATCAATAGAGCCCATAGTAAAGCCCTCACACACACACACACACACACACTCAGGAACTGTTGGGTTGGTACTGACCAGTCCGCTGAGTGAAGGCGCCGACTGGCCCAGAACCTGGCTCCTCATCCGGACCAGATTGTTCCCGTCTCCTCCGCCGCCCGCCGGACCGGCTGGGGCCACGGGGCCAGCAGGGGGCCCCAGCAGCTGGCTGACCCCGGCGTGGAGGCTGCAGGACAGAGGCAACAGCTGCTTCCCTGGGGCAGAGGAACCATCAGAACCATCAGATCCATCAGAACCATCAGGACCATCAGGACCATCAGAACCATCAGAACCATCAGATCCATCAGAACCATCAGATCCATCAGAACCATCAGAACCATCAGAACCATCAGGACCGGGTTCTGGACCCAGACGGTACCCACCGGTCATGGCCAGGCTGCTGCGGCGGGCCCGGTTCTCGTCCTGGCTCAGCTGCCGGTGCAGTTTGGACTTGGTGGCGCTGGTTGCCGCGGGCGACAGGTCGGGATTGCTCAGCTTCCTGAAGAGCAGAGGGGGCGGAGCCGCAAACTCCTTCTGGAAGAAACAAGAAGACGGTTCTGGTGAAACGGGTTCTGATCCGGAACCAGCCTCAAAGGTTCTGATCTGAGGTTTGGTGCTTTTATCTGAGATTCAATATCTGTAATAAATCAAATGTGTTTCATTATTACTGTTTAATATTTATTCTATTGTTTATTTTTAAGTTGTGCAACATGACATCAAAAGATTAAAATGTTTGTAAAGATAAATAATTTATGTAAACAAAAATATTTCATGGTTTTTCCATCTGGGTTTTTTTGCCAGTAATTTGTTTTTTCAGCCTGAAGAGTCCGAATGCCAGGTTCTGTTCTGTTCTCTGGACAAAATGAACAGAAACGTCTGATTCACCCTGGAGATTAGTACACTTCATCCATTCATCCATCCATTCATCCATCCATTCATCCATTCATCCATCCATTCATTCATCCATCCATCCATTCATTCATCCATCCATTCATTCATTCATCAAGCTGCTTTAAAATAGACCAGCCAACTCCATGCAGCTCCAGCTGTGTGTTTATGTCTGATGGTGTTTATCAGCTGAACTGCAGCGGAAAACTCAACGGAGAGGAAGACTGTGGGAACCAGTACCGCTCTCTGATCCAAACCGGACCTGAACCGGGTTCCTGTCAACCTGCAGCTGGTTCTGCTGCGGTTCTGGTCGGATCCGCCTGCAGCTGGACATCGGCCCAGTCACTGCAGCAGAACCTGAACGACGCTGCAGCTGGATGTCACAGCCAGAGAAACGAAGCCAGGAGCAGAACGAGATCCATCTTATATAAATCATATATAAATATAAATTGGTTAACAATAAACAGCAACATGTTTGGGATTTTTAGAAGAAACTGCATGAAAAGATTTATGTGTTTTTATGAAGTCATAATCTGTCATAAGATCAAATTTGAGTCTTTAAACAAGAAACTTTATTTCTTTTCAGTTTGTCACTAGAACTCAAGTGTTGCATCTCGTCACAAGGAGAAAGTTTCATGTTCTAAAGATGCAAACACGACTTAATGAGAATTATATATTTAAGGAGTCTTTAGAAAACGTTCTATCAGTTGTACCAACACATGTTCTCTTCCTGCCAGGATGAGAAAAACCAGTTTAAAGGAGAAACTGATAACAGAAACATAGAAAACTTGTTAAAATCTAAATTTCATCTCTTTTTAGTGAGAACATTTATCATTTAAAAAAGATTTTTCTCCTGAATTTATTTCTAGTTCAAAGCAGATTTCTTCACTTCAGCTCAGAGTTCACTGAGTCCAGAGGACTTTAGGAAAGTTTTAGAAAGTAATCCCTTCAGAACTGCCTGATTTGGTTCCTAAGCAGCAGCAGGTTATTCCTGAATGATCAGTAATTCTGGTTTTATGATCTGATTTGGATAATAAATGAGAGAAACTGAGAGACTAAAGGTTCCTGGTTCTGTTTCAGACCCTGCAGGAAAAACATCCTGAATGTTCTGGAAATGAAACCCATTTCTGAAACCACCTGATCTGGACCGGCGCCACCCTGCAGCGGCCTGCAGGAGGCGCTGAAGCATCAGGGCAGCAGGTGAAGCCTGATCGAGGTCACAGGGGTCACAGGTTAAATATATACTGCTGGCTTCAGCTCTCTGACCTTTCTGTGACCCTGCTGTCGGAAAACAGAGTCAGCTCGGCCCGCTAGCCACCGCCAGAACCAACACTGCTCATAAATAGACCCAAAGCTCGGTTCTACAGAACCAATCAGCTGACAATGATAACATATTGATTATATTATATTCTTTAAGAAGAGAGAATCACGAGGCAAAACCTCCCATCATGCATCTGTGCAGCAACAGCAGCGACCGTTAGCACAAATCAGAACCAGAAAGTTGGACCGGATCACAGAACCAGGCAGGAAGTAGATGGAGAACAGAAAGCAGCAGCTTCTTCCCAGCAGGGGGCGACCTTCACGGCTCCACAAGAGAAAACCAGTGAGCCTCGTTAAGGTTCATAAATTATTGATACTACAGCAAAAAGACCTTCTGTTATTTATTACAATCATTTAAAAACCTCCAGGAGAGAAAAGATGGCCGCTCCAAAAAACACCAAACATAAACATAGAACTGATGTTAATACTGCAGTTATAAATGATTAATACTGCAGTTATAACGATTAATACTGCAGTTATAAATGATTAATACTGCAGTTATAACTGATTAATACTGCAGTTATAAATGATTAATACTGCAGTTATAACTGATTAATACTGCAGTTATAACTGATATTGCTATATGTATATTTTTCTACCCTGTAATTATTTTATCTTTCTATCCATTAGACCATCTTAGTTATCAGGAACAACATACTGCAACATTTACAGTCAGTATTTACTAAAACCTGCGGTGCAGTGGTGATAATATTGGTAGATATTTCAATGGCAATAATGTTGGTAAATATTAGTGATATCATGTCCTAATGGCTAAGTATCACATTAGCATGACGACTAGGGATGCTCCGATCGATACCGATCACTCATGAGGCCCATCTTTGGAACGGCTGCTAATTTTTTGCTTTAGGTATAAATGAAACTATGTTATCTGGCAAAATGGACAAAATGATCTGCAATAAAGTCACCAATTTAGACATAACAGACATAATGTCCCTTTAAGAAGGTGGACACCCTGACCTCGGGGTTCCTCCAGAGAACCTCGGGGTTCCTCCAGAGAACCTCGGGGTTCCTCCGGAGAACCTCAGGGTTCCTCCAGGTGTTTGTAGGAACCCTTCAGAGTCGTTTCCTTCCCGTCTCTCCGACTCTGAGTGATTGCGCTGCAGCCACACGTTTCCTCCAAAACAGGATGTTCTGCTCATGTTTCCTGATCTTTTAATAGCTTGTTTCTCTACAGCTACCCACCGGTAACACAGGGTTCGGGTGGAGAACGGGTGGGGTGTGGAGGCAGGAAGAGACGGAGCACTGCACCGGTTTCTCTCTGGGTCTCTGCTGCAGAGCTGGAGTCACGTTCAAACACTTTGATAAGATCACATCTTCCACAGAATCAGTGCAACAATAACAGTTTGATGCTTCAGCCATGACAGCTTCCTGACCAGCAGCTCTGCAGTCTGATTTATGGACCAACATGCTCCTGACACAAGACACCAGGGTTCAGCCTCCTGTTTACCAGCTTCAAGGGGAAGCTAAGAGGTAAACACGGCTAATATTAGCACAGAAAATCCATTAGCTTATATTACACAGGCTAACCAGACAGCTAATATCAGACCAGCTAAATACCGAGTCCAGTTAGTGAACCAGCTATTATTAGGTCAGTTAATAGTACAGCAAATTAGCCAGCTAACATAAATCTGACTAATTAGCAAGTTAATGTTAACCCAGTTAGTGAGTCAGCTAATATTACCCCGGATAGATAATATTATCCCAGTTAATTAGCTAGCTCATATCAGCATGGCAAGCTTATATTACAGTGGCTAATCAGCTAGCTAATATCACTTCAGCTAATTATTAGCTGATCATTTCACATTCACTTTATTTTGGTAAATTTAAAAGTTTAAAAGTACCAAATCAGCAGTTTTAAAATGAACCACAAAGGAAGGAAAGTGATTGGCTGCAGCATTTGGTGAGACGTTCTCACTCAGGAAGTGATGCGCTGCGTCGGTTCGTTTCTGGGGCGTCTGACAAAATGTGGCGCTGATAAAGAGGGAGGAGGCGCTGATAGCTGCAGCTGAATGTCGTCACTTTGATGCTAACGCCGATGCAGCTTCCTGTGTGGATAGGAAACGCTCACCGACTCCAGAACTTTCTGCTGGAAACCCAGAAAAGTGTTGATCTGGATACGGCAAGCTGTGTTAAGATAAAATCAGTTTAACCCGACCATCTGTCATTTCATTCCAGGTTTCTACAACTGAGTTTTGACCCAACACAGCCACATCGTTACTATCCTGGTATCTGGGTTTATATTCTGCCTAGCAACAATATCTTGTTGCTGGTCAGTTACGTTTTGATAAAATTTCTAGCGTCACCGGATCCGTCATGTGAAAGGTCAAAGATCTGTAATTATAATTGAGGAGATCTTAGATTTAATCATGACTCAGCAACATTTTGCGTAAGGCTCCTTATGCTGCCACTTCCTCTTTTGGGTTTCCTGCACAAATTGTCAGAAAATGCCAGAATTTAGAAAGTTCAGCAGTTTGGGATAACAGGAGAACTTTGTCAAACTGAAGATGGCTGCAGAAATCTGAAAGGATTTAAATAAGACAAAATCCTTTTCTGCCAAAATGAAAAATGCATTAAAAAACGGCTTTGAAGAGCAGAAAGTGCTGCAATCGACACATTAATGGGCCTTTTCAGAAGGCTTTCTTTAAGATGTATTATTTAAGTAGTCAGAATAAAAAGCTAAATATATTAAATTTACTTTACATTTAGTCAATTTCATTAAAATTCAGATAACTAGAAATTAATTATAGATTTCTTCAACAATTTAATGGTGAATTAGTATAATTAGAATTATCCTAAAGAACTAAAATAAAACCAGATCCAGATGTCTGGAATGTGAGTCTGGTGAAGCTGATTTTATGATAAAACTGCCTGCCATAGATCCTGTTGTAAACAGAGCTGTGTTTCTGGCCATCAGCTGCTGCGCAGTACCATCTGTCAGCGGCGGGTCAGAACACGCTGCAGCACGCGCTGATGCAGCCCGGCTGGCTGCGAGACGCCGCTACCTGTCCAACAGTCCAGATCTATGGTACATAGAAGGTGAAAGCTGCTTATCAGCAGATCTTTAATCCTTCAGTGATTTAGAAACTAACAGCAGGATTTAAGGTCTCTCAGTGAAGGACTGTAGAACTGGGTGGTGTAGAACTGGGTGGTGTAGAACTGGGTGATGTAGAACTGGGTGATGTAGAACTGGGTGGTGTAGAATCAAGTGATGTAGAACTGGGTGATGTAGAACTAGGTGATGTAGAACTGGGTGGTGTAGAACTGGGTGATGTAGAACTGGGTGATGTAGAACTGGGTGGTGTCTCCATCCTCCTGGTTCTAGTCAGAACTCCAGCAGCAGCGCTCTGGACCGTTGGGTTGTCAATCAGACCTGTGAAGACGCTGCTGCAGGAATCAAAGCCACTAAAGAGAAACTAAAGCCTGGATGAGTTTCTCTGGTCTGAGACTTTAGTCTCTGGTTCTGGAAAAGTTCTGCAGCTGCTAGAAGACCTACTGTGGAACGGGAGGGAACGCGGACCGCCTGAAATCCAATCCAGCTGGTTTTCGTCTCCAGTCACAGACGGAACCAACCAGTCGGAGTAACTTCAGGAAAACTGGGATTTTATTGTTTATTGTTGCAGAACAGAATCAATATATAGAAGATTAACTGAACTCTGATCCAGAACCGCACAGCATTCTGGGAGATGTAGGCAGAGGAAAGACTTTAGCCACTCGACTTGTCATGGCTAGCAAAGCTAGCTGGGTGGCATCAACTAACTCACTCACTCTTTGGTTGCCTAGCAACAGCCTGTTGAGCAACTAGCGCAGCAGCAGTTCCAGATTTTAATCATAACTGATTAAAAATAAAAACAATGTGGTTCAACAGAACCAGAACCAGAATCGGTTCCTCTCTGCAGTAACTAAAACAACTGATCATCATCCACCAGAACCGACTCGTTATCTGCTTTACTGCTGCCATGGAGCCGGGTCACTGACCCAGAACCGGGTCATCAGTGTAAACAGAGTTCTGAGTAAACAAGCCGCCGGGTCAAAGGTCCAGAGGAGTATGGACTGCAAACTGGACCAAACAAAACCCGTCCAGTCAGGACTCTACTGCTAGTTCAATCTATAGCCTAGCCTAGCATAGCCTAGCTTAGTGTTTCCTTCTAGAACCCACCATGTGGATTCAGATGCAGGTTTCAATATTTCTACATCTTAGCAGAAAACATAAAAACAAAAACAAATCAACATCAAGAAAAAAAATGTGTGAAATAAAAACTAATCTCGGTCCAAATGTTGAGCAGCTGATGAGCCTGAGGCTCCGTCTGACGCACAAATATCACCAAGTAATAAATGTCGGAACTTTTTTAAGGATTAAATTTATGTTTTGACAGTTTAATGATTAAATATCAACAGCCTTCGGACCGGACCGGACCGGACCGGACCGCTGTCCAGCTTACATAATGGCTCTGCAGAGGAATTACAAACAATCCTTCAGGACGGCGATATGACAAAACCAGCCGCGGATCAGAACCAGAGCCACGTTGTCAGAATCTAAACGGGTCAGAACCGCATCGGTCCGGTAAAAACGAGTAGAAACATTTTAACATTTAATTTAAATGTTTAAACATGTTAAATACCATTTTAATATTTTCCAAAAAACAAAACTTCAAAATGAGAAAGGTTTTTTTCTCAGAATTAAGAATAAAAACATTTATTAATTTTAGACATTCTAGCGATCTCCGTCATTAATATGAATAATTAAGGTAATAATCTTTGTTGTTACAACTCCACTAAAATCTCAGAAAGAGGTTGAAACTTTGACTTAACACATGGATCCACTGATATGATTTATATATTAAATACTGAGGTAACAACCAATAAATATCTTCTACTTATATTTATTCAGTTAAACATCCAATCACAAACAACATCGAATTACTATCATCCCAGTTTTGCTTATTGGACCGGTACCAAAGTTACTGTCGATATATAGTGCATCTCTGCTTAAAATATCAAAATAAAAATAACTTGAAATTTACATAAAATCTGAGATTTTACCAAAACTTTAGCGTCAAGGTAGATCACATTCAAGTTTAAAATTTGCTTCTCAAAATTAGTGATGCACAATATATTGGCATCAATATCAATCAATCAATCAATCAATCAAATTTGATCTGTATAGTTTGTTTCAGCATCAAGGCATTTCAAAGAGCTTTACATCAAATCAAACACAGAAACACAATGCAACATAGAATCAATAATCAAAACACCACAATAAATCAAGTTCCATCAATAAATTTGTAATTAATTACGTTTTAAATAAAATCCTGAACAGGTTGGTTTTTAGTGGAGTTTGCATCCATAAAAGGTTTATTGGTTACACTCCTACTGGAACAAAATACCTGTTGCTATTTTTATTCCACTCAGGATCACAATCAGTCAGTTTAAAACCATGTAAACAAACTTTCAACTTTTTATATATTGTGTATAAAATGTTTCAATTCCTATCTCGGTTCACTAAAAGTTTAGCTGAAATATGTTTTCTTTTTATTACTTTACTGGGTCAGTTTGCATTTTTTTATTTTAAAAAAGCATAATAATTTTGGGAAGCTAATATCTCCACACTAATCATTTCAAAAAAGTCAGAATTTGATCTGATTGTTGACGTTTGAAGGAACAAAGTTGGAACTTAAATTGTGGCTCATTATAAGAGCAAACGTTGAGTTTTAGCCCAGAGCGCGGACTGACAGGCTCACCTCATCTTTCTGCTCCTCTCCGCTCTCCTGCTGCTCCAAACTGCTCATCTTCCTCTTGTTCTTGTTCTCCGTCTTCTTCATCTCCTCCGCAGAGTAAAAACACCGTTTCTGTTAAAAATTCGGTAATCAGGCCGGTTCTGGTGCGATGAACCCGGGTCGCTTCAGTGACACCAGACCGCCGGAATAAAATTCATGTCCTCCGGGTTCAGAGCCGAGATTCTCCCCGTCAGGAGTCTCCTCCAGCTTCCCATGTCCGCTCAGCGGCCATACAGAGCCCGAACTTGGCTGCACATCTGGGGCGGAGAGCAGCAGCCACCGGTGTCTCCTTCAAGGCAATACCCCGGGATTAGAACCGGACCGGGTTCACACGTGTAATCCAACGTTCGGGAGGTGAAAATCACCCATTCCCGCCCTCCGCTGCGACCCACCCGAACCTGTTAGTTCGGTAGTTAACCCGTTAACGGCTGGTGGATTTGGGGCAGCTAATGGAACAGCTAGTCGAGGTTCTGCTAACGACTACCTGCCCAAAAACGACCGGAACCTCGGGGATAAACTCGCCCGTTCCTAACGAACGGTGAAACCGTTTCTCGGCGGCTCCGGTTCAGACGATGTCTGTCCTCCGGGGAGGGTCTTCCATCCCCGGATAAACCCTGAGCTCAGCGCCGGGGACACCGGCTAATCTCTCTGTTGAGCTGCGGCGGTTACGTCTCGGTTCTGCCCGTTTCCTGACTCTGACACCGTCGGTCTGCGGGTCAAAGCGACGTCAAGCTAACAGCAGGAATGAAGCCATTTCCGGTGCGTGCATACCAAATTAAAAGAGCCTGTCCACAAATTTGTCTCTCGGTTCTCTTTTATGTGATACGTTTTCAAAGTGTCACTAAAATCGTATAATTTTGAAAGTTTCCATTGCTTTAGTAGCCTAGTAATTATTACGTTTACTATTTAAAAAAATAATTTAATAGTATCACAAAACAACAATAATAATTTAATAATAATGTCAACAATTATTGTTATTAGCAGTAATAATTATTAGCCATAGCTACTTTAAGTTATAATTTGGTAGTTGCAAAAAGGTCACAGAAATAACTCAGTCATAAATGTACAGACATAAGAAATATTACCAAAACAACACGACTTCTAAAAAAATTCTAACTTTAAAAAAAAGGGGAACATATTTTAATATAAAAACTTAAAGCTGCCTGTTAGCATTTAAAAACATTTAGATATTTTTTTCCATAAATAAACAGAAAAAAATCCATAAAAACAAACAAAACAGCATCCAAAAGATTAAAATGCTCAAATTCCTGATTGTGTCCAATAAAGATAAAAATAAAAACTTCCAGGTCTTCCTTTAAGCACCTTTCCAGGTCAGCATCTCAAAAAATGTCTTCTTTAAAAACAAGAATATGAAGTTCTCCAAATTGTCCCAAATGTAAAACAATTACAGGGACTAGAATTCACTGTTTATGGGAATGTAAAATTATAGAGGCATTCTGGCGAGCAGTATGTGGAGAAATTAGCTCTGCTATAGGACAAACACTTCTCCCTGGTCCAGTCATGTGTCTCCTTGGGTTCACACCCAGTCATCTGGATACTCACAAAGAAACTGTGCAATTTCTATTGATGTTGGCCAGAAAATCAATAATGCTTAAATGGGTTGGTTCTGATGTTCCTTCGATCCAGCTATGGAAAAATTTGCTTTCTGAAGTTATTGTATTAGAAAGATTGAGATATTGTATGAAGGGGAAATTTTATGCTTTTAAAAAAAGATGGGAACGTATTCTTGAATACTTCAAAATTTCAAAAATAAAAAACCAGTAATGTGAATCTGAATGACGTGTATGTATAAATTGGTTGTTTCTCATATGAAGCTGTAATTTATGTACATGCCTCCGTTTTTGATTTTGTCTTGTTTTCTGTATCTGTGCTGTATAAGTATTGCCCTGTTAATGTTATTTTCTTTTTTGTTTTTGTATAAACGTTCAAAAATACCTAATAAACATAATTCATAAAAAACCCCAAAAAAAACAAGAATATGTCTAAAATCTATTAAAAATAAATAATACTAAATAGCAATCAAGCATAGCCAAACAGAAATGTTTGTTCTCCTGTTCTAAAACACATCTAAAGTTTTGTCATATGTCCACTAAATTCTTTTCTCATTGTTTTCTTTGCATACATTTTAAAAGTGAAAATATTTGTAGAAAAAACAAGTTAATTATTTTTGTTTGTAAATCTTGACATGTTTCACCTCTTTTCATCCTTCCAGCAGCATCAGTCCCTAAATATGTGAGTTTAATTGTCTTAATCAGTTATTCTGGAATATTCTAGTCGATTCAACGTCTGTAGAAATGAAGAGAAAAAAAGATGAGGCGGAAATTCGATGAATTTTATTTTGGAGGCACGTCCAATCTGCTTCCTCTCTGCTGTTCAGCGTCACACAATCTCTGATAAATACAAACTAAATGATGAATAAAATCTAAATCAAACGGAAACTTTTCAGGGAAACACAGAGACTGCATCATTATAACATTTATTCACATTTAACCGGTTTATCTGTGATTTGTATGAACATTTTCATCTAACTCGTCGTTGCTGCTCACCGCTGTTTGTTGGAGTCTGCTGCCCCCTGCTGGCAGTTACACATCATCTCCTCCAGTGTCTGATCTTCACTATGTAACATCATTTGATTAATTTGGGTGATTTTTTTCTCCTTAATAAATGAAAATATTGTTCGAAAACCGCTTTTTGTATTAACTCAAGCCATATTTATCTGATGTTAAAATCTGTTTTATCCCAACATTTAAGTTGGAAAAAAAACAAAAATAAAAATTCTGCCAGGAGTGTGGCTGTGAAGCTGACACAGAAAACAAGAGTCTGTAGTTTATTTCTACCAGATTTATTAGTTTTATTGAAAAGATTATTCTGATTTTATCTGAAAATAGTTGAACAAAGAGAACATGCATAAAAATCCAGCAGGTTAGCAGCAAAAAGCGCTGCTGTTCCTCCGTTAGCTTTGGTTTCTGAACATCCCAGTTTATCCGATTAGCCGTTAGCTCTTTAAACCGGGTCACTTTGGACCCGACCTGCTGACAAACAGGCCGTCTGCTTTGGTTCGCCTTATTGCTCCATAAATACGACAGTGAAGGTCAAGACTGCTACGTCTCCTACTGAGCATTTAAAACCAGATCCTGACAGCAATAAATATCAGCACCTAAAACTGATTGTCAACAGCTTTGATCTACTAAATAAGTTGCTTTTTAAACTAGAAGAGATGTCATGGCAACGACACAAGGCTCTTATTGCACAGTGACCCAAAGGTTGCATATTTCTGAGAAATTAACGAGGAGTTCATGCACCAAACTAAAAATAAACCCAGAACAACCAGGAACAGTTTGAAACTAGCGAAGAAAACAAAAGTAAATCAGTCATCACCACGGCGTCCTTCACACTGGAGGGGCAACGCCAAACATGGCTGGACCACAAACCAGGAGGACCCTGCTGGACCGCACCATCATCGAAATGATTGGACCGCGCCGTCACTGAAGGCATCACTTCTGCCGACGTCTGGTCAGGATCAGCGCCGCCACGAAGCAGGAAGCCATGATGGATCGAGGCTCCAGGCCTGGAACCTCGGGATCAGGAGCCCTGGAAAGGTCATATCAAGATCCTGGAAAGACCTTACAAAGGTCCTGGAAACACCTTACCAAGACCTTGATAAGAGCTTGTAAAGACTGCATGAGGTCCGACCCGGTTCTGGCCTTCATCCAGAGTGAAGGAGGTAAGAGATGCTGCAGATTCACTGCAGCATCAGTTTTACACGTTTCTAAAATAATAGTAACACTTTGCAGCTTGAGGAGGTGAAATCTTCAGAAGCAGAAACAAAAGAGCCACTGAGGGATTTTCTGTTGGTGCAGTTAGTTTAGTTTTCTGTCTTGTTGAGGATTTTACCAGATTGAACCACAAACAGGCCGAGGCCTTCAGGAACATCAGGGGGTTTGGCTTCGTCTCCACAACCTGCCGTCAACACAAACACACAAACACACAAACACAGGCAGCAACGAAGCACTTTGTTTTGTTTCCACCAGACTTTCCTCCTGGAAACCTGCGGATCAGGACTTTGGACCTGCAGGTTCTGGTTTTTAGTCCAGGTTCAGAAACTGTCAGGGATCAGATTCTGCTTCAAACTTTCTCAAACTGCATCTTTAAGTCTCACGTCTGGAGGAAGGAAACTGGAGGTTCTGTCAGTCTCAGCGGCCGGGTTCAGCCGGAGCGAGGAGCCGGGCCGCCAGGCTGCAGGGGGCGCTGGTGAGCAGCCAGGCCCCAGGGTGTCAGGACGCTCCAACCAGCAGGGGAACCGAGCTCAGTGGCGCCCCCTGGGTTTTCACCTGGAAGACACAGCAGGAGCTGAAGGCAGGGTTCTGATCGTGATCCGGATCAGAGAGGATTCTGGTTCCCAGTCAGACTGCAGAGCAGCAGCTACCGGTTTGTTCAGAAAGGAAAGGTTATGGAAGCAGCATGCAGTCTAACAGAGGAACCGGGAGGACGGTACCTTTACTGGGCCGGAGGGGGAAGAGGGGGCAGAGAAAGAGGCTGGAAGGGAGCAGATCCTGAGTTTGTTCTCCTGGAGAAACTCAGCAAGACGACAGAAAAGGAACCAGCAGGAGAGACGTGAAGGGAACAGTTCTCATTCTGAACAGAAAGGACTGAGAACGGAACCAGAGACTCACCTGCAGGTTGGACTTGGCTCTCCTCAGGACGTCCCGCGTTCTCGATACTGGAACAAAAACAGAAGTAGAACATGAAACGCCACAGAGCCAATCAAAACTCAGACATAAAAACTCTGAAAGGCAACAGAGGGAGGCAAGACCCATAAGCTAACCATCATTAGCTTATGGTTAGCATCTCTGTGCTAACAACACTGTACACATTAAAATGGTAAATGGACTGAACTTATATGGAGCTTTTCCAGTCATTTTGACTCAAAGCACTAGAGTGACAAACACACACATTCATACAGATACACAGAGCGGTAGCCAGTTTGGAGTTAAGTGCCTTGCTCAGAGGCACATCGACATCTGGCAGGAGGAAGCTGGAATCGAACCTACAACCTTCTGATTGCAAGACGACTACTCTACCATAGAGCCACAGATCTATAGAACTGATATCAGACATTCCTATGCAGAGGCTAGTTGTTAGCAGATCTAGGTTCAATATCTACTTTATCTCTGTTCAGATGTACAATCACAAGTATAGCAAGAGATGCTAACCATTAGCATATCTGAGCTAATGATGCTCTCACTGTATCACACCGTTCTTTAGATTAGACAGTAGCATTCATAGAGTTGCATTAGCATAGCAATGCTAATAATTACTGCTGCTAACATGATGCTAACTTCTTTGGTTGCTGATGATCATAGATATGCTAATCATTAGCTTGATATGCTAATCATTAGCATATCTAGGCTAATGGTCCTCTGGATTGAACTGTTCTTTAGTTGGGAATTAAATTAGCATAGATAGATTATAACCATATGCTAATGCTAATGCTAATGATTTATGATCTACTTTGGATTTAATTTTCTCTTAAAGAAAAACAGTAATCATTGTTAGAAAGGTTTAAAGGTTATTTCTCAGGTTTCTCCCATCATGGCTGCTTTTCTCACGCTGGTTGACGATGAAATGCTCCATGCTGTCCTTGGTGAGGCTGGAGCTCTTTAGCCTCTCCATGGCGTCCCTTAGAGCCTGGTCCTGCTCTGAGAGCTTCATCCGGAGACAGACGACCTCGTCCCTCAGCGACTCGTCCTGCACAACGCAGCAGCTCAGTTTGGATCTGCTTCATGTCAGCTGCTTTAAACATGCAGACGAGGTTTTTACCTGTCTGGCTTCCTCAGAGTGGGTCAGACCCGCCGTCCAGGTCGCCTGCAGCAGAGACTCCGCCTCCTGCAGGATCCGCTTCAGCGATTTAGAGTCCGACAGCAGATTACCGACGCATCCTCGGTCCAAAGGCTGAAACAGAAAACAGCCTGGAGCTCAGCTGGGGTTGCTAGGTAACGGGCGGAACTCCGCTGGGGTTGCTAGGTAACGGGCAGAACCCAGAAATATTGAGTTTGTTTAAGTTTATGAAGCTATTTATAGATTTGTTGTAACAGTTCTAGATGAACTTATTGCCTAAAAACCACCGAGTGTTTTTTAGATGCAGTAAAAACTAAAATGGCAGAATAAAAACATAAAAAGTTAATTTTACATCACAGCTCTCCTTTAACATCTGTGTGACCTCTGACCTGATGAAGCCTCTGTGAGGCGTTCAGGGAACAGAGGGCGGCCTCCATCTGAGCAGCCAGGGTGGCCCCATCCAGGAGCTGCTGCTGCAGGGCCTGGAGGTCTCCAAGATGGCCGACGGCGTGGTGGCTTCCCTCAGAAGCGCCGCCCTGCTGGGCGCAGGCAGCTGCAGAAAAACCAGGGAGAAATGAAGAGCTGCAGGCCTGAGACCTGTTACAGTCTGAACATCAGCCGGACCTGGAGGAAGCCGAGGCGGAGCAGCGACGGGTCCACTGTCTCGGATCGGGTCGCTGTCTCTGACGGGCGGAGAAACGTCTTCACCTGCAGAATAAAAACACTTCCTGTTGGAGAACGCTGGCAGGTTTGGAGTTTTCCTGATGAAATCAGGCGTGGAGACGAACTGACCGCTGAAGAGTCGCCTCCTGGCTGCAGGCTGGCTGCTCAGCTGGATGTGAAGCTCTCTGGGGTCAAAGGTCACTGGCAGAGCGCCATTAGCCGCCTCATCTGCTCAGCAACACAAAGTGTAGGAAATCAGTCCGAGCAGGGAGCCGATGTAAGCAGTAAATCAGATCATTTCCAATTCATTCTGTTTACGTTAGCTTAAATGCTATTAGCTTAAATGCTATTAGCTTAAATGCTATTAGCTTAAAATACTAGTGAAACTCCAACGTTTGATTCCAGATCAGTGATTATTCACACATTCTGGTCAAAATGACTTAAAATATCTAGAAAAATGAAATTCACTCTTCTTCTTTCTCCAGTTTATCTTTTCCTGCAGTAAAGAATTACTAAAACTAAAATCCAGGATTAGACGGGATGTTAATTCTGATTAATTAATTATGTAGATTTTAACATTTAATTTAAGTTTAACTATTTTTTAAATAATTCTAATAGATAATTGTTTTAAAGTAAAAATGTCCTGGAACCTTTGTATTCACATGGTTCTGGTACGCTAAACGGAGTTAGCCTATCAGTGAAGCTATGCTAGCCTAAAATAGCATCTCAATGCTAACGTAGCAGCTAACGCTAATGTCAACGTACACAGTTACAGAAGGATTTGTTAAAATAAAACAAACCTGAATAAAAACTTTAAATATCTTTGTAGCTCAATAATGATAAATGTTGCTTAATTTGTTGAAAGATGTGATTAATTATTGACAGTCCATTTTATTGTTCTACATTTTACTGGATCAGATTTAAAACAGATAAACTAACAGATAAACTCCTTATTTTAGAAATAAGTCAAAGTGTCTCTTGGCCACATTTATTAAAAGCCCCATCTTTATAAATACAAACATCTTGGTTGTATTTATGGAGCTTTGTGTTATTGTGGGGTAATTTAATAAGGTTCTCTGTGAATGTTTGTTAAATGATCCTCAACCTGAAAAGCTTTTAGAAATTCTGGTCTAAAACATTTTTAACTGTTTCCATCCTGAACTAAACCTGAGAAATTTCTTCTTCACGTAGAAAAGAGACTCTGAGTTTCCAGAGGAACTCAGAGAAATTTATGTTTTCAGTTCAGATCTGAGTTTCTTCTGCGTGACGACAGGAGTGATCCTGGTTCTGTTTTCTGAGTGTGTGTGTTTTCTGAGTCCTACCTGAGTGTGAGTCTCTGGACTTTTCCCAGACTCGGCGCTTTGCGTCCTGCAGCGCCTCCTGCAGCGTCTGGCTCAAACTGCGGCTCTGGTCCAGCTGCAGGCGCAGGACGCTCGCCTCGTGCTGCAGCCTGGAGACAAACTAACGTCATGCTGCTGGTTTTCCTCCAACAGAGAACTGCAGCGCCCCCTGGGGGCCATGTGGGGATCTGTTCTTTTGCGTTCTCTCACAATAAATGAGCAAAGACGTTTATGTTTGAGGTGAGACTGAAAACGGCTCTTCATCAACCATTCAGACACCAACATGAAAAAACCCCAATAAAAACTGATTTTATTACTCAAAATTATTCCAAATACTTTGCCTTTTTCTTTCCTTCTCATGGAAAGTTTCTGTTTGTCTTGGAATGGAAACAGATGGAAATTTTTTGCTCTTTGAATGTAAGTTTCCTAAAGAAAATGATGTAAAACGTAAAATATCTCACTGACGAGATATTAAGACACATGAACAAACGTCACAGAAATCTTATTGTAGCAGAAAAATTTTCAGTAAAATTAAAACTTACAGTGAAGGAGCGCAAAATAAAATCCAGTAAAAACGAATAAAATGAATAAAACTTGGACCTGTTGATGGTTTCCTGGTTTCTCTGTCTGTCCTGTCTCAGCTGCGCCACCTCCTGGCAGCGAACTGCATCCTCCGCCTGCAGCCTCTGGCTTAGCTCCGCCCACCTCTGTATCTCGAGCTCCGCCTCCTTCAGCATGGATCTCTCCTTGAGGACCGCCTCCCTCAGATGCTCCGCCTCCCTGCGAAGCTCCGCCTCTCTGCTGCCCTCTGCAGGGAAAACGTTGAATTCATTCTGTTTCCCAGAGTTGTCCTGATGTTGTCGGAGATGAGGATCACCTCGGCCGGCGCGCTGCAGCTGCGCCTGCAGAGCGGCGTTCTCCTCCTGCAGGAGGCGCAGCTCGGCGGACAGCTGGCCGGCCGAGTCCAGGCCCTGGATGTAGATGTTGGTCGGAGCTCCTGGAAAATCAGAGGAAATTCACGTCAACATGCAGCCTGGGTTTCCCTAAACGCCTCCATCTTAACTCCATGAGTCATGCTAACAGTCGCTGGCACACCCAGAACCAGAACCAGAACCAGAACCAGAACCAGAACCAGAACCAGACCCAGACCCAGACCCAGAACCAGACCCAGACCCAGACCCAGAACCAGAACCAGAACCAGAACCAGACCCAGACCCAGAACCAGAACCAGACCCAGAACCAGACCCAGAACCAGACCCAGAACCAGAACCAGAACCAGAACCAGAACCAGACCCAGAACCAGAACCAGACCCAGAACCAGAACCAGACCCAGAACCAGACCCAGACCCAGACCCAGACCCAGACCCAGACCCAGACCCAGACCCAGAACCAGAACCAGAACCAGCAGACCCAGAAGGGGTTTGGACTGAGCACCTTTGTCCCCGGCGCTGCAGGCCAGCCGGTCCTCCAGTTGCAGCCGGAGCCGGTCGTTGGTCTGGATGGACTCCTCCAGTCTCCGCCTCAGACTCCGGATCTCTGCCAGGTGTTCCTTCATCAGATCTGAACCTGCAGCATAAACACCAACAGGAAGTGAACAGGAAGCAAACAGGAAGTAGGCGTCTGGCCTGGTTCTGCCTGCGGAGCGGCGGCTCAACCTGTGTGTCCGGTTCCTGACTGGTAACCCGACGACCTCGACGACAGGTCGGCTCCCGCGCCGCACGGCGTTTCCCACGATGCGCCTCTCTCCAGCAGGCTGGCCCCGGCTCTCGTTGTCATGGCAACGTCCAGGCCGCTGCTGAACAGAGGAGGAGGGAAGCCTTGGTAGGAGAGCGGCGGGAAGCCGGCAGCGTCGGCATGATGCTGAGGGACGAACCGGGGGAGACCGTGGAGAGATCTGGGAGTGGAAAACCCTGCAGAGAGGAGAGCGCTAACGCGTTAGCATGCTAGCATGACCACACCAGAAACACACACACACACACACAGCTCAGCGTTTAGCAGAAACCTCTACACACACTGTTTACCAAACACAGCTGGCGTACCGCAGGGCTGAGAACTCGGCACACTCATGCATCCAAATATCTGCAGGCGTCGTTTGTAAAGTTACAGTCAGAAATTAACAGCAATAATTTGCTTTATTGATTCATCAGGGAAAAAATCAGGGAAAAGTTATTTATTCTTTTTCAGACTCAATATTTATTGTCAAATATTTGGTCTGAAGCTAAACACTGAGCTCACACGTTAATATTTAATATTTATTTGTTTGCCAACAACCGGAAATGGACTACCAAAATAAAAGCTTGCTCTCTAGAAACTCTTTGTAAAGTCCTGGCTTCATTCAAGGAGTTTATAGAATGGCTAACTTAGCTATTAGCTTAAAGCTAAATATTTAACTAACCTAAATATTTAACTCCAACCTAAATGCTAACTAAACCTTTAGGTTAGAAATGCATATTTACATTTCAGGTAAATATTTAGTTTATTGTATGTAAATATTTAGTTAGCAAACTAAATATTACTAAACCAAACATTTAGCTTACTAAAATTTTGTTTGAAGCAAATAAAATGGTGAAACAAACGATTGAAATCAGTTTGTTTTCCTCTTGCAGTGTATCAGCAAACCTTTTACCTTGTTTTTAGTGGTCTGGTTTTTGGTTTTTAGTGGTCTGGTTTTTGGTTTTTAGTGGTCTGGTTTTTAGTTTTTAGTGGTCTGGTTTTTAGTTTTTAGTCGGCTGTAAACTTCATGCAGACAGAGTCGCAGTGACTCACTGCCGTCGGCTCTCAGCTGCTTCTGTAGCGTCTGGAGCTCCTGCTGAACCGCAGCCAGAGAGAAAGCTGGCGCCGCGCTCCTCTGGGAGCGGCCGCCATGTTTGATGGGGGAGGAGAGGGGAGGGCGACAAGGGGCTGGGAGGAGAGACAGGGTGAGGAAGAGCAATGATGAGGAGCAGGAAGAAGGCGGGGCTTCAGCTGCTTCTCACCTGATTGGCTCTGCAGGTCTGCGGGTCTGAGCGGAGAGCCGGAGCAATGCATGCTGGGACAACTGAGGCAGGACTGGGAGTGTTGGGAGGAGCCGACGGACGGACGGCGGGACGCGGCGCCGAGCGGAGACGCTGAAACAGGAAAACAGGAAACAGGAAAACGTCTCGTTACATGCAGGCAGTGACTGTGAAATCATTCATTTAGATCCACAGCAGAACGGGAGGAAAACCACAAGATGTTCTCTAGAAACACAAGAACAAAATGATTAAATGCAAGAGAAACGTTTTACAGCACAAACTGCCAAACTGCCTTTACACTAAAGTCACATTCACCCCTTCACACTCACAAACATTTACACACCGATACGCAGAGCGGTAGACAATTTGGAGTTAAGTGCCTTGCCCAGAGGCACATCGACATGTGGCAGGAGGAAGCTGGAATTGAACCTACAACCTTCTGATTGCAAGACGACTACTCTACCCACAGCCACAGTCGCCAGATTAAACTGAACACTTAATCTGAAACCCTTTTATCTGCCCCGTATGTATTTGTGTTCTGCTGCCCCCTGCTGGTCGGACTCACCTGGTCCAGTAGCATTCCCGTTTTCCTCGGGTCCGCCGGCAGCGTCTGCATCGCAGCACAACTCCGGGTCGCCGTTGGTGGAGCCGTGCTCGTCCGACACGTAGGAGATGCGATCTGATTGGTCGGTGATGTCAGAGAGGGCGTGGCTGCTGCTGGGCGAGTCGGAGCGATGATGATGATGATGATGCTGGTCGAGTTTGGCTTGGAGAGACTCGATAACTTTATCCTTCTGCTGCAGCTCCTTACTCAGCCTGACACAAACACAGAAACATAAACACCATTAGAGCTAATGTCTACGTTAGCGCTTTAGCATTTTGCTAAATTTGAAAACGTTCAGTTTCCCCAAGACGGTAATTTCCTGGTTTTCTAACTTTCAGTTGAATAAACGAACATTTGTTTGGTTACCAACTGTTAACAATTCTTCAGGTAGTTCAGCTTATCTTCATGCTCTTATTTTGACGTGTATGTGGCAGTTCTGTTTCCTCTCTTCCTGTTTTCTAAAACAAGATTAAATTAAACTGGTCCACAAGGGTTGTAGTCGTTGAAGGAAGATATCATTTAAATTGTAGTCAGTGCTTTAGCATTAGCATCTGCTACATACTGTGTTAGTATAGTGCTTTAGCATTAGCATCTGCTACATACTGTGTTAGTATAGTGCTTTAGCATTAGCATCTGCTACATACTGTGTTAGTATAGTGCTTTAGCATTAGCATCTGCTACATACTGTGTTAGTATAGTGCTTTAGCATTAGCATCTGCTACATACTGTGTTAGTATAGTGCTTTAGCATTAGCATCTGCTACATACTGTGTTAGTATAGTGCTTTAGCATTAGCATCTGCTACATACTGTGTTAGTATAGTGCTTTAGCATTAGCTAATTCTGTGTTTTGGTAGCGCTTCAGTGTTTATGTTTAGTGGTTTTAGGTTAGCACAGCTAACGCTCCAGCTAGCTGTGCTCAGCACTGCAGCAATGGGACGTGGCGGCTACTTTCCATGAACTTTATGTAATTTTTTAGCAGCTAACTTGCTCTTTCCTGAAGATGCCAAGTTTCTTTACCTGAACTCAGTTCCTCCATCCATTAATCACGAGTTACAGTCCTGTAACTTGCAGAGCAAAGCAGGAATAAGAAGCCAAACTAAAAGAGGGTCTAAATATTTTAGATATTTAGAGATTATTAAATATTCAGAGATAAAAGTTGATAAGTAAAACTAAGTAAATGTGAGTTTAATGAGCTGGACGTCGGAGCGGCTGCCTTGTGACCTGATGAGCATCAGCAGGAAGTGAGTCACCTGCTGGCGTGGCGTCGCTCCAGGGAAGCCTCTTAGTGACTGCAGGTCTCACATGTTCACAGGAGCAGCGCTCGCCTCTGACACGGAGCCACCAGATGAAAATAAAAACGGGAATGGATCCGACCGCACGGAGGCAGCTGAAATGTGTGGCCTGCAGCTGATTTAATTAACGAGACGCGTTGAAAGTCACAGGAATCAATTTTTCACTGGCGCACAAACAGCAGTGATGATCTAAAGAAAACGGCTGTCTGCTAATGCCAGAGGAAACAAATCCACAGCTAGTCAGCAGAACGGCTCGGGATTTAATTAGACCAGTTTGATGAAAGAACCTGCTACAAAAACAAACATTTCCCTTCTGAATGTGATCTGGACCTTTCAAAGATCCAGATCTAAACCAGAACAAGATCCACTGGCATAAAGTCCAGTTTGGAGGCTGGACTGAAGGGTAGCACATGGTCGACCCGAACTGCCGAAACCCAAATCATTTTGTTCTCAACCTCGTGTCGTCTGGCATTCAGGTTTACAGCGAACAAACCTGAAGGTTTCCAGAACGAAGATTCTCCGGAACGAACAGATCTAGAGGAAAAGTTTGTAGCCTGAAGGATGAAATGTTTCTGGATTTTGGATGTAATTGATTTGAAATCCTGACATGCTGCCCCTCCCTAACTGCACCTGCCTCGGTTTTAAGGTTCTGCTGGGTTCTGCTGGGTCCGGGTCGGTCTTACTTGTGGAGCTGTGTGAGCATGGCCCTCCTCTCCTGGTCCGTCTGCTTCTTCAGCTGCTGCAGCTCCCTCTCCTGCGCCTTCCACTCCCACAGGCTGAAGGAGAACAGAGCGTCTCTGTACAGCGGGCTGCTCCTCGACAGCATCGTCTTCCACAGCGGCGCCATCCTGAACCTTCCGACCCGTCCTGCGGGTTACCGACACGCCGCGGCCGAGCGCTCACTGCCGCATTCGCCCGGGGTCGTGACCCCAAGGGATGAAGAGAGCAGCGGGCGAGCAGGTGAAGCGCTCAGCAAATCCTGATTAGGTTTGAACCGCCAGGGAGGCTTCGGAGGCTCTCCAACACGCAGATGGTCGCTCAGCTTTTCGCTCAGCTGCTCGCTCCGTTCTAATCCCTCCACTTTCCAAACCGGATCTGTTTGAGTCCCACGATCCGACAGCGAGCTCCGCCAGCGATCCGCCAGCGATCCGCCAGCGATCCGCGGGCTCCAGAGACGAACGCAGCGGAGGGCCGGACTCTGCAGGGCTTCACGCTCCAGCAGCCATAGAGAGGCAGAGTTCCTCTTTCAGCGGCGGTTCCGATCCGTGCCAAGTGGATCCTCCGATCCAAACGGCGCTGAGGTCAGGAACCGCAGCCGGAGAATCTCTCCAGATTAATAACGGGGAGTCAGGCTGCAGCCGCTGCAGCAGAGCGCCTCATGCTGCAGCCTTTAGCTCCTCCTGACCCAGTTCCCCCCAGCCGGGCTTTAATAGCTTAACCTGATTAGCGGCTGCGCTAACGACTAACGACGCGCCGCGGGCGCATTCACACTGGGAAACCCAGAGGTCAAGAGGTCACAGCCTGGAAACACCGAAGGGACGGTGCTGGGATTAACATGAATTATGATGATTAGAGCAGAACCAGAACAGAACCAGAACAGAACCAGAGCAGAACCAGAACAGAACCAGAACAGAACCAGAACAGAACCAGAACAGAACCAGAGCAGAACCATTTCTGCTGCTTTGGACCTGAAGCTTTGGGTCAGGTTAGGAGATTAAACAGAAATAAGAGATTAAATCTGAGGATGTTTATGATGAACAGAAATTTATACAATTAGACTGAAGCAGAAATTAAGACACAATTATTATTCCATCCATCCATCATCCATCCATCCATCCATCATCCATCCATCCATCATCCATCCATCCATCCATCATCCATCCATCATCCATCCATCCATCCATCCATCCGTCGTTCCTATTTTTTCCCTCCTTTAGTTCATCTCCACACTCGGTCTCTTTCCGCCCGGCAACAAGAACAAATCTCCGTTTTCCTTTGAGACACGACGTCCAGCAGAAAGAAACAATCTGACATAAATTCAAGTTTTTTTTACAGCAGAATCATAAAAAAAATTTAAAATATAAAATCCTTCAGAGGAGATAAAATTCATCCATAAATAAATAGTCGATTCTTACAACACAGCATTTAGCTGGAGCTAATGCTACAGTGCTAAAGTGCTAACTTCAGTTCAACTATCTCTCCTGAAGGACTACAATCGCTGGACAACAATTTAATTTGGAGAATCTAATTTAACATTTTCTGACGCCCTTAAACGTTGTATTCATGTTTATGTTTTATTTTGTTCCTGTTTGCTTTTGTGTGAAATAAAGTTATCGGGAAAAAGAGGTAAAATGTGAGGAAAGGAAATGGAACTAATAACTGCCACTTCAAAATAAGAGCATGAATATAAACGTCTAAACTAACGTTTAATTGATTCTGTAATCAATTCAGGGAAAGTTACATGAGCTAGGATAAAACGTTAGCTCCCCTATTAGCAGGCAAACAAATGTTCCAGAAGGAAAATTAAATATGAATTGATTTATCTGATTATTGATTAAAACAATATTTCAATCTGGAGTTGAGTTTTTTTCCTCCAACATAAATTTTAAAGTTTCGGGTTTCTGTCAGGATTCCTGATGCACAGAATAAATAATTAGTTTCTCTAAATTTGAGTTAAAATGTTTCTTCCTGTTAAAAAGCAGCAGAGAAACAGAACCTCCAGAACCTCTGCCTAGCCATGTGACGGACCGGCTGGACGGTTCTGGTTCCTGTCCAGCCATCATCTGTGATCTCTGCAGTAGAAGAAGACGGGTCCAAACAGGTTCTATGGGCAGCAGAACCGGTTCGGGAGCTCAGAGATGGATTTCTATCTGGTGAATCCATCAGGTCTGTTTTCTACCAGCCGACCCGGATCGGTTCTGCCCTCAGGAGGAACCGTCCTCCCGATAGTTTCCACTGAAAAGCATCGATTCCTGGCAGAAACCCAAACAGGAAGCAGAGAGTTCTGACCGGACGGCGAGCAGCTCCGTCGTCTCCTCTGGGTCCTCAGACGGATCTCCTGTTGGGAAACGGCAGCAGGAGTCAGCCAGGGTCCGGTTGGTTCTGAGCTCCTCGGGAACCCGGGGCCACTCACGTCCGCCGATCCTGGCGCCGACCCGCTGGGCCAGGGCGCCGCTCTGGGCCAGCTGCTCCCTGAAGCTCTGGCCCGTGTAGAAGTCGACGTCGTTGGCGCGCAGCAGCTCCTCGAAGGCCCGGGTGGTGGCGGCCAGGTGGCGGCGCAGGAGGCCGCAGGCGGCGCGGCCGTCACGCAGCCGCTGGCGCAGCAGCGACAGCTCTCTGGCCTGAGCTTTCAGCAGAGAGTCCAACTTCCTGCAGGAAAACCAAACGGCCGTTAGCTGCAGGTTCACAACGTTCAGGACGGTTAGCGAATGATGGAGCGAATCAGAACTGAGCTGCAAAACTAAAGGACTGAAGTAACAAATCATCGACTTCATCCTGGTCCACTGAGCCGCAGCGCTAACTAGTAGTTCACACTAAGATGCTATTCGTAAGCATTAGCTTCAGCTAACGCTAAATCACTAATAATAAACATTACTTCCAGTAATGCTAATGTGCTAACAGCGTTAGCTCGGAAGTGCTAACCCTGATTTATCAGCAGATTAGCAGATGTTTTCTCCACAGTCCTGATTTTATCGTTTGTCTTGTTAGTTTGATGCTGATTTGTTTTTGCTGAAATGTATCGTCACATTTTCCAGATTTTTCTGTTTCCATTTTGATTTTTATTTAATTTTTAATCCAACATTTAATGTGTTTTCTGTATGATTGTATTTTCATTTTCTTCTGGTTTCATCTTGGTTCTATCTCACTGACAGTCTGTTTTAATTCAGGGTTTTTTATTGATTTATCCTGAATATAATCTGATGTGTGTGATGACCGGCGTGTCCAGGGTGACCCCGCCTCTAACCCGCTGGCAGCTGGAGAGGCAGCAGGGCGTAAGAAAATGGGTGGCTGGATAATCTGATGTTTTTCTTGAAGTTTTTCCCAGATTTTGTTATGAATCAGCTGATTTAATCTGGTTTCTATGAGTTGGACGAACCCCGGCCAGTTTGCAGAGTTTCCTTCCTCCCTCCTGCCTCCTTTCCTCAGCTGGTCCTCCAGAGCGTCCACTCTGGACGTCAGCTTCTGAAGGCCGTTGTCATGGTGACGCTGCGAGGCTCCGTCCGACGACTGCCAGCCCTCGTCGTCCTCCGCCTGCGGGCAGCGGCCGACCTCGCCGGAGGCGGAGAGGCGGCGCAGGCGGCCCTGCAGGCCGCGGATCACTGCCTGAGAGCGGGACAGCTGCGAGCGCAGCTCCTCCACCAGGCGCCGCAGCGACGGCAGGTCGCCAGGGTAACCGCAGGGCTGAGCGTCGGTGCCGCCGGGCCACCACTGAGAGCCCAGGTCCAGAGACGTGCACATCTCCAGGTCGTCGAATTCTGAAACACGCAGCAGCAGCAGAGCGTCAACATGGTGGCGTCTGATGGAAGAATCACAGATTATCTCAGCTTCCCAAACATCAACATTTTCCAGTGTGGATTCTGTGGATTATCCAGTGACTCCCAGTTAGAAACCTGGAGCTAACCAGAACAAACTGGGAGGCTCAGTTTGTTCTGTCAGTTGAGCTGCTTGACTAGTTAGTTATCATAACTAGTTAGGCTGGTTGTGCTAAATCTGATCATTTATCATAAAAACATGTCTGAAGCTCTGCTGCTGCTTCAGGTTAAAGACGAGGCCCTCTGCTGCCCTCTGCTGCGTGTTAGAGTGTACTACAAGAACAGCAGAGGGGGGTTAGGCCTGATTCTGTGACCCCCGGTGACCCCCAGTGACCCCCAGTCCTACCTGGGCTGCTGGCCTCCTCCCTGTCAGCCTCGTTCTCGCTGCGGCCGCAGGTCTCGTAGCCCGGATCCTGCAGGTCCACCTGGACCAGCTTGCTGTCCTGCTGCACGGCTGTTTCTGCTGCAGAGGGACAAACAGGTCACCTGACTGCAGCCTGACTGCAGCCTGACTGCAGCCTGACTGCAGCCTGACTGCGTCTGCGTCTGCGCTCACCCAGCAGCTCTCTGTAGTCCTGCAGCTGCTCAGCCTGAGCCTGCACTGTGGCCTCCGACACCATCAGCCTCTCCTGCAGCTCCCGGCTCTTCAGCTGCAGACGGACCGTCTTCCCCGCTGAGGGCGAGGCGTCCGGCCGTCGCTGCTGATTGGACGGCTCGTCGTCCTGGATACAGGCAGGGGGAGAAACAACATGGCCGCTGTCCTTCCTCTCATATCAGCCAAGCAGAACAGCTGAGGATTCCTGACTTAAGATGTTTTCTGTAGGGGATCTGAGAGTTTAACCAGAACTTCCAGGTTGGAGAAACTGATTCACCTGAAAACGCAGCAACCAGTTCCAGTATCTTTACTGGCTCCTTAAAGGGCCAGTATCTTCTAAAATGTCATTTTAGTATCTTTCTATCATGTTTTTCCCTCATACAAAACAAACCTGTAATGTTGTTTTGATTCATTTATGTTTGAGAAATCCTTTAATCTCCATGGCAACCATTCAGCTGTTAAACCGCCTGGGGGGACCTAGCCCCGCCTTCAAGGTGAAGCTCCTGCCCCACTCAGCAAACAGCTGCTCTGGTAAAAACATCAAAGGTTAATAGAGGAGCCATGTTGGGATGACGTCCTGGAGGCGGAGCTCCAGGAAGAGCAGGAGTTTCTTAAAGTGACAGAGACCCAATTCCAAGGTGGTAAATCAGGAAGTAACATTTTGTCTCCAATGCTAAGTTTTCCGTTGTTGTATTGAGAAACTGTGTTTTTGTTATTTAGGCTTTTATCTCTTCCAAACTGGGTTTGTAGTTTTAAGTTTGTTCAGACTGGAGATGGAAAATTTCTATGAAATATATTTGGTAAACATGTGATGCATTTATCATTTTTATAACTGCAGTTAACAAAGTTTCTTTATTGTGCTATAAAACATGATGCTGGCCCTTTAAAGCCACTGGTTGCCATGGTGATCGTATCCCGGTCCTACCTGTGAGGAGCCGGTGAGCGTCTCCACTCTGTCGCCCTCCTCTGTCTTCTGGTCCTCATGGCTCTGAGTCCTGCTGTCAGATAGAGACGGATCTCCGTCCCAAGACTCCCACATCCCAGAGCTCTCCTCTTCCTCCTCTTCCTCCTCCACAGTCACATCCAGCTCCTCCTCTTCCTCCACAGCCTGCCTGCCGTCAGCCAGCTGGAGCTTCAGGTCTTCGTTCTCTGATCGCAGGCTGAACAAAGCTCTCCTTTAAGAGTCAAACGGTTAACAAGCGCAGCTGAGAATCACCAAGCTAACCTGCTAGCGATTCCTGGACCCGCCGGGTCGGTACCTGGACCCGCCGGGTTGGTACCTGGACCCGCCGGGTCGGCGGATCACCTTACCTCATCTGGGACAGCGAGGAGAAGCCGGCCTTCTCCAGCTGAGCCTTCAGCTCCCCCAGCTCTCTCTCCACCACCTGCTTCTGCTCCACCAGCTGCTTGACCTCCATCAGCCCTTCAGCGTCCAGCTGCCGACCCTGTCAGGAAGCAACCAGCAAAATCTCACTGCAACTGTTAACGGCAACGAGGAGGTTATTAATCATTAGGCACCGCTGTCTGAAAAGCATCTGCAATAACCCTAAAATACTAATTATTCACTAGATCCGCTAAAGCTAAAGAGCTACACCGACACAGTATTTAGCTGAAGCTAACGCTAAACCGCTGTACCAGATGAATATTTTACAAAACAGTCAAGTAAATCAGCACTTTATAATTTATCCAGAAAAGTTACTTCTGGTCAGCGGTTCCCAAAGTGCGGGGCGCGCCCCCTGGGGGTGGCGCAGTGCCATTGCAGGAGAGGCGCGGGAAGCAGTACAGATGAATGAAAAACCAAAACAAATATAAAAACAGTTGCACAAAAGTGTTTCATTGTAAAGTTGGTTTTCAGTTTGTTTTGTTGCAACGTGAAGAGTTAAATAAACTTCAGTGGAGTTTGAGAACAAAATGTTTGTTTTTGTCTGGTTGAACCACGTTTGTCCAGTTGATTTATTTTTATTTTGGGGGGATTTTATTGTAATCCATCGGAGGAGCCAGAAAACCTTTGGGAACCACTGATTTAGGGGAAGCTAACTGCGCTAAACGTTTAGTAAAATGCTATGCATGTGGTTAGCTAGCGACTGCTGCTGCAGCTCTTACCCAGGCAGCACACTCCTCATCCTCATCCTCATCCTCATCCTCATCAGCAGCAGTGAACTCACTCTTCACATCTTCATCTGCCTCGTCTTCGTCCTCACCGCTCAGCTCTGCAGGGAGAACAGATGCACAGAAAGCAGGAAAATTTCAGCTGTGGATTCCTGACTGAAAACCTGGAAAAACCTGGAAAACCCAGAGGAACTTCCAGGAAATGCTCATTCAACATGTTGCAGCTTGAGCTCCACTGAACCCTGATTTTAAATCCGAGGAAAATGAGCGACCTTTGACCTGCATGTGTCCACTACGCCTGATTTAAGCTAACAGCTCCTGATTTAATGAACATTTTAATCTTCCTGATGACCAGCGAAGGAAAATCAGTCTGAAGATAAATGGATCCAAAGCAAAACTGAACTTCCTGATGGTTTCATTATTCATAAAAACTGAATCATTTATGTTTCAGTTTGTGAGTTATTTATGTTTTTGTGGATTAATTTAGCATTTTACCTGTGAATTTACCCACCTGAATGCAGCCAAGAAATGTTCAAATGATGCTTTTACTGCTGTTGTTCAATAATCACATTAATTTCAGACAAAAATATGAGCTTTGATGCTTTCATGCCAAATTAAACATATATGACTAGTTGTAGTTGCTGTTTGTGTCTCTGTGCTTCTGAGAGCAGGAATCTGGAGTTTCAAATCACAAACACACGATGCAAAAATCTGCAGCTTTATTATTTATTATTGAGGCTCCAGGCAGGAAAACAGCATCTCACACACACACACACACACACACACACACACACAAATAAATAACGATAAAACATCCCATTAATCAGTCCAGGAAACGCTGGAAAAAAAGCAAAAACCCAAAGTCTGAACATGCAGTTAGTCACTGAAACTGAATTATGAGCTTTTTAATAATATTTAATATTCGCACTAACACAAACTGGTGATGCCAAAATGAAGCGTAGTTATTATAAGTTAAGCAAAAAAACAGTAAAAGTGATCAAAGATTTTTATTTACTGAAAATAATAATATTTGCACATAAAAGCTTGATAATTTTTTTTCACTATAAGTGTTTGTTTCTCCGTCTGTAAACAGTTTATAACTTTCATTTTATTTTACAAACATTCAGAAGGTTTTCAGGTTAGTGTTTCCACCCAGATCAAGCAACCGCTGCCCGTCGCTCCAACCCGTCACCATGGTAACAGCGCCCCCCGTGGCGCGGAGGGGAACTACAGGTACTGGCTTCTCTGATGCCCACCTCCAAACTCAGGCTGCCGGGCGGCTCCCTGCCGGACCAGAACCTCCCTCAGCTCCTGGAGCTCCAGGGTCAGCCGCTCCACCACCGGAAGGTCCGACGGGTCAGCCATCTTCCTCTGAAGGTCCTGCAGGGCAGAACCAAACCAGAACCAGGAGAACATGAACAGCAGCAGCACCGATAGGGGGAGCTAGAGATCCCCCGAGAAAATATCAGATTATTATTTCCTTTTCTAGCAATATGTTCTGCAGCGGAACATGCTAGCTGCTAGCCATGCTAGCCTGGTTAGCTGCAGCGTCTCACCCTGATGATCTCCTCCTTCAGGCTCAGATGGTGCAGCTGCTCGGCCCGACTCCTCGTCTCCTCCTGGTTCTGCTCCTGCTGCAGCGTTGCAGCCGCGTCCAGCTGCAACCCGGAGCCCAGCTGGCGCCGCAGCTCCTGGACTCTGCAGGTCTGCTCTTCCAGAACCTCGGTGAGTCGGGCCGCTGAGTCCTGAGGGATTCGGCAGCGTGTCAGAGTCCGAAACCTCCAGAGAGTCAAACTTAAAACTTTCACTCTGATGGATTTCATGATTGTTTTTGTGATTGTTGAAATATTCCCAGGATATTTTGCAAAATTTTCTCTCATTTCAAAGAAAATGCAACTTTCTTTCCTCAGCATCGATCGCAAACTGCAACCTGACATCAAGTAGGAAATACTGCCACCTGCAGTTTAGTGGCAAAAACTCATTTTGTTGATTTTCTGCTGATTGATGTAATTTGGCAGCAAACAGGTGAAAACTGCTTTGATTTTTAAAATAATAGTTAACATCTGTAATCTTGAAGTATTTGTGTTTTTCTGGACTCTGGAGGCCATATGAGAAGCTTCGGCGGGCCAGATCTGGCCCCCGGGCCTCCAGTTTGGCCACTCAGTACCTGGATGTACTGGTCCCTGGCGCTGATGGTTCTGAGCAGATCCTGGACCTGCTCCTGGTGCTCCCGGGCCTGCCGGGTCCGGTCTGACATCACTTCCTGGAAGAGGCGGTCTTTCAGCTGGAGGCGGAGCTTCAGGTCCTCCAGAACCTGACCCGGCGCCAACTGGACCTGAAGCAGCAGAGAGCAGCGCAGGTCCTGCAGGAAACAGAAAAATAAAAATATAAAATATATAAGTATATATTAGTAGCCTGTTAGCTTCACAACGTAGCTGACTTGGCTAACGTTGTTTTGCTTTCCGTCACTTGGAAGGTTCTGGTGACAGAAGCGGCGCGAACAGAACCGGTTCTGGAACCAGAACCGTGTCAGTGGGATCATTTCAACCGGATTCCAGGAACGTTTAGATCACCTGGGTCTCCTGCGTGCGAGCGAGCAGCGCCGCCTGCAGCTGCTCAATGACGTCGTCTCTCTCTCTCAGGATTTGACTGGTCCGCTCGTCGACGTCCCGCTGCTGCCGCCGGACGCCGGTCCAGGCGTCGGCCAGCTGCTGCAGCTGCAGCTCCTTCCCCCTCAGCAGCGCCTCCAGGCTCTGGGTCAGACACACGGAGGGTGGGCGTGGAGCCGGCGTGGACCCGGCGCCTCGCCGCAGAGCTAACACTTACAGCGATGGTTTCCTCGTTGTTGGCCAGAACGCGGCGCTGCCTCTCCAGGTCTCGCTCCTTCTCACGCAGCAGCAGCTGCAGCTGGCGACTCGCTGCATCTCGCTGCTCCGCCGAGCGAAACTTCTCGTCAACGGCCCGCTGCAGGACCGGGTCAGGTTTTAGTTTCAGCTAAAGATGATTAAGGTGAATCGGAGGATCTGTTTCACCTCCAGCGCTCGGTCTCTCTCCGCTATTCGCTGCCGCAGTTTCTGCAGCAGAGAGTCTCTGTTCTCCTTCGGTTCCTTCAGCATCTCCCCGTATTCCTGCAGACAAAATTAATAGTTTCGATAGTTAAGTTCTGGTTAATATTCGGATGGTTTCTGTAGTTTGTTGTTCTGCAGCCGTTCTCCTCCTGTTCCAACATGTCAGTCAAACATTCTGACATTATAAAATGTTTCTCTCGGGCTGCTGGAGTTCTGAAGAGGATCCTTCATGTTCTGCAAACGGGTCGCAGTTTGTTCTGAGAGTGACGGGCCGGGAGCGGCTCCGCTCTGCTGCTGCAGTTTGACCTCTGACCTGAAGCAGCTGCTCCTTCAGCTGCAGGCCGGCCCTCAGCTCCGCGACGCTGCGCTCTCTCTCCTCGCTCTCCCTCCGTCTCTCTTGCTCGCCCTCGCTCAGCTGCTCCTCCCTCGCCTGCAGGTCGGACCGGACCGTCTGCAGAATCAGCTGCAGCTCCTGGACACAGAAACCCATCAGAACCTCTGCTGGAGGCTCCGGCGTCCGGCCGGGTCAGTCGGCGGGTCTGCTGACCCGGTTGTGTCGCTCCGTCTCCCTGCGGTGCTGCAGCGCCCCCTGCAGGTCTCTCTCCAGCCTCTCCAGGGACCGGTTCTGATCCTCCTCGGCGCGGTCCGCCCGGCGCTGAGCCCGCTGGGCCGCCTGCAGCTCCAGCTGAGCCTGGAACAGCGCCGCCTGCAGGGCCAGAACCTCGCCCTGACCCGGAGCCGCCTCGGTACCGGACAGCTACGGGTTGGGGAGGGGCGGCGGGTCAGTTAGCTGCCCTCTACAAGTGCATGTCTGAATTCTACTAACATCAAAAAATACAATTTTGCAGCTGTTTCCTCAGAAAAACCAGAAAATGATACCAAATATTTCTGCTCTGGTTTAATATTTTAAATATTTTCTGTTTACATAAATCACTAAAACATGAGCCTCATTCATAATTGGTGGCGCTAGCGCTCATCATCTATCAGCCAATAAGAGGAGACGTCGGCCTCTGAGTCAGAGCAACAAGCCCCGCCCACTTGGAGCGGCTACATATTTTGCATTAGCCTTACAGTTTCTACATGTTGGCATGAAACTAAACTGTTTATGAACATGATGCTGTGAAAAAACAACAAACCACAAAACCACTTCCTGTTGTCTTCTTTGTCGCTTCCTTCAGTAGTAACAGCTGGTTGTTCATCATGCGACTCGTGATGTGAAAATATCACGAGTCGTGGCTGAAACATCATCTTAGTGCGAAAGCCTTTTATCAACGGGAGTTTTTATGAAATTTGCTCATTTCTCGTCTTGACTTTAGTTCCAGTAACTCTGTGGTTCATGGAAACACTCAGAGTTTCAGACGACGGTACAAACCTGGCTGCGGTTAGCGAGCTCCCTGAGCGAACGCAGCGTCTGGTTCTGATCCGCCAAGGCTCTGCTCAGGTCAGAAACCTGCAACACATAAACCTGGAGCTGCAGCCGTTATTCATTCAGCGCAGGACGTAGAAAAAACTCAAAACTACTTTATTCTCTGTGTGTCGGCTACGCAGGCCCGTTGCCATGGCAACAACAGCTCCACTAGCCAATCAGGACAAACATTCAGTCTGTTCCAGTTTCATGTTTTCAGGCTTGATGTTTATTTTGTGATTATTAATAAGTGATCGTCTACTGACGGATTTTAACTGAATAAATTCTGCAGCATCTACATGTTACGATTGTCAAAGTCAAGCTAGCATAACTGAGCTACGTCCCTCTTCCTGCACATTGTTTTATAATTTAAACTGCTAGGCATTGTTAGCCAGCAGCTTTCTGAATGCGGTGCGTTATGCTGGTCTCACCTCCGTCTCCTTGGAAACGACGGCGTCCGTCAGGTTCTGGATGAGTCTCTCCTGCTGCTGCGCTTCATCCTGCGCCGAGCGAAGCTGCAGCTCCATGGCAGCCAGACGCTCCTGCAGCTTCTGGTGACAGAAACATCCTCAGCATCTCGGAACCGGGCCGGAACCGGCTCGCGGGCCGGGTCTGGTACCTGGTTCCGAGCCTCGCTCTCTCTGATGTTGACCTGCAGCGATCGGACCTGGTTCTGGGCCTGCTGCAGCTCTCCCACGCACTGACCCGCGGCGCTCTGGTACCGACTGAGCTGGTCCTGCTGCTCGCCGATCAGCTGCTGGGAAACGCATCAAAAAAACAGGAAACGCATCAGAGAAACAGGAATCATTTCAAATGTTTCAGAGTTTTAACGACTCACAGGAAGTCAGACTCTTTTTGAATCTCATTTTCTGTTTCCAGCTGGTTTCTTCTGATCGAACGGCCGACTTCATTTTCGTCAGTTTAACGCGCGTACAGTGGAAAATTAAATTCCAACATGGCGGACGCGGTGCTGCTGCTGGTTCTGAAGTACGAAGCCAAAGCCGACTCTGATGTCATTGCAGGAAGTGGTTTCTGTAACTTCCTGCTTCGCTCAGTTGAAAACATGAAGCTGAATACAGAAAACGTTTGTTGTTTTTTATTGAATGTGAAAAATGTTTTTGTTTCCTTCTGAAAAATCAAACTGGAGTTTTTTTTACTTTGTTTCACAAGTAAATAGTGTAAAAATAATTTGAAGTTTTTAATTTATGAACCTACGAAAATAAAATCAGATTTTTAAATGTAAAATAGTTGATGGTTTCTCTGTTGTTGAGGTGAAAGAAGCCGTGTTGTTGGTGGCTTTAGCTGAACATTCAGCCGACTCTGATTCTGGATCCTAACTGGTTTTATTTCCTCTGGACACTGGTTGGATTTCTGGCTGCTCCACATGGAAACTGGTTTGGGAGCAGCTCTGTTCCTGGTTCCTGTGGGTCCAGCAGGTCGCCTTCTTCCTGGCTCTCCGCTACAGAGACGATTCCTCGCTCCACTGGGTAAACTGGGAGCTCTCTGCCACATCATTTACATCACAATGGGAGCTATGAAGGCCACCGCCTGGAGACTGTTGCCAAGGCGACGCAGGGGTTGCTAGGACACGGACGTTGGGGAGTGATAATGGAGGAGCAACAGAAAAACTCCCATTGCACGGCTGACTTTTTAAATCCAGAACAGGGATGTTCAACATGCGGCCCGGGGGCCGTTTGTGGCCCTCAGGCTGATTTTTATCTCGTCCATCAAAGGTGGTTGATGCATTTTTACTTTTTATAAATTCAAATTAAATTTATTGCTCAGTCCTGATTATGGATGGGCGACATCATGGACGTAAAACTTTTTCTAAATATTTTGCAGCGAAATAGAAACATTAAACAAAAACCTATGTTGCTTCTTTTTTAGTCAAATCTATGACACCTTATAACAGATGTTAAATCCAGAAAATGTTAACTAGAAATACTCCGTTCCCGACATGTGGCGCCCTCTGCAGGCGGCGCCCCTACGGCGCAGGGCCCTGATGGAGGCCCGCTAGTCTCCATCTACCTGCTGGAGGCGGAACGGGCCGCACTGGAGGTAATCATCCAGCCACTGCTCCTCCAGATCCTCCAGCTCCGCCTGCAGCTCCTCCTCCGGACAGAGCACCACCACCTCCGGGACGGCCGGGTGGGAGGACAGGTTCGGATCCAGTTTGCCTTTGACCAGAACCGGGAGCTTGCTGCCCCTGGGCGGGGTCACCGGCCGGTACTCCCAGCCCCGCAGGAGGCCCAGCAGCACCTCCGCCCCGGACAGGGAGCTCCCGGTCTGGGGTTTGCTCCAGAGGGGGCTCGCCTCCTCCGGGTTCGGGTTCGGTTCCTCCTTGGTTCTGTGGAGCTCCAGGGACTCCACGGAGGATGCGGGGCTGTGACTCCGTTTGTCCGCCTCGGCTGCAGGAACATCCATCGGGACAGGTGTTGCGTCGGAGGTTCTGCTCAGGTCCTCCAACCCCAGAGCGGAGGCGGAGAAGCGGGTCGACGGCCCGCAGGAGGTGCTTCTGCGCCCGAACCTTCTCGGAACCTTACAGACCGCCTCGTAGTCCGAGTCCGCGACCCGCAGCGCAGCGCAGCCGCGGCACCTGCGGGGCTTCTGGCCGGCCTCTGCTCCGGTGCAGTGGTGGAGCGGCTGGTCCGGCGCCGCATCCTCCCGATCCGCCCAGGACTCGAACCCGGAGAACACCAGGTCGTCCTGGATCAGGTCCGAGTAGCTGTCGTCCAGGTCTGCGTCCTCCCCGCCGGCCTCCCCCGGGTTGCTCCTGCGGTACAGCCCCGCGATGCAGAGCCGCAGCCGCTCCTTCTCCAGCAGCAGCCGCTGCAGCCGCTCCAGGGACAGCGCCTCCACCCGGGCCACCACCGTGTCGAACCGGAACATCCGCTCCAGCATGAAGGCGCACTTGGAGCAGGCGAACTCCCCGCGGCCGTCCCGGCCCAGCCCGCGGCCCAGGGCGTGGGCCAGCAGCACCTGCAGGCTCAACTTGGCTGCGGGGTGGAAGATCCAGCGCCGCTGGTTCCCGCACAGTTCCCGGGCGCAGATTCGGCAGGCCTCCTTCATCTTCACCGCGTCCAGCATCCCGCAGGGGTCAGAGGTCACGACTGGTCTTCAGGTCTTAATTAAATCTGACTTCAATCATCAATGACGCCGCAGAGTCCCGCAGGCTGATGGTGATGCAGATAGAAGCTGCGGCGCAAATCTCGCCGGATCCCGCAGGCGGGTCGTGAATCGCGCAGATTCTCCTCCGGGCTGTGATTTTTTTTTTTTTTTTTTTCCGGGAGGTTTTATGGAAATTAAAGCGCGGCTCCTTTTAACCTTCCCATGAAGAGGAAAATAAATCCCGGTTTTCCTTCTCCAGGGTCAGAATCTTTACGGTCCCGGTTCTGGTTCCGGTCTCAGTTAACGGCAGAACCAACCGCTGCTTTCACTGCGAGGAGGCGACGGAGAGGAACACAAAGATCCTCTATGTCAGACAGGATGCGCCACTCCGCAACCAAAGACCATATGTATGAAAGAAGATGCTTCACTCCAAAAACTACAAAGATCCCAGTTGAATGGCTGTACTGTGACCGTGGCGCCACCATGTGGCCAGGTCGGAGAATGCAGCTGATGAATTTATCAGAGAAAAGGAGAAACTCAGCTATTTTTATTATTTATGCCTATTTGCAGAAATTCAACCGTGTCTTCCTCTTTTTATGACTAAATATTCAAAAATAACATTTTATTTTCCCAAAATGTTTAATATATATAAAATGCTTTCACTGAGAGAAAAGTGTAACATGAGTCAAATTCATTGTTCCCACAAAGTGAGATTTATTCATTTACTTTTATATTAATAGACTTTTGTCCTTCATGCCGTTTAAATAAATCTGTTGCAGTATTTTAGCATCATATATTAAACACTTTGCATGAAAAAAATTCAAAGTAATAATTCTTCATGAAATTCCCCAAGAAAGGAAAATGAGGCAGACTTTAAAAGCTACTGAATCAGAAAGTGGATTGTCGTTTATTTTTTGCTCTGGAATTTGTGGAGGAGTGAGACCTCTTGAAACTGAATCAGACTGACAGGAAGAGGTTTCTCTGCCCTGGTCTTCACCTCACTGTCTGCCTACAACCAGGAAACGTCACATTTCCTCCAGAAATTAATCACTTCCTCCTGGAAAATAAAGAGTATCCTGAGAGCGAGCTTTTGGTTACCGGTGGCAACCGCTGGTAGAATCTGGAAATAAAAATAAAAATGAAAAAACATCAAGCCTTTCTGGTGCAGGTTGGGATTCGAAGGACAGAATATCCTGCTGCAGTTCTGGAGAAGAGCTTCCAGCTTGTTGTCTTAAAGGGACAGTACACCTCAAAATAAGCTGAAATGTTTGCCGAAACTCTGACGCGGTGGGAAGATCAACATGCAGTAGCAGTCAGTCTACCAACGTTTCTGAACAGGCCTCTGTGGCTGTATGTCAGTCTCATGACTGTTATGACGCACTAGCATCCATTACTCCACAGCAACACTTCCTGGATGACATCATCGCTGCTAATCCGCCTCCTTTGCTTTTGCCGCTCCTCTTCACTTTATCATGATGTTAAGATAAATTTCTTAACATCATCATTTTGTCACAACAGATTCCAATCAATGATGTTCACTAAAAACTGACCTTACTCTCAGGATTATTGGCTTGATTATTTTCTATAAATACCAATAAACCTGAAGGTGAAGACTGGCGTCCGAAATAAATCGCCGCAGCGGGAATGTTTTTAAACAGCAGTTTCTGAGGGACTCTTATTGCTGTGACACTCAGTCATTTATATCACAACAGAATTGTACCATGACGTCCCGCCCATTAACTGGTTCAAGCCCGTTTCCGGGGCAACCGGAGCGTCTGGTTTCACCGCCTCACAGATAAACCAAACGTCTCCATCCGTCACAGTGTGCAGCATCTACGTTGATAGATCTACGGCCATGTGGGGTTTGTTTTCCTGGACCGCCGCCGGATCCACATCCGTCACCTTCCGCGGACGCCACGGCAACCATCCATCGTCTGGGACGAGGCTCGCAATCAAAGATCAATTAATCCCAATCAGAGGGAAATGCCAAACATGGCCGACTGACGGCGGCGGGGACAGCTGACGGAGACGGACGAGCCGTCGCCATGGTTTCGCCTCCTGCTGCTCAGGAGACGGTCATTGTTCGTGATTACAAAACTAATTTACTGACGAATGTTTACGTTTTATTACAAACAAAAGTTTTAATGTAACATTTATAAAAACTGAATAAACTTTATAAAGTATATCTGTTTGCTGCAAGGTGCAAAGAAAACAGAAAAATAAAATAAATTCTGGTTATTTAAATAAATATGTGCATAAAATACACCCTAAAAAATACCTCGGCGTCTCGTTCTCTGTTCTCCAGCGAGGATGAAAGGTCATGAACTTTGACCTGGAGCTCTTCCACCTGGAGACTTAGCGACTGTTTCTGCTGCTCCAGATCCTCAATCAGCCTGAAACAGGAAGTGGAGCGAAGCTCAGAGATCTGATGGAAGAACTCACCCAGAACCAGATCTGAGTCTGTGGAGAACTGATGTTTGGAGTGAAAAGGTTTTCAGTCACCTGTCCGCGTCAGTCGGACTCGTCTGGACTCCAGCCGAGTCTCCGTGTTCCTCCATCTTCTCCAGCATCTCCCTCTGCAGAGCCAGGCAGCGCCGGGCCTCGCCGTCCGCCAGCGCCGCCATGCGCTGGGCGTCGCTCCGGGCCGCCTCGACCTCCTGGACCACACAACCACAACGCTCAGGTGTTCAGTTGATGATGACGGTTTCTGGCTGTTCAGCCAATCAGGAAGACTCTCTGCACCTTTTGCAGCAGCTGAACTTTGTCCTCCAGGATCTGCTGCACGTGTCTGACCTCGTCCTGCCCCTCCACCAGGCGGCGCTGCAGCTCTGCTTCATTCTGATTGGACAGGACCTCGGCTGTGGATCTGAGTGGGTCAGAACATCAGCTGCTGTTTTAGCGAAGCGGCAGAAATACTTCAGCTCCTAAACATCAAAGACTGTCTGTATTTATAAAGAGAAAATCTAAAAACATGTTTTTGTGGATATTTCTGGTGTGATTATCTGAGAGTCATTTAAAGGGATCAGATTTCGCCTCCAAACAGGATTTAATATCAGGAGGTAAAAAAGACTGAAATGCTGAAGGGAAACAATTCACTTTATTTAGTTTAAAAAGGAAAAGACTTACATTTAAATTGCTCAGAAAATATTAATTTCTAATTCATTGTGAGAGAATTTATTAGTTTATTTATTTGTTTTACTGTTTTCGTGTATTATAGTTCACAGGGACCCCACACGATTTGTTTATTGTAATAAGTTCATTCTTCATTGTAACTTGTTCATCCTTCTGTCTCCTGCCTCGATCCTTGGTACTCATATTTCCTACATGTCATTGAATGCAACTGTTTACGTGTTCCTGGAACGTCCCGTTTGGAGGCAGTGACTGTTTTCATTGAGGAGCTTTAGGCACCGAGGAGACAGGCTGAGTTTCTGTGAAAAGGTAAATAAAACCTTTTATATTCGCAGACACAACTGCTGACATCATCAGTGTCTGAGCCCAGCAACATACAAACATCTAAACGACCCAAATCTGTGGCTGAGGATTTAATATCTGACGTAGAACCGGATCACCATCAGCTTCAGTTAAACCAGCAGCAGGTTTAAAACGTTGCTGACATTCAATCTGGTCTGAAGGTTTTCCTCAGCTGGAATAAAGCCGACGCCGGCCCTTTAAGAGCACCAGACGGGCGGAAAACGTGAAGCGGGTCGTCTACTCACAGCGCCCGGTCCAGAACCTCCTGCTTCTCCTGCAGATCCTTCTTCAGACTCTCAACCTCCACCTTCAGCTCGATGTTCTGCAGGACAAACAGGAAGAAGGATGAGAAACTTCCTGCTCACTTCCTGTTTACTTCCTGCTCACTTCCTGTTTACTTCCTGCTCACTTCCTGTTTACTTCCTGCTCACTTCCTGTTTACTTCCTGCTCACTTCCTGTTTACTTCCTGCAGTTTCAGTTTCTTTCCCTGGATTCAGGATCAGATTCCAGAGGTCAGAGGTCATCATCAACATGTTTAAAGCAGCACAAACAAATTTTTAGCAGCGAGTTCATTGAGGCTAAATTTTAGGTTGACCTCTGATGACCTCTGGAAACTTTATTAACAATGTCTTTAAAATGACAATCAAAATTTTTACTGCACAAACATTTGACACCAGTTCTGGATTTGGGTGAGGTTGACCTTTTGACCTTTGACCTTTCACTAATATCTTCAAAGCAAAAGCAGCAGGACCAGAACCAGAACCAGAACCAGAACAAGAACCAGAACCAGAACCAGGACCAGGACCAGAACCAGAACCAGAACCTCTCCTCTGGGTTTGTTTGGGTCTAATCTTAGCTCCTCCACCTGCTGCGTCTGTAACAACATCCAGCAGCGCCTCCACTTTTAGCCCTTCGCTCCGACTGCAGCAACAAACCGGACCGGACCGGCGGCTCTGCTCCCGTGCAGCGGGTCGCTGACCCACTGACACACAGACACAGCTGTCCGGTTCAGATCCAGAGCCGGGCTAAAAATGGATCCGGGGCAGAATGTGGGTCAGTGGGCTGCAGGCTGCAGACGCACCAAATAAAATGATTATTTTTAACATTTTACAAAGAAACGACGATTTTAACTTTTGAAACTCAGAAATGTTTGAATAACTCTCCAACGGCCCGACGGCGTCATAAAACAAGAAAACTATAATAAACATGTTTAATGTAAACAACAACATCAGGAACCAAAACACCAGAAATGAACTGATTAGTAACGTTCTACATGATAATCATGTTTATGATTAAAACTTCAGCGGTTTTATAATTTCATTGTCCACTCACCGCTCTGTGGACGCTGTCGCCGCTCTGATCAAACTTCTGCTGGATCTTCTCCTCCAGGAAGTAGATCCTCAGCTTCAGGCTGAAGTTCTCCTTCTTCAGGTCGTTGAGGTGCTGCGAAACGGTGCGGTAACCACGGAAACCAGAGTTAGCCATGAGCGGCGGCGGCGCGGGGGCCTCTACAGACCCCATCACACCAGAAACTACCGAAATATCCCGAAGAAACGCAACACAAGCTGAGCAACTGCAGCACAGCTGAATGAAGCTATCGCTAACGCTAAGACAGTCGGTCAGGATCAGCTGGGAGGGGCAACAGGGGCAACAGTTTTTACCCCCAGAGAGAGAGAGAGGGAGAATGTGAGAGCAGAGCGTCTGATGAGAACCAACAGGAGGTCTGACTGGTTCCAGCTAACAGACGGCGGCAGAGCAGAAACAAATCATGCAAGAGTAAAACGTATCTGGTAAAAAGTCGACTCACGTCTCAAATGATCATTTAATACTTTCAAATTATATCAACCCTCTTGGGAAACTACATGTCAGCAGAGGGATAACTACAACGATAACTACAACGATAACTACAACGATAACTACAACGATAACTACAGCGATAACTACAGCGATAACTACAACGATAACTACAACGATAACTACAGCGATAACTACAGCGATAACTACAACAATAACTACAGCGATAACTACAACGATAACTACAACGATAACTACAGCGATAACTACAGCGATAACTACAACAATAACTACAGCGATAACTACAACGATAACTACAGCGATAACTACAACGATGATAACTACAGCGATAACTACAACGATAACTACAACAATAACTACAGCGATAACTACAACGATGATAACTACAGCGATGATAACTACAGCGATGATAACTACAACAATAACTACAGCGATAACTACAACGATAACTACAGCGATAACTACAACGAGATAACTACAGCGATAACTACAACGATAACTACAGCGATAACTACAGCGATAACTACAACGATAACTACAACGATAACTACAACGATAACTACAGCGATAACAACGATAACTACAACGATAACTACAGCGATAACTACAACAATAACTACAGCGATAACTACAGCGATAACTACAACGAGATAACTACAGCGATAACTACAGCGATAACTACAACGATAACTACAGCGATAACTACAACGATAACTACAACGATAACTACAGCGATAACTACAACGATAACTACAGCGATAACTACAGCGATAACTACAACGATAACTACAGCGATAACTACAGCGATAACTACAACAATAACTACAACAATAACTACAACAATAACTACAACGATAACTACAGAGGACGAATGTGAGGCAGGAAAAGCTTCATCAATACGACGGTGGCGTCCCAGAGCCGAGGACCAGGAAACGCTCCTCCACCGTGTCTGGAGGGAGATTAAAGTAGCTCTGGACTCAAACTACCAACCTGTTCATCGCAGGTTTACATGCTGATACACATCAGATGCAGTTTATTGATTTATTGCAACAGGCCTGATTAGTTTAGTTTTTGAGCATTAAAAACTAAAAATAAAACACTATAAAAGTACAAAAGAAAACAAAAAGACATTAGCGATTCCTAAAATACAATTTTATACTTAAAAATGTTAAATTAAATGTTTCATGTAAAGACTTAAGCAAATAATAAATAATTCTACAACAAAACCAGAAAAATGTTCTGGCAATAAGGATCCAACGGTGAATAAGTATAAAATTAAACTCTTATTAAAAATATTATCAACTTTAGCAGCAAAGATTTTGTGGATAATCGGAGAATTTGACTCACAACGTAAATATTAAATTTCACAAAATAAACTAAATAATTTACATTCAGCACAGAAAACTGACATTAAATGTTGATTTTTGTTTTTGCTTCAGTTCAGCAGAAACATTGATTGGAGCCACAGACTGTGACCTTTGACCTGTGATGGGTGTTTTTGACCCTCTGGGTCTCTGAATGAAGTTAATCACCGTTGTGATCCGGCCACAGGGAGGCGCTGTGGCTCCAGCAGGCCTGCAGAGCGAACTGGAACGTTAATGCTGCTAATGCAGCATCATTAACACAATGTCTCCACGGCCTGCAGCTGAATATCTGCAACATGAATCCAAACACTTCTTAGGTTTTATCAGAACTTATTCTCCTTCTGCTCCTTCTGTCTCCTCCATTATGAACTAATTCATCTCAAAGCAGATCACTATAAAGACCTGCAGGATCGTTTTCAGGAGAATCTTTGCGCCTTGTTGTTTGGCTTCGGCCATAAAGAGATCTAAAAATAAAAACAGATTGAATTTCCTCACAGACAGCTGCAGCGTCCTGACGCTGCTGCAACACAGGACACAAATAAACTGAAAAACACGACACAGTTCTGCTGAATTTCACCCATTTCCCGTCAGAATCAGCAGAAGGTCTTTCAGAAGGTGGCGCTGTCGCTCTGCTTCTATCAAATCTACATAAAAATGGACGCCGTTTGGGGGCGTGCTACGGTGGCATAGAGGGCAGCGCGCCCCACGTTTGGAGGCCTTCAGTCCTCAACGCCGCCGTTGCAGGTTCGATTCCCAGACCCGACGACATTTGCTGCATGTCTTCCCCCCCTTTCCTGTCAGCCTACTGTTGTATAAGGGACACTAGAGCCACAAAAAGGACCCCCTGGTGGGGAAAAAAAAATAAATAAATAAAAATGGACGCCGTTTGTAAAGTTACAGTCACAAATTAACAGCAATAATTTCAGATATTTAAAAAAACCTTTGTTTGTTTCTCAGGATCATATTTTCACCATGTGATTCATTCAGTTATAAATCTCAAAGTTTCTAACTAAATAAATGGAGACAGGCTAAATATGTAGTTAGCAAATAAATAAAAGGCTCCAAACTAAACATTTAGTGAAGAAACAATATGTATTTCACTGGACAAACTAAATATTTATCTACAATCTAAATATTAAGAAACAACCTCAATATTTAGCTAAATAAATACACCAAGCTCATTTTTTTTGCTTGCTAATTATTTTTTAGCTAAAGCTAAAGTCTAAATGTGTAGCCTTTAGCTGAATGTTTAGTTAAGCAGACTAGGCTAAATGAAATGTCAGTTTCAAACTAAATATTTAGCTTGAAACTAAATATGAATCCAGGAAGCTAACTGTTCTGTTCAGTTAAAACTGTTAGCTTGTTAGCTAAATGTTCAGTTAACCAACTTAATATTTAGCTTCCCATGTAAATAATTAGTTTGAAACTGATATTTATAAACTAATTAACAACATAGTGAAACTGTGACCTTGACAGGATACATCGTCCAATTACTGCTGTTCATTTCTGACAGATTTCCTCTAGAAGCTTCAGGTCAGATACACCAACGAGCAGAACTGCCTGTTTCTGGGTATTCAGTCAGAAAGACGTTCAAACAGCAGCAGAGAGCTACATGAACATAAACTGAACCAGAAACACTGAAGAACTTTCATTTCCACAGAAAATCCAACCATCAGGGAAATTCCTGCCAGACGATTCCAGGTTTTCCCGTCAGACTGTCAGCAGTGCTGACTAACTGAAATGGAAACATCAGCGCAGTCATTCGGGTCCAGGGCCTGAAACCCGAAAACCCAGCAGGAGAAACGTCAGCGGCTCGTCCAGGTCAGAGAGAAACGATCAGAACAGGAAGTGAGATCAAAATGAAATCAGCCAAACTCTCCAGGAATCCATGAGGAGAGAAACACCGAGACCCCACTGAGCCTCACACAGGATCTGCATGGCTCACACACACCTGCTCTGACCGAAGCCTGGCCCCCACCAGGGGAAACACTGCTTTGGGGTCAAGGGTCAGATTTAGGACTAAACTGTGAATTGAGTTTTGGTTAGGATGTAGAAATGACTGGAAGTCAATGGAAAGATAGCCAAGCAAATGTATGTGTGTGTGTGTGTGTGTGTGTGTGTGTGTGTGTGTGTGTGTGTGTGTGTGTGTGGACTGGCACGGCTCTTGGAGTTTCCCAGTAACAACCTGACATTTTCCAGGTGGCAGGACCTGGTCCAAAGAACTGATTGGGTCTATTATGAAAGAACAGCAAAGAACCGAACCAAAGAACTAAAAATGAACCAAAGTATAAAAAAACGTAAAACTATAACTAATAGAAAATAAACTCCATCTTATCAAATTAACTAATAAAAACTAACAAACACTCTAAAAACTCATTAACACTAACTTCCAGGATATTTCCTGGATGTTTCCAGGATTTTTCCTGGATGTTTCCAGGATGTTTCCAGGATGTTTCCAGGATGTCTCCAGGATATTTCCTGGATGTTTCCAGGATTTTTCCAGGATATTTCCTGGATGTTTCCAGGATTTTTCCAGGATATTTCCTGGATGTTTCCAGGATTTTTCCTGGATGTTTCCAGGATGTTTTCTGGATGTTTCTTGGATGTTTCCAGGATATTTCCAGGATGTTTCCAGGATGTTTCCTGGTTTTCCTGCTGACGTTTCACCTGCCTGTGGCCAGAAAAACTCGGCTGATTTATTTTAGGAATTACTTCAGTTTTTCTTCTTCAGAAAATATTATTTTTAATAAAAACGGTGAACTGGAAAACATCTGGTTTGGAGATCATTCTGTTAAAATAAATACCTTTCAGGATGAAACAGTGAAACCCAGGGGTGTCCAAAGTGTGGTCCGAGGGCCATTTGTGGTCCTTGGAAGAATGTTGCAGTTCAATAATGCTACAAATTTGGCAGTAATAGTAATTTTAATAGTAAATTTAATTCTTCTTTAATGTTAATTTTTAGGCAGAAAGTATTTTTATTTTAACAGACGTGTTTTAACTTCATAAGTAGGATTATAAACATCCAGCAACATTTTACTAAAAACAAAACAAAACATTTATTGTTGTATTAAACTTTAGTAAGTCCAATTTATAGAAACTAAAAAATGTAAAAAGTAAAAACTGTGAGTGTTTTTTATGGACCATAACTGTGTCTGAATAAATAGGTTGGACTGATCGATATAAAAAAGTGAGTATTTAAGAGTCATGATGCCAATTTGTGTTTTAAATTTATGTGTTTAGTTTTTGCTGCATTCAGTCAGGAATCTGATTCATTAAGAACCTGATAAATTTAATTTTGATGTGTAAGACTAATTCTCTACAACAGGCTGAATAAATCACATTATTGATGTAAAGTTTTGACAAACATCAAAGCCATCAGAGGAACCAAAGGTGGAATAAACAGAAAACTACAGTGAGGAGCAGAAGATTTCATTTATTTAATTAAAGACATAAGATATACATTCTCCTCCTCTAATATTTGCTGAACTCCTCGTTAGGTTGCCATGGTGATGCTGTTTGGTCGGAGAAACCAAAAAGGTCAAACATTTTTATCTGAAACTTTTGTAGCCATCAAGCTTCTTTCTCTCTTCACATGACTGAGCAAACCTGAAATCAGAACCTAAACCAGAACAGAAACCTCTGATTTTTTAGAAAGTCTCTCATCGTTTTTCACTGAATTTATGTAATTTACTGTCAGGCAGCCGTTCAGGCAGCCCAGCAGGTCCTTTTCTAACACTTCTGTAAATTCTCCTGCAACTTTCTTTGACCTGATCCAAAGTTCCCGTAGCGCGCTGAAGACACCCTGACTCCAAACCAGGAAGCAACAGTTGAGCTGTGAGCAGAGCTTTCCGCTGCCCCCTAGTGGCCGTCGGCGGCAGTGCAGGCGGCTCCTGGCTGCCTGACAGCTTCATTACTGGCAGAAAGCGTGTGTCCACAGTGTCAAACATCCTTCAGGCCCGACATGTGTTTGCTGCCTGTTGGCGCTCGGCGTGGAAACACTTGATTTGTGCGGATCTGACAGGAAAGCGTCCTGCTAAGTTAATCTCTGTGTGCGCTGCAGTGCCAGAGCTAATCAGCGGACGTCAACACGCGTACACACTCCGTAATGAGCCAGCGCAAAGACAAGCACGGCTCTGTGCCGCGGCCCAAACAGCCAGAGCACAATATTTACCACAAACCATTCATCTTCAGACAAACACACACGCCGGCCCGCCGAGGAAACACGGAAACCAGAGAGAGCCGGCCCAATCTGCAGGCGTAAACAGAACCGGGCCGGGCCCGGCGCTGCAGGCCAGCGCGGCCGAATACTTTCCATCAGTTTGTGTAAGCAATGATAAACACTTTACATGCAATCATAAGAGCATGAGTTTCACTGGAGAGCGCCGAGCTTTTCCCACCGCTGCACTTCACAGAGAGCGGCTCTGCGCCTCATTCCGGCTGTTTATGGCAGATCCAAATTACGGTATCAGGTTCCCCCAGAACCCAACCGACTGTCATGGCCGACCCTCCCTTCCAGGCCGGGACGGAGAGGAACGCCACCCCTCTCTGAACTGCAGGCCGTCCGGGAAGAGAGAGAAAAACAAACCCAGACCTTCAGAGAAAACCTTCACTTCTCAGAGGAAGAGCTGCTGGCAACGTCCCAGTCAAAGCCCGGACAGAAACATCACGAATCTGAACTTCTGGGCCGTGTGCATGTAAATCCGAACATCACAGTCTGAACCAAACACCTCATAACGTCTTCATGCTTTGCAGTTTCTAACAAATCTGCAGTTCTCAATGTGTCCACTGGGCGGCGACAGCATAATGAGACTGATGTTGAAAACTCATGAAAGCTTTCTGGTCATGATGCAAACATTCTCAATTATTATTACTCAGTAGTTACATTACAGTCAAAATGGTTGGAAATACTTCTGACGTACAATCGAAGGAACCGTCGTGTGAACCCGTACGGTCGATGTGAACCCGTACGGTCGATGTGAACCCGTACGGTCGATGTGAACCCGTACGGTCGATGTGAACCCGTACGGTTGATGTGATGCCTCCGAGGAGCAGCAGAGCGTTTTTAGGAACAGTCATGTGGTGTCGGTTGTGTCTGCCCTGGTTTCTGCTCTCTGTTAGTGGAAATCAAAGTGCCGGTCAGCGCAGCCTCAGGGCCGCTGCACTCAACCATCAGCTGGCAGGATGAGCAGCAACGGCATAATGACAGCAAGAGGAGGGCGGGGAAATGGGTCAGAACCAGGAATGAATCAGGATGGAAGGAGGAGAGGGAAGAGGAGTAGAGAAAGGAATGAGGTCAAAGGTCATGGCACTCTGAACCTGAATGTGGGACAGTTTCCTCTGGTTGAGCTGCAGAATGAGAGCTGGAGATAAACATGATGTTTCACCTTGTTATTCCTTCATCTATAAATGTAATTTGCTCAATTTAATTTGAAGCTAAATATTTAACAAAATATTTATTAGTAAGCTAAATTTTTAGTTTACTATTTAGCTTCAACCTGAATATTTATGTTGCTAACAGTTAGCTAAAATGTTTAAATGGTAAAATAAATATTTAGCTTGTAGCAAAATATTTAATCCGTAGACTAAATATCTAGTTAACTGAGCATTTAACTTACCAACTAAATATTTAGTTTTAAGATAAATATTTAGTTGTTCAACTAAATATTTATAGATAATCTATCTATAATTCTATATCTATAATTTATCTTACTGCATTTTTGCATAGTATTTACTCTAAAACCAAATATTTAGCAATAAAAATTATTTATTTGAAGCTAAATATTTAGCTTGCTAATATTTAGTTTGACGCTGACGGTTATAAACTAAAAACTTGGTGAAAACATGGCTGAGAAATAAACTCAGACTAAATAATCCAGATTAATGTTCATTTTTGACTGTAGCTTTACAAACAGCACCAATAAACAGATGCTATAAAAACAACAATTAGCAGCAAAAGACTGAAATGATTTCATTACAGTCATGCAGGCTCAGATATATACATACACCTCCTCTAATATTTGCTTCATATAATTGGAGATTCATGTGTTCCTCTAATACCTGATGATGCATTTTCTACACATACCACAGATCATATTAAAACAGTTTTAATCCAACAGAGTCATGATGCTAATTTGCATTTTAAACAGCTGAATTTCAGTTTTGTTTGAGCTGCATTCGATCTAGAATCTATTGAAGAGTCTAATCTATTTCATTTAGATCTGTGTGTCTGAAGGAACCAGTAAGGAGGTGAAACTTTAATCTGAAGGTCTTGTAGCCATCCACCCTCTGGCACCATTTTCTTCGCAGAACTGGTAAAAGTGATGCTGCTGCAGTGAAACGGGGAACAAACTGCTGTGTTTTATTTGTAGTAATCTGTTTACTGTTGGCTGGTGGATTTGCTGTAAACATGACTCCTTCCTGAACGTAAGAAATGAATTATTTTAATGTTCTGTCGCTATTTTTATGTCCCATGTTATAACTGAGATAATGTTGTGAAATGAAAACCAGCTGAACATACTCCAGCCCTACTGACAGCTACCACAGTGTTAGCCTCTCTGTGTGGAGCAGCCAAGCCTTTAATTATGCTGAGGTCAGGCTGGGACATCAGCTCGACACTTTGTGGCTCCGCATCGTGTGAACATGTTCCATCTCTTACATTTTAAGCTTCTAAAACTGTTTGGGTTCAATTTACATCAAGAGTCGCGTCAACCGCTCGTCTCCAAACATCTTATGTCAAGATTTCAGGCACTGGAGCCTAAATGAAACACATTCTCACATCAAACTGGCAAGCAAGGGCCTGTTTCAATTGCATTTATTAGTTTGAAATTTCCCCAGTTGAATGAAATGAGCAAAAAAGCCCAACAAATTTGGAAAACATTGTGCCGGTGCCAGGCGAATTATGCAGCGCTTGGCGGTCTGGCCCTGGGCTTGGGCTGCACTTCATTAGCCATCTTCCCTCTACCTTTCTCTGACAAATTCAATAAATGTTCATCTGGCTCCAATTAGGGCCTCGTTAGCAGTAATTGGCTTGGTATTTACTCACAGCATTACTCAGTAAGGGTACGCTCAGTCTTTCAGGCTTGTTATTTACCTGCCAAGTGCGAGCGCCTTCAGATCTCCTGAAAGGTCAACTTTCCTCCATCTAAAAACCCACATGGCAACGTATATCTGTCTGAAGCATTGTTCCCTCTCGAGTACACTCAGTTCCTGGCAGCTCTACTGAAAAATATGGTTTTCAAGATGAGATTTAAGCTGAAGCTGTGGAGAGAGTTGACCAAACGCAGCAGAGGAGACCTGGACAAGAGAATGGCCGCGTTCGCCCAGCCGCCCGATGAGAACCAAACGGCACAACCATCATCTTTTCACTTCTGTACGCAGAACTAAATCAGAAAAACGTCCGTCTGCCGTCTGGACGCTCCTGTTGCATTTATCTGACTTTTACATCACAAATCTGCACCAGAACAAGCAGGCGGTAAATCCTGACGTGAACAACGACCCAAACCTAAAATATAAAACTTATGAGTTTATTAAAGAAGTCTGTGATTGGATCACAGCTGAAACACTGACTTCCTTTACATCTCAACTAAAAACCAACTTGTTCAGAGTTTTATTTGAAACTTAATCAATTACTAATTTATTGATGGGACCTGATTTAATGTCGTGCTTCGATTATTGATTCTGTGTTGCATTGTGTTTCTGTGTTTATGATGTAAATCTCTTTGAAAAGCCTTGATGCTGAAATGAGACACTAATAAAATTTGATTTGATCACAAAAACAATTTTCTTACATCCAGCTACGCTTTAAAACAGATTTCTCCACAGAAGCTGCAATAAATGCAGGTGCATCTTTATTTATTTATCTGCTTTATTATTATTATTATTATTATTATTATTATTATTATTATTATTATTATTATTATGACACACAGAGAGGAACAACTGTCAGCAAGGAGAATCACTTTCAATCTGACAAAGATGAACAGATACAGGATGAGAAACTAATTTCCATCTCAGTCTTTCTGAGCAGCATTAAAGTGACAGTATAACAGACCTGATTCAGTTTTTATTTTCTAGAAATCTGGTCCATTTGCTCCGTGTCTTTTTGTAAGTTGAACGTTAACGTTTCCATTTTGTGGGTTTGGTCTGTTTATCTGCTTTTATTAACATTTGTTTTTTTGTTTTTAGGAAATTTGGGGGAGAGGAACTGTAAGTTCAAGAAGAGAAATAATAACATCTGGAAAAGTCTCATCCAAACTTCACAGATGATCTAACTAGTCAGCAAGAAAGTTAAGATCATGCAGCTAGTTACCTTTTTATCTAACTAGATCAATGGTTACCCGTCTATAGCTGGTTATTCTACCAGCTACCTGTCTTAGGTAAACAGCTGGCTAGTTATCTAATCTGTGTGAGTTACGTGTTACTTTTACAGAATTAATTAGTAACTTTCTGGAGTTTACAGGTTTCTTTGGACCGTCGGTCTCGTTGTTTTCTGGAACATTCAGGTTTGTTTCACAGAACTAATCAGTTACTTTCTGTAACTCCTTCACAGAAAAGTTCAGTCATTTACTTTTATGAACCTCACATGTTTGTTCCCTAACAGCTATCAAAAGGTTTCTGACGTTTAGTTGGAGGTTTTAATCTTCTGGATACAGAATTCACAAGATAGATTAAATCCTAAACATAACAATTAGGCCTGAATATATAAATTAACTATCCAAATTTATTCTACGCTTATAAAAGTCTAAAAAGTCCATTTTCAAGGTGTTGAGTCTGAAGTGTGTTTGAGTCACAGCTGCTTGTTATTACAGGACGGGTGAGAAAGTTTAGCTGGAGTTTTTATGTTTTTAGGGGCATTCAGAGGGTGGATTAGTGTTAAACAGACAGGGATGTGTTTCAGGGAGTTTTTTGTTCAAGGTTTTTACTGGAAACTGACGCAGTAATAATAAGACTCGGCCTCATTCAGCTCCAGGTTCTGTACCATTAAACTTGATGGTTCAGTACCAACGTTTCTCTGGCAAAAGGAACTATTTTTCCAGGGTGGCCTGAGACTAAAACGTAAACTGGGAATGCTGCCATTCCAGATCCACAGGAAGAAAAAGATGAGCCTGCTGGAGACCCTGGTTCTGTTTCTGCTTCCCGACCGACACAAAGCAGCTAAAATATTCACCAAAATTTAGATTATGAAGCTTCTGTCAGTACAAACGTAGTTAAAACCTGATCAGGGTGAGAAACGGGCACCGGAACATTACGGAGAAACAATCCGGACCTGGAAGAGTCCGAAGGTTTCAGACGGAGAAGCTGCTGCTTCTCTCTCCTCTGCTAACAATTAATCCACTTTATAGTTCCCTCAATTATGGAAAATCAGAGGATTTAACCAAAAAGCACCTGTTCCTCCTGGAGCTCGGCAAAAAGAAACGAGTTTGGACACTGCGCCCTGAAAGTGTCCGTTCCTGGAAGCTGCAGGCTGAGCGATGCCACGTGGACACGCAGCAACCAGAGACCTTCTTCTCCTCAACTCACTTTTTCTGCCCATTTTTCTCTGGAATGTGAGGAAAGCAGGAGGTCTGCGCCGCACATGTTCCTCTTTCACAATAACTGATCCCAACAGGGAAAACTCACAGAGAAGACACCAGATCCTACAGGATCCAACAAGATCCTACAGGATCCGACTGGATCCGACGGGATCCAACATGGATACAACTGCTGACTTTGACTAGACCATTAGTAGAGCTGCAGCTGTATTCAGGATCACTAATCAAATGTCCATTTATGATTTTTGTAGAAAAGATAAAATCCAAAATAACTTTCTCAGTTTTTAAAAAACTGGCTGTTCCAAAACAGGAAAAGGAGATTTATGGACTAAATGAAACGTATCAAACGTTTCCCTGCGCTGTGATTCTGTGCCTTACCAGAGGCACCAAGCCGTCAGAAATCACAAAGTCCAAACGTCCAGCTTCAGAGGGAAGGGCTCCGCTGGTCAGAGAGCGCCACTTCCTGTTTGTTCCAGCCATGCGTGGCGTCAACGTCTGATGACATCACACTGTGAGTCACCTGATTAATTTGCTTCAAACCAGGAAATGGAAATAAAACCCAAAAAAAAAATAAAAACTGCTTGTTTTGCTTTTTTCCCAAAGTTTGTGGAATAGAACATTTCAGCAACAAGACAGTTAAAAGTTTACATCATAAAACATCATAAAACATCATAAAACATCATAAAACATCAGAAACATCATAAACATCATTCAGTTTTTAAAACCAGATCAGATTTTACATTTTGTCTTTCAGAAACTCAAATATGTTGGTGATCCAATTATTTTGATTCAAAAGTTACTAACAGCTTAAACTTTTACAGTCTTGATTTAAAGGAACGTTTTACTGTTACATATTATATACATTTATTTCACTGAGATTAAAATCTCTTTTATAAGACAATCCTGGAAAACAGCAGGAACATTAAATGAATTACCTAAAAGATTCATCAGTTCAAACCTTTACACAGAAACATCTCTAGGTTTGTTTTTCTGAAAATGGTTCCCAGACGACGCAGCAGAAACATAAAAAGATTTTTGTTCAGTTTGGACGTTTGGGGAAGTAAAAATAATTCCTCAGAATGAGAAATAAATGAAAACATGCTGATAACAGCCGTTGTTTAGTAACGTTACAAATCCACAAGTAACAGAATAAAGACGTTCAAGAGAAACATGCAGACAAACATACCGACACTTTCTGCATTTCTCAGTTTGCACCAAACCTCTGCTGAAGGACTCGATCCCTGAGCATCATCCTGCCACCACCGAGCCAGAATGTGGCGGGAAACCAAGCGATCCTGATGACACGACTAACAGAGGAAACCGAAGTTTCAGATTTACCTCCAAACGTTCAGCAGTCGGTTTTCCTCGACCAGCTGCACGACTTGCGGTTTCAGTCATGTTACTGTAATAAATGCTGTCTTGTACGCGGCTATTAAAGGCTGACATTACTGTCAGGGTAATTGCAGGATCCAAGCAGCCGCAGAGTAAAAGACTTTTCTTAGTTTATAACTGGTTCCATATGATCTCTGTTCAATAGATCACATTAAAAAACCTTTGACTTCATAAACATGCAGATCAGTTTTACATGCAGCAGAGAGAAGCAGCGAAGGCGATGAAGATCATTTGTTTTTAGAATCAAAGCCAGTCTGTCTGTCTGTCTGTCCGTCCATCCCTCCGTCCCTCCGTCCGTCTGTCAGGCTGTAATATTCATATTACAGCAGATTATTGGACACTTTAACTTAACAATTATCATCCGTGACCGACGCTGTGATCAAGTCAACATGTTGTCTCTGACCCGCTGAAGAGGGCTGCAAATTTATTGCACAGATCTGGAAACAATTAGCAGTTCAATGCGCTGCGTGTCCAGGTGGTGGCGCTAGAGCAGCTCAGTGCAGCCGGACGCTCCGTGAATCCTCCACAGATGTTAAAGTCAGAGATGACGTTATGCAGTTCTGAGCTGACAGATGTAAGAATAACAGAATCATTTTATTCATTAATGGCTGGAAATCTGGACTGAAGGGAAAGTTTTGCTGCGTTACAGCAGCAGCAGTTGCAGCAGCGTTGCTGCAGCTCTGAGGATCCTAATGAATGCTGCAGCTGCTGCTGCTGCTGCTGCTGCATTATACATGCATCCTGCAGAATGTTCCAGGAATACACCTGCACTGCTGCACAGCGAAAACACAGGCCGCCAACTTTTCTGCTTCATCAGCTTCAAATACTGTTTTACTCTGCAGAACCCACAGAACCAGAACCAGAACCAGAACCCAACCTTCAGGCAGTCTGACAACAGCTGAAGCCAAATGGACACAAAGCCGATGATTAACAAACAGTTGAAGTGGAAAAGCAGAAACCAGAAAACATATTTTCAGTCAACATGTTGAAAACCTTTAAACTGCCTCAGTGCTTCATCCGTCTCGGTTCTGATCCAAATCTCAGGAGTTTTAAAACCAAACATGAACAGAACCAGAGCGAAGCTTCATCTGGTATCTGATGAACGCCGAGTTTCCACCAAACTCTGTGGAAACTGAAACAAACTAAAACAAACTAAAACAAACTGAAGAAATGAGTTTTTGTTTAAATTAGTGTTAATCTCTTGAATTATTCTTAGTAAATGTTCAAGTACTGATCTAAACCTGAATTAATTAATAAACTGTAAATCTGTGAAGAAAACACTTCAAGATCTTTCAGAAATACTGGAAAACATTTTAAATTACAAGATGCAAATCTTTCCTTCTACTAACCTAAATCTGAGTTGTTAGAAGGAAAAATGCAGGTTAGAGAAATAATTTCCCATGAATAAAACTTGTTAACTTCTGAGGATAAAGCAGAAATGTTCTGAATGTTGGTTTGGTTGATTCCACTGAGGATCCATCCAGCTGGGATTCAGGTCACCAGATGGGAAATTATCTCCTCAACATTTCCTGTGATTCTCAACCAAAGTGTGGAGCAGCAGAGTTTGCATTAGTGAAGACACGGACGGTTCTGCAGCAAACTGGGTGTAGAAAGGTGAAGTGGCTGCAGGTCGAATCAGCAGAACGTTTCTGAGTGTGTTGGTGTTTCAGATGTGCTGGTTGGCTGAGCTGAAAGCTGAGCTGCTGCGTATCGATCCGCCGGTCTGAGTGCTGAAAGCCGACCCGTCCGGACGTCCATTAAGGCTCATCCACAGGATGAACGGCTAAAAACAAACCCTGCACCAGGGGTCGGTCTCAGTTATATTATGCTAAAATATACATAAAAGAGGCCATTATTACTTTCTAAACCTGATCCTGCAACATTTATTATTATATAATTTTACGGCTACAAAATAAACTGGAAAAATGTGCAGCATTCACACTGTGAACACGCAGTGTGAATGCTGTTAGCATTGCAAATCAGCTGCAGGAGAAAACAAAAACTTTCAAAACTGTTGAAAAGGAGCGAAAAGTTTCAGTAAATGAAAAAATCCACCTAAAGACGACCAGAAATCTGTGCAGAACATTTTTTCAAAACTGCAGTTTATAAGGAAAAATGTGCTAAAAAGCTAATGCTAGCTGAAATAGTAATGACAGCATGTAGGCTTTCATTAGCATGTTGACCTACAGTGAAATACCACAGGCAGCATGACAAACCTATGTAAAAGCTAAAATTAGCTGAAGAGCTAAAACTAGCTTTAAAAAAAAGCTAAAACCAGCTAGCCCTGGGTTAGCACTAGCCCTGGGTTAGCACTAGCATGTTGACCTAAACTCCCACTGACTGCAGTTAAAGTGGGAAAAGCAGACTACCCTGCTGTCAGTGCTTCTGCTGAAACACCAGTTGATGCTCAGGTCCATGCATGTTTGGCCTCCTCTTCCTGGAATCAAGCACATTCTGAAGAAGGGTGGAGGCAGCAGCTTCTGAAGAAAAAATGTGATTGGCTGCAGCTTCCCTGCACTGACATGTGATTGGTGGATCAGAGCTCAAACTTGTTTCTGTTCTCAGAAAATTAAACTAACAGTCAGTGTGACAGAGAGGAGAAATGGCGCAGCAGGCAGTTCATGTGGACCAAGAAACTTTCTCCTGTTTCATCTGTGTGGATCTACTGAAGGATCCGGTGACGATTCCCTGTGGACACAGTTACTGCATGAACTGTATTAAAAGCTTCTGGGATGGAGAGGATCAAAAAAGAATGCACAGCTGCCCTCAGTGCAGGAAAACCTTCGTATTCAGGCCGATCCAGGAGAAGAGCACCGTGCTAGCAGCTTTAGTGGAGCAGCTGAAGAAGACTGGACTCCAACCAGCTCCTGCTGATCCCCGCTATGCTGGACCTGAAGATGTGGCCTGTGATATCTGCACTGGGAGGAAGCTGAAAGCCCTCAGGTCCTGTTTGTTCTGCCTCATGTCTTTCTGTGAGAATCACATTCAGTCTCATTATCATTTAGATACTTTAAAGGAACACAAGTTGGTGGAGCCGTCCAAGAACCTCCAGAAGAACGTCTGCTCTTGTCATGATAAGTTGTTGGAGATTTTCTGCTGCACTGATCAGAAGTTTATCTGTTATCTCTGCTCTGTGGAGGAACATAAAGACCACGACACAGTGTCAGCTGCAGCAGAAAGGACTGAGAGGCAGAGAGAGTTGGAGGAGAGACGAGGAAACATCCAGCAGAGAATCCAGGACAGAGAGAAAGATGTGAAGCTGCTTCACCAGGAGGTGGAGGCCATCAATCACTCTGCTGATAAAACAGTGGAGGACAGTGAGGAGATCTTCACTGAGCTGATTCGTCTCCTCCAGGAAAGAAGCTCTGATGTGAAGCAGCAGATCAGATCCCAGCAGGAAACTGAAGTGAGTCGAGTCAAAGATGTTCAGGAGAAGCTGGAGCAGGAGATCACTGAGCTGAAGAGGAAAGACGCTGAGCTGGAGCAGCTCTCACACACAGAGGATCACAACCAGTTTCTCCTCCACTACCCCTCACTGCCAGCACTCAGTGAGTCTACACACTCATCCAGCATCAACATCCGTCCAATCAGACACTTTGAGGACGTGACAGCAGCTGTGTCAGAGCTCAGAGAGAAACTACAGGACGTCCTGAGAGACTCATGGACAAACATCTCACTGATGGTCACTGAGGTGGATGATCTACTGTCAGAACCAGAACCAACAACCAGAACTGGATTCTTAAAATATTCACGTGAAATCACTCTGGATCCAAACACAGCACACAGAAATCTGGTTCTATCAGAGGAGAACAGGAAGGTGACGCTGCTGCAGCAGCATCAGTCTCATTCTACCGATCCAGACAGATTCACTGATAAACCTCAGGTTCTGAGCAGAGAGACTCTGACTGGACGATGTTACTGGGAGGTGGACTGGAGAGGAAAACTAGTTCGTGTTGCCGTCGCTTACAAGAATATCAGCAGAGCAGGAAGAAGGAATAAATCTTTATTTGGAGGTAACGACAAATCTTGGGCGTTAACTTGTTCCCAAAAAGGTTTTAACTTTTTTCACAACAACATCTGGAGCTCCATCTCAGGTCCAGTTTCCTCCAGAGTGGGAGTGTATCTGGACCACGCAGCAGGTCTTCTGTCCTTCTACAGCGTCTCTGAAACCACGACTCTGATCCACAGAGTCCAGACCAGATTCACTCAGCCGCTGCATGCTGGGGTTTATGTAGGGGAGGTTTGGGATTCTGCAGAGTTCTGTAAACCCAGACAGATTTCCTCTCTTCTCTGATTATTGATCAGAGTTCATTGATCTGATGTTTCAGCTGTTCTGCTCTTCTCTGTTTAAATGTATTTCTCTGCGTTGCAGGAGCCACACTGGAAATCACTGCTGATGTTTTCTTTCATTCTTTAATGGCAGAAATATTAGACCAACACAAAATGTAAACTTCTTTGGCTCTGATAGTTTTGATGTATTTAGATGTTCTGGTTTCTCTTCCACTGTTCTGCAGAATAAATATTGTTCCTGTTTAAATCCGTTGAGATTGTAGTGAACTAAACTTTCTTCTGTTTTCCTTATTATAATCCAAAGAAACTGAATTCAACATCAACTATGAAGTGATGCTGTTTTAGTCCAATTCTTTAGATTCTTTGTCTTTCTTCTGTAAAACATCTTGATTGTAGAGAAATGCTGAAGGTTTTTTCTTCATTGTTACAATAAAGTGTGAGTTCTGTCAGCCAGTGGTGAGGATCTGATTTGCACAGACACGTCCACAATCTGCTGCAGGCGCTAATTCAACACTCAACGTCCCACAGTTCAAATAGAGACAAAAATGTAACTGGTGACTAATCTAGAAGACTTGCAGACATTTGATAACATTTCAGAAACATTTATTTCAGATTTAAAAACAGTAAAAATAATGCAGGTTCATTTTTACAAATTTAAATCAATATATTTTCACATGGTGTCGTTTATGCTGCAATGCATCCTGGGTAGATGACGCATGCTAGTTGCTAGCTCCATTTAGCTAAAACATTTCTTTTTTGCAAATGAAAAGCATTTAGCCCTTCCAGTTTGAACCAGAGCACATTGAAATTAAATTTAATACAGAAATGAGAGGCAGAGATGAAGATGGATGAAATAGCTGGTGTAGCTACTTGGCGATGCTAACCAGAAGGAGAGCAAAGCTGCAAACAGCTCCAGTTCCTGACTCATGACGCTTAGCATTAGCATTAGCATCAGCATTAGCATCAAAACACTTTCCCAAATTATCTGTGTTCTGATTTGGTGATTGCTCCTACTAGTGATGTTAGCTCCTGCTAATGACAGGCGCTAACAGGACAATGATGTTAGCTCTAGCTACTGATGTTAGCTCAAGGTAATGGTGTTAGCATCTGCTAATTGTGCTTGCCCTTGGTAATTAGGTTAGTTCCTGGTACTGGAGTTAGCTGCTGGTTTTTGTGTTAGCACTAGCTAACATAGCTAACAGTAGATCACAAGTCGATGATGTTAGCTTGTTTCGGTCGACATCTTGTCTATAGTAAAACATAAAAACTTTTCAATCAGTCCAGACATTTCACCCTCCTCCCCATCTTGTCTTGTGTTTGTTTGGAGGCTTTAGGTGAACTTTGACCTGCCCACGCCGTCAACCCAGCATGCACTGCACAGGTGAAAAAATGGAGACCTCTATAGGTAAAACACAAAAACAATAGATACATAATTTCTAAAGGAATTATGGCCTTTTAAGTGTCACAAAGAACTTAAACTCTGTTTTGACTCGATCATTATATTCCAACATGGAGTCGCCTGGCAGAACTTCCCTCTAAGGTTCTGCACCGTGTGAGCAAACTGGACCTCTGCTTCAGTTCCAGCGTCACACACTCTGTGTTTTATCGCTTTTTAATTCAGCAGCAGCAAATCAGAGGCAGCAGCTTCAGGGCTCAATTCAAACACACACACACATAATCTGACCTATTTAAAACGCCACAACAAACTGTGGGATCCAGGAGAAGCTGGAGGAGAGGAAACCTCTGCAGATAGGATGCGGCAGCGCTAACGCTTTGTTTCTGGAAGCGGTAATCCATCTCTGACAGACGCGTCAAACCATGCGAGGCTTTTCAGGAGTCAGCCCCGACACTGAGGGCAGAATAACAGATTAGCAACCCTAATTTGTCCTGAGGTTTTAATGGCTGAAATTATATGCAATCCTCCCCCATCTTCCATCAATCTAAGTGTTTCCGTGGTCGGTTTGATTTCACATTTATAGGCAGCCATGTGCTTCCAATTTCTCCTGAGGACTAATAAAGACCACTTGAGACGGCGGGCGTTTTGACTGGGTGATTTTTCTCCTCTCAGTTCTGAGAACCTCTGCTGGATGTTTGACAGCTCCAAAAGAGGCTCCGGCAGGTTCACGTTTCACCGAGTTAGCCGGTTCCCTAACCCAACCCAAATGTGGACGGAGGACAAACAGAGCGGGCCGCGGCCTGGATCCAATAAGCCTGTTAGGCTGAGGGGAGCAGCGCGCCGCCGCTGTCAGGACACGTTAGCGTGACGCCGCCGCCGCTTTAATGAGCGCCATCACAGCGCTGGGACTCTGCTTCCTGTCAGAAATCAACGTGTTTCCGTTGGTTACGCCTCAAGACGCTAACCTGTAAACAACATGGCGTCCTGACGGGAATCAGACGGCGTTCAGCCGAGTTGTTTCAGAAAACAGGCGACCTTCTCACATTTACTCCAATCAAAATAACCTGACATTTCAAAACAGAGGCTGTTATTCATAAAGATTAGCGCTTAAATAATTAATAACTTAAAACGAGGCTCTGGGGAGAGACTCCCATTGACCAGCCTTACTGGTGTGAATGCAACCAGTAAGGCTAGTTGCATTCACACCAGTACTGATCAGTTAGCTGGGACTCCGGTCCACCTTAACGCGACTCCGGTCCACCTTAACCCGACTCCGGTCCGCCTTAACGCGACTCCGGTCCGCCTTAACCCGACTCCGGTCCGCCTTAACCCGACTCCGGTCCGCCTTAACCCGACTCCGGTCCGCCTTAACCCGACTCCGGTCCGCCTTAACCCGACTCCGGTCCGCCTTAACCCGACTCCGGTCCGCCTTAACCCGACTCCGGTCCGCCTTAACCCGACTCCGGTCCGCCTTAACGCGACTCCGGTCCGCCTTAACGCGACTCCGGTCCGCCTTAACCCGACTCCGGTCCGCCTTAACCCGACTCCGGTCCGCCTTAACCCGACTCCGGTCCGCCTTAACCCGACTCCAGTCCGCCTTAACCCGACTCCAGTCCGCCTTAACCCGACTCCAGTCCGCCTTAACGCGACTCCAGTCCGCCTTAACGCGACTCTGGTCCGCCTTAACCCGTCTCCAGTCCGCCTTAACCCGACTCCGGTCCGCCTTAACCCGTCTCCAGTCCGCCTTAACCCGACTCCGGTCCGCCTTAACCCGACTCCAGTCCGCCTTAACCCAACTCCAGTCCGCCTTAACCCGACTCCGGTCCGCCTTAACCCGACTCCGGTCCGCCTTAACCCGACTCCGGTAATATTGTAACTTTTTCTTATTATTTAAACTTTTTTCTCGTATTGTAGAAAAAGTTATGGTTATTACTTTATGCTCATAAGAACCAAAATATTTTTTTCCTAGCCTGGCCCTGATAAGTGTTGTAGTAAATAAGAATCGTCAGAAGAAATCCTGGACAACAGAGACGATGTGAAATGTGGAAGAAGATGTTCTGGTCGCTAAAATATTTATTTCTTGTATTTGTAAAATGTTTAGTCTGAGCGCTGTGGATACGTCGTGGCGTTCTTTAGATGCTGATTTTCTCTGACTTGAACAGAACCAGCTCCGGTTCTTCAGGAGGAAACAGGCGTTTGGATCAAGTTCCAGGTTCTGATCTGGTTTCCCATCTGTTCATCTTCAACCCGGACTCTTCCAGACTAATCCCAGCTCATCAGAACCAGAACCCTGTCCTCTTTGGTTCTGTAAATGGGCAGAACATCCTGAGCGATATCAGAACCGTGATGATCCTGGCCGGGCTCCCAGAACCCGTCGGCCCAGCGAAGAAAGCAGAACCAGAACCGCTGCGGCCCGATGTCCTCCAGCGTTCAGGAACACTTGATCCCAGCATCTCCGCTGGTTTCCCTTCTGCGCTGATGGAAACCAGCAGAAAGATTTCAAAGAACCACAACAGCCCAGATGATTAGAGATCGGGTCAGAACCGGAAGAAGCTGGGTTTGCTCGGTACGCGGCCGCGGTTACGGAAAGCTCAGGCTGATTCATATCATGTATTATTTGAGCTGCTCTGAGAAAAACAGTTTTGGAAAAATAAACTCCAGAGAAATAATAAGAAGAAAATGCCAAAAAGAAGAAAAACTATTTAGAAATAAAATAAAAAAACACAAAAATCCCAGTGAAATGAAAACAAAGAAGAAAATCAATTCCACTGGAAAATGTGGGGAAAATTTCCAGTGAACAAAAGAAAAAACTAAACAGAAATTTTCAAAATCCAGTGAAAAAAGGGAGAAAAACTGCAGAGGAAAGAAAAAAGTCTCCAATGTAAAATAAAAGAAACTTCAGTATCATGAACAAATTGTGTTTGACATCATAATTACGGTAAATTTCCTGGTAATCAATTAACTGGTTGCTATGGTGATTGGTGATTTTTAGGCCCAAACAAGAAGAGAAACCCACAGCAGGAAACAGATTTACCCTCAAACAAAATGGAGCTTTATGAAAAGTTTAGTTGAAATAATTCAGAGAATCAGAAACATTTATGTTTATGTATCATCAGTGTTTCCTGTAGGAGACCTGAGACGTCAAACAGAACCTTCTGGTCCGGTTTCTCCAGAACCATCCACTGGAATATAGAGGGCGTTAATGAGAGTGGGCGTGTCCCTGTGAACCCTGGCCTCTGATTGGTCAGAAGAGTCCAACACTCTGACACCAGGTCACCAAATGTTTTATGGTTTTAATACAAATAGAACCAGAAAAAAGGGAAAGATAAATAAAAATAACAGTTTCAAATCTTTTTCATTGTAATGTTTAATAAATTTCATGTTTTTAATCTGATCTTTTTAATTTTTAATAAAATAAAAATGAAATGGTTTCAAATCTTTAACCTAAACTTTAATAAAACCATTTGTGTGATGCTGCATTCAACACGTGTTGCTTCCAGTCCTGATTTAAAGTCACGGTCACCCAGATAAATCTGTTCCCATTCACACCCCGCTCCGTAAATCACAGCTCATATATGGAAACGCCGAGCGGCCTGTTTGGATGCATTAAAGGCATGACTCAGCCTGCTGAAGCCATTAAACGTTAAAAGCGGTTTGACCCCGGGTTGACCCTGGAGCCGTTCTAAAAGCTGTCAGTCTCAGGACGCCTTCCAGATTTTTTTACCTGCGTTTCCAGAAAATTCTCGCAGGCGTCCAGGAGGTGAGTCACTCCCCCAGTAATTACCTCAGCCGGCCTAATTAGAGCTGACAAAGTTTGAAGGTAAAAGCCCACCTGCCTGGACGCTGTAAACGGCTGCTTTTGATTGGGCCATGTGGCTCACCGCCCAGGGCTCCACCTCATCAGGGGAGGCTCATAAAAAGTTTTCAACCGATTCCCTGCATCAATATGAGCAAAGTTAGATAATAAGGTCATAAACAGCTAATAACCCAGTTATTCTGTGTTAAATTAAAGGCACATTTCACCTAGTTTGAAGAAAGCTGCTCAAATAGATCCATTTCATGTTATTGGGACATATCAGAGGGCAAAAGACGATTCTTTACATGCCATCCATGGCGGCGCTGCAACCGTTAGCTAACACACAGCAGAGGAAAAATAAGGCAGAAAAACCATTAAACAACAACCAATTTGATCGCTCCCTGAACCGGCTACGCTACACACAGACTCGCTGCCATAGCAACTGACAACAACGCCGCTTTATGTTTCAGGATTCAACACCCAAAAGACACTCAAGCATTTCCCACAAAGAGCCGAACACTCAGTCTGTTTCAGTGTCATGTTTTCAGACTTGTTTGATGATGGCTGTGGTAGATTAGCTGCGGCTGCCATTAGCTAAGCTAACACAGTGGTGGTTTATTAGCTAATTTAAACACCTGCCCTACTGATGACGTGGTGTTTTAGTCGCCTTTTCTTATTTTGTATCTGAACCGAAACACACAGAATTACACAGCACACCTACATGTTAAGGTTTTCATAGTCAAGCTAGCATAAATGAACTACTTTCCTCTCCCTCGCTATTTTTTTCTTAACTAAAACTTTTCCTGACCTTGTTGTTTTAGTGTTTACAATTAGTAGCAAAGCAACTTTTTCTTTTACATATCAGGCAAACATTTAAGATTAAGAAGCTAAAATAGTTAAAATCAATGCTAGTCATTGTTAGCGAGCAGCTTTCTGCCCTCCAGCAGGGAGATGGGCGCGGGGTGTATCGCTTTGGATGTCAAGCAGCAACGGGTTTAGATTCATTGGGAAATTATCTGTACTGCTTTAGCACTAGCATTAGCATTAGCCAAAGTTGGGTTGTAACTAGTTACGTTTACTCAGAGTATTTTAATCTGAGGAAGAAATGTACTTTTAATTTTACTACGCCGTAGTTTCTGGATCCTCTACCCACTGAGAGAAACTTTACTGAATGAAGGACAAACTTCAGCTTTTCTTTAAGCTTCATAAATTTTATGTTGAACTGTTTTTTTTCTTTGCCTGATTTTGTTATTTTTCAATTATATTAATTTATATGAATTCTTTTCATTTTGATCCTTAAAATATCAAAAACTCCACATAACTTTATATTTTGGTCCATCTGATGATGCAAATTTTAAATATTAAATGATTAATTTTTCGATCAGTTATTCAGTACTTCAGTAGCCATTTTACAAAATACTTTTTTACTTTTACTTGAGTAAAAATATGTTAATGTTGAACTAATTTAATCTAATTGTTAGCTCCTCTCGCCCCTCTGGCATTAGCTTAGCTTAGCGTAGCTTGTGTGTGAAACAGATTCCCTCTGTTTTGCTGACTCTGCGGCGGTTTTTAAAAAGCAACTGAAAACACTTTTACTTTCCCAGGGTTTGTTTTATTCTTTGCCTAGTTTAAGGTCGACTTCTATTGTACATCGTTTTGTGATTTTGTCTGTGAAAAGCGCTCTATAAATAAACCATTCTTCACTTAGAAAAGCATGAAGACGCCAAATCTGAGAGCTACGTGGAAATGTGTTTGGTTGGAGAAACGCTGACGGGAAAACGACGTCAGCAGTGAAATTACAGTGGCGCTTCTGCAGAGGGAAGCGTTTAGACTCATGCATTGTTCCAGCTGCCACCTCATCTTTCCAAACACACCTAACCAGTGATTAAGAGCGAGCAGAGACGAGCCTGAACGCCTGCGACACGCAGATCTTACCTGTTCAAACTCTCTGAGGCTGTGCATCTGAACCGGAGGAACTTTTCCTGTTTCATCACACGAGAAATCTGAAGGAGGACAGAAAACAAACAAGCTTTAATTTAACAACAAGGTTTCAAAGGTTCTTCATTTAGTTTGTCTTCAGAGCTTCCAGCAGATCTTTGAATGCTAATGTTTTAGATTAATGTCATGAAAAGCAAGAAAAGGTGAAAACAAACTGTTTATTTTAATAGGAATTCTGTGATCTGACTACTGGAAACATCTGCTGAGAGGAAACATGTTTAAAATAGCTAAATCAGTTGATTTCTGCAGCACATTTCAACAACAAGGCAGTACAAAGAGCTTTACATGACAAAAACAAACAACTTACAAGCGCTGCATTACAGTACCAGCATAAACAGAAGCCATAAGATGTTGTAATCCAGACTATGATGAATGATAATCCAGTTATTATGAATCAAAAGCAGCTCTAAACATGTTTTACTTTTGATTTATCCAAAAACAACATCAGCACTTTAATCCTGGAAATGTTCAGTGGGTGATAGAAGCCTGACTTTGTAACCGTCTTTATGTGACTCTGAATGTTCAGGTCTGAGTTCATCACCAAACCCAGACTTCAGGCTAAGCAGCTGTAACAGGGGAACACACCGTTAATTTATTTGTCTTCATAAATATATGAGAATCCTGTTAGGAGAAGTGGGCGGGACTAATGGACTGACCCAGGAAAGGTTGACCAATCAAATTAGCTGTTTAATTATTTCACACAAATCTTAAATATTTTGAGTATTGAAAATATTTGTGGGACATTTTTACGACTCTAGTTTCTAATTCTGATGCAAATTCAACATTTTTAATAGTTTTCATGTATTTGTTACAATTTTATTTTAAAGTTTTTATTTATAGAATTGTGGCACATCTGGGCTTCCGTAGATGGCAGTTTGACATTAATGCTGCTGAAGCTGCAACACTAAGAGCTTCCTGAGGAACACATGTGACTCGTTCAGCTCATTATAAACTGATTATAGATGGAAATGTTCATACATATTTATAAACTGTGAATAAATACGTCCACATGACGTTTATAGATCCAGCAGATCTGCTCCAGGAAGGATCTGAGTTTTATTGGTTTAAAGCTCTGACGGTTCTGGACACATTTATTAAAGAGATTCATGATGAAATCTCAAGAAATTTCAGGAAGATTCTTTATTTTATTGAACAAAGTGGATTTTAATAGCTGCCATTTTCTGGTAAGAACATGAAAACTTGGTTTGAATTTTGAGGAAAATCTGAAATATTTACAAACTTATATGATAAACTGTTGAGGTTGTTGGACCGTCCTGTTGGTCTGTTTACTGGTTGACTGAAAACCAGCAGCTGCACCAAATTTACCTCCATATTTGACTCTGAATGTATAATTATGAGCCATGTAGATCAGAGCAGCTTGTGCACCTGGTTCTTGTTTTTAACATCTTTACAAACCAGGAAAAGAAACTGTTAGGTTAATTACTTTAAATATAAATTCATGAATCCTTAATAAATAATAAGACTATTTTAGATCTGAACACCTAAAATATGATGTTTTACTTTAAAAAAGAGAAAAAGTTTCCAGAGCCAAACAGGAATCTGGTTTTGATGATGCAGCAGCGAGTCGCTCCGTCATGGTAAGTTTTACTGGAATCGTTACAGAAGTTATTGAAATAAACAATAATGTTGTTTTGAGACAAATTTCCAGTAGTTTGATGGTAATGGGACAATAGTGCAAGAACAACAAACTTTAAATTCTGATGAACATTTAACTGGAACTGGAAAACATTTTAAAGACCCAAAATAAATAAACAAAGCAAGAGAAACAAATAAAATGAATTATGAAGTTTATCCTTAAAAACTGTTTAGAGAGCAAAACACCAGACTGAAACTTTTAAAACTTCCAGGTTTTGTTAGAGAAAAAAGATCCATCACAGACTAGGAAGCGACTGTTTTAGTTTATGATGCGATTAATTGATTTATTGCTTTTTGTGACGGGCGTCGCAGCGAGGAGGGAAAGTTTCAGGAAGTTCTTACCCATCATGGGTCCGAGGCTCCTGGGCCGGGCCGGCTTCTCTGCAGCGCCGTGCCTGAAACCAGAGACAGGGTCAGCCAAACCGTCCCAGAACCCGGTCTCCTAACGCACATCGTCCAGATGCTCCTGGAGCGGAGCGGAAATCCTCCAGAGGCGCTGCAGCAGGGCGGGCCGCGCTGACCCGTCAGGCTGCTGCCGGTCCTGAGTCAGCGCATGCCTCAGGTCACACCGCCGTCACTCACCAATGAAGACGCAGTAAACAGCCAGAGGAGTTTCTCCAAACCGCTCATTACCGGCTGGATCCAGAGGAGACTGCAGGCACCGCTTCAGAACCTCAGCAGCGGTTCTGGATTACTTTAACTGGACTTCTTACAGAAATCAGCACAGTTCATATGAACAGAATAAAAACTAGCTTCAGTATTTCTTCAGTCTGTTTTGATGCAGCTTCTTCATAGGAGGAACTGAAAAAACTTAATGAAAAGAACAAAATACATCCTCCTCATGACGCAGGGTTAAAATCAGTAACTTAGCATTAGCTTCCACTAAATACCATGTTAGTCTTTAGCTTTAGCATTAGCTTCCACTAAATACCATGTTAGTCTTTAGCTTTAGCATTAGCTTCCACTACATACCATGTTAGTCTTTAGCTTTAGCATTAGCTTCCACTAAATACCATGTTAGTCTTTAGCTTTAGCATTAGCTTCCACTACATACCATGTTAGTCTTTAGCTTTAGCATTAGCTTCCACTACATACCATGTTAGTCTTTAGCTTTAGCATTAGCTTCCACTAAATACCATATTAGTCTTTAGCTTTAGCATTAGCTTCCACTAAATACCATATTAGTCTTTAGCTTTAGCATTAGCTTCCACTAAATACCATGCTAGTCTTTAGCTTTAGCATTAGCTTCCACTAAATACCATGCTAGTCTTTAGTTTTAGCATTAGCTTCCACTAAATACTATGTTAGTCTTTAGCTTTAGCTTATGCTAAATACAGTTTATATAGCCCTTTAGCATTAACAGTCGGAATCAGTTTATGTTTTTGATCTGTAATAATGTACAGATTTGATAAATGTTTGTTTTTCAGCAGGTAAACCAAAAAAACAAAAATCACAGAAAAATAAATTTTGGTATTTTTAATTTAGTAATTTTTGTTTCCTGTTTAAATTTGCCACTTTTGGGAAAAAGTTTGGACTCCACTATTTTAAAGCCCCAGTGCGTGTAAATAATCATAAATGTAACACAATAACACTTATTATCATTATGAAAATATTATTTCTTTAACAATAACCTCATTACTGTCATGCTTTATGTGAGATAAAACTGAACTCATTCTTAGCAGCTCAGAGTTGAATCCATTTGATTTCCTGCCAGGATCAGCTGTGGCCGTCTGAGCCTCTGAGCTGGAGAGGCAGAAAGTGTGCAGATCTAAAGCCGTTAGCGGCTGTTCCGACTGCAGGACGGCCGCGGAACCGCATTCGGACCCGTCCACTGCGCAGAAATACCTCCATCCCCACAGATCCAGAGTCAGCAGCTTACCGGCCCCTGTAGAGGAATCCACTCATGTCTCCTCAGGTAAACACCTGAACACCTGGCTGGTTTAGACTCCTGACCCGGTCCGGTCCGGTCCGGTCCGGTCCCGGAGCAGCAGCGGGGCACAGGGAGAAGCTTCCCGCCGACGTGGCAGAGCAGCGGCGCGGCGAGGAGGTGAGCGGCTCCAGGGAGCAAAAGGTACAGAGAGCAGTTTGTTTCTGCGCCTCACTGGGTGTGTGTGTGTGTGTGTGTGTGTGTGTGTGTGTGAGTGTGTGTGTGTGTGTGTGTGTGTGTGGGTGAGTGTGAGTCAACATGTGCACAAACCACCGTAACGTTTTTCCACTCAGACTCAGACAGTCGGACTGTTTGCCTGAGGTTCATCCTGAATGCAGGGCGGAGCCCCCCTGCCCCCCCCCCCCTCCAGGTGTGTGTGTACCTGTCTGAGCAGGTACCACCTGGAATGTCTCTAATCTTTGACTGGCAGTCGTGCAGGAGAATCATAAACAGACTCGATTGTTTCTGCTCTGACTGGATCAGAACCGGGTCAGAACCGGATCAGAACCTCCTCTGTTCTTCCACAAACAGGAAGGTGTGGCTCCCCACATCAGAGTCCAGTCCAGCCCAGTTGACCTGGGGAACTGGGCTGGACTGGAGCAAAGCAAAAATAATAAAATCATTTATGACTCAGCGAGTTTTTCTGCCGAGTCGCTGGATTTAAAATCAACCGAAACCTGAATTAGAGAAAAAGAGAATAAAATTATAACATGACAGAAAGATAAACAGCAGGACCGTTTCCTAACTTTTTATGTAATTATATTTGAGTTTATTTGGTCTAGAAAATCTGTTAGTCTTTTCCCAACTATGAAACAAGAAGAATTAATGTCATAAAGTGTTTTATTTTTGGTTTGGTTTGTTAAGAAGCGTCTGAATGTTTACAGCTTTACTTCCTGCAACATTAAATCACAGTTAGAGGAAAATACTTTGTGTCTAAAAATTTAAAGAAGAATTAAATTTGTTATTGAAATTCTTCTGCTAAAAATCCATCAAATTGTCCACTAGAGGACAAATTTGTAGCATTCAGGAGCCACTCAAACTTGTTCACAGGGCCTCCGATGGCCCCGCGCCACACTTTGGGCACCCCAGATTTGGAGTAACTGTGAATCCGGGTTCACCGTGGGGCTGAAGTTAAACACGGCGCTCTGCATAAAGAAACGTTCGCTCATTATCCAGTAACGTAACGGCAGACGGGCCCCGCTGGGACAGCAGGAGGCGCTCAGAGGAAATCAAGTAGAAACACAAAACAAGGAGCAGCGGCTTCAATCAGCCGGGCGGTTCTGATCCGGAACATTCCAGGTTCGGGACGGCGCGTTCGCTCCGTTCGTCAACACTTCCGCTGCCTCCTGGTCCAACATCAGGAATCTGCTGGAGCCGCTCAAATACCAGCTCCACATTCCTCACATGCAGGAATGATGAGGGGAGGCCAAACAGGAGGGGCGTGGGCCGCAGCAGGTCTGAGCAGACTGGGCCCGACGTCAGGCCATGGAACTACTACTGTAAAAATGTGCCAATGCATCTTGATTGGCTCTCCTACCATCATGAACATAAACACGTCACGGTTTCTGTATTGGAGTTTAGAAACTAAATATTTAGCTTCAAATCAACCTTCAGACAGCTGAGCTAAAAATTAAGCTATTGTGAAAATTCAGCTGAAGATAAGCGGAAGTGGACAATCAAACCAAACTTCGTATTTTGCTTGTGCTAAATGCTAAATGTTTCATCAGCATTAAGCAGCTGTTACACTTTAACAGCTATTATCTTCACTTGATTTAAAATTATTTTGACTTATTATCAAATAAACACAATACAACAAAATTATTGATAATTGTTATATTTAAAGACACTCTGCGGACCCTGGGCCGTCTGCGGACCCTGGGCCGTCTGCGGACCGTCTGCGGACCCTGGGCCGTCTGCGGACCCTGGGCCATCTGCGGACCGTCTGCGGACCCTGGGCCGTCTGCGGACCGTCTGCGGACCGTCTGCGGACCCTGGGCCGTCTGCGGACCGTCTGAGGACCCTGGGCCGTCTGCGGACCGTCTGCGGACCCTGGGCCGTCTGCAGACCCTGGGCCTGGGCGGACTCCTGGGCTGCCCTGGGACCGTCTGCAGACCCTGGGCCGTCTGCAGACCCTGGGCCGTCTGCGGACCGTCTGCGGACCGTCTGCGGACCCTGGGCCGTCTGCGGACCGTCTGCGGACCCTGGGCCGTCTGCGGACCCTGGGCCGTCTGCGGACCGTCTGCGGACTCTGGGCCGTCTGCGGACCCTGGGCCGTCTGCAGACCGTCTGCGGACCCTGGGCCGTCTGCAGACCGTCTGCGGACCCTGGGCCGTCTGCGGACCGTCTGCGGACTCTGGGCCGTCTGCAGACCGTCTGCGGACTCTGGGCCGTCTGCAGTGGTTGCTCAGACAGGAAACACCCAACATGTTCTCCAGCAGCAGCAGAACTGCTCCTCCTGCTAAAGGTTTTATGTATTTTAGTGGTTTATATTTTATCATCCTGTTGTTGGACTCGCCGTGAATAAATTGGACATCAGAAGTGATTCCTCCTGGATGCTCCGTTCTGTTCTTTACGGCTCAGTAATAAACCACCTGTACGAACTTTGCTGGTTTCCCAGCGCACGGTGGGATGGAGTTGTTATTTCACTCCTCTGCCTGAGGAAAGCAGGAAGGAGGAGCCGCAGTGAGAGTTACACCCTGTAATTATCCTGCTGACACTTTCTGCCTTTGCTCCATCTGAGCCACGAAACGCCTTTTCAAAGAAAACACGACAACAAAACGTTTAACATCCAACAAACATGATCTCATTTTAAATTACTGAGGCCAAACCAACCAGTGTGAAAATGGAAATCAGCTGATAATAAAAAGCAACAAATCATCCTGATCCAGAACAATGTTAACGAGCGAACAGATTCTTCTGAACAGATTCTTCTGAATGGATTCTTCTGAACGGATTCTTCTGAACGGATTCTTCTGAACAGATTCTTCTGAACAGATTCTTCAGAACAGATTCTTTACTCTGAACGAAATCAGTCGTTCTTTATTACGACTTTGCTTTATTTTAAATATTTTAACACTTTAACAGTTATTATCTTCAATTGATTTCTGATTATTTTTACTTATTTTCAAATAAACATAAAACAAGAAGATAATTGATAATTGTTATATTTAAAGAATGTTAAAAAATGTTTTTTGTTCCTGCCAAAGCAGCTCAAGTCCATTTTTCTATTTGTTACATTTTTCTTTACTTTTGTTTCTACATTAGTCACAAAACGATATTAAATTACTTGTACTAATGACCTACATAAAAATTTACATTTACATTTTATGAACATACAGTGGTTCAATTTTTCACCTTCTGAATGAAAATTAATTTTACTTTTTTATTAGTTTCGCTCATAAAAAGGGTTTTCCAATGTAACATTACATAGTGGATAAAATAATTTGTCTTTAGAAAAATGTACATGTTCAGAAATGGAAACCAGTTCAGACATGGTGGTGGCAGAGTGATGATCTGGGCTGCTGCTTCAGAACTGGGAAGACTTGCTTTAATATTCAGGTTTAGTTTCTGAACTAAATGTTTAGCATTTAGCTTTCTAACAATTTAACTTTCTAACTACTTGCTTTGAGGTAAATATTTGATTTCTCAGATAAATATTTAGCTTTCTAACTATTTAGTTTGCTAACTAAACATTTAGTCTGGATGTAAATATTTAGTTTATAAACTAGATGATTAGCTTGCTAACTATTTAACTTGGTAAGTGAATATTTAGCTTGCTTAAATAAATTAGCTAGTTTGCTAGCAGCTAATTAGCTTGGCGCTAAACACTGGATGTTGAAAAAAAGACTTTGCAGAATGAAGCTTCTTCAGAAAAGCTAAGTAACCAAATCTTTGCTTTAATTTTTGACTGTGTAACTTAATGAGACTCTGTAGAAACAGTCAGATAAATTTATCTTTATCGTAGTTTGAGTTCATAAAACTGCTCTTTCATGTTAAACACTCTGCCTGTTTTTGCTGTAAGGAGTTTGAAGAGCCGTTTGTTTCTCATCCAGGAAACATCAACCTTCAGAAACCTGAGCCCTGATGACTTCACTGTAAAAGTCTCCATCTTTAAAATGCATCTGCAGTTTTCTGCAGCTCCGTTCGGTTCAGTGGGAGCATGTGGCCTTTATTACTGGGCTGCATGTGTTTCCACTCCGGCATCCCAGCAGGCCCAAGCATGCATTATTAATAAGCGTCATGAAGACCCCCCCGTCCAGGGCTCACGTTACTAAAGAGCGCTTTTCCCAAATAATCAATAACTCAAAGTGAAGTTTAGGCTCAGATTACAGGAATCTGCCGCCAGACGCGTCCTTCAGACAGGAAGGGAACAAATACAGCGACATAAATGGAGTTATTTAAAAACCGCTGCGTCCAAACTGGATCTGAGCGCTTAGCGGGGTTAGCTTCGCTCTTTCTGCTTTTCTGGGTAATAAGAACTGAGCAAGAGGTCAAAGGTTGAACACATGGACAATTTTTAGCCATTTTCAGTGAAAACATTAAAAGAAAAATATATAAGAAACAATAGTAGCTTTAAAGACCTCGGCGGTGTTGATTCAACATCCTGACAGAAACAAACGCTTCGTCTGGGAGGAAAGTTACTGAAAACATCCGATTGATTCAGGTAGAGAGCAGAGGTCGGATTTCATGCATTAGCCTTACTGGTGTTGGTGGGGTCAAAGGTCAGGTTGGTTCTGGACCGGAGCTGCAGCTCTTCCTTACGAGCTGATCTGACCTTTCACTTCCTGCAGGAGGGTCGTTCTGCGACCAGACGACGCTCCGCCTGCAGCTCACCGATACCCAAACTCTTCTGTCACCAAATTTAAGGACATCTGGGCAGACGGCACAGAACTCGACTCCTAATGTTTCCACTGTCTTGCTACAATTTATCGCTTTTCTTACATCATCAATTAAACTGATTTCATAGTAAACTGTAAATAAATGATTTACAGATTAAGGTCAGTGAAATATCCCAGGATGCTGCTGCAAGGAGACGATTTAACATGAATCTGTTTAACCATCTTCAGGTTTTTCTCTGTAATCATCGACACGCTGAGTCTAAATAAACCTTAGAGGTTAAAGTAACCCTGACAGGACAGGCTGTACGCTAAACCCAGCAGGAACCATCAGGATAAACGTCTGGTTTGGTTTTTCCCTCTTTCTGAAAGAAGCAGATTTCTGGTTTTCTCTCTCTCATTCTCTCTCTTCTCCTCCAGACGTTTCCCCTGTTTTTCCTGACTTCAGTCTCTGTTACATTTAAAATTACAATACAAACAATTTGTAATAAAGCTGTTTATATTTATATCAGGTGGAGCATCATTTAAAATGCTGTAACGCTCCACTAGTGAAAGTAAATGTGTTGAGCTTCACCCTGACATAGACATCGCCATGGAAACAGGGCACAAGCAATTAAATTAAGGCTACTAACTAAAACTACTGTAGTAGACAATTCAAACTGTTTTTGCATTTTGAAACTGGAATGAAAAGCCCAAAAATAAAAACGTGTCTCAAGCAGAGTGAAGACCTCATGTCTGTCTGAACGGATGCTACTGAGCATGCTCAGTGGCCAGCTGCTGATACAAACATTCACTCTGGTTCCTCAGTGCACAGAGGAGTCACTGACCAATCAGACGGCACATAAATATCATCAAAATGATCCGTTTCCATTTTCCTAACATCCAGAGATAGTCCACACAAATATTCAGGACAGACTCAACTCTGATTCAATCATTAAATAAATTGAAACAAATCACAACGATTCCAGGCAGGAAAAATAAAAAAACTTCAAGTTAAATCCAGAACCAGAGAATCAACCCGGAGCAATAAAAGCAGAAAGCAGGAGGAGAGGAAGTGATGACAGAGAGCATGGTGAGTCAGAGAACCTGCAGCGAACACAAAGTTCAGTCCGGAAAACACGGAATAACGCAAACAAACACAAATACAACAAACAGGAAGCCTAAACCTGAGCAAACAAGGCCAACTGGGAACCACAGCTCCCACTGCAATATGTCAATAATGAACAGGAAGCAGCATCCAGACAGGAGGAGGAGGAAGAGGAGCGACGCTGTGCTGCCTCCTCATCAGCAGCTCTATCAGCTCTAACAGACAGTGGGCGAAGATATTTATAGAACATGTCTGTCCCTGAAGCAGCTTCAGCTCAAACATCTCACCTCACTTCCTGCATGGAGTCCCGTCCTGCTCCAGTCCCGTCTGCAGCGGCCCGACCCGATCCGCCGTACCGGTCCAGATCCAGGAGTCCGGCTCCGTCCCTGAGCATCACCTCCGTCTGGAGGCAGAGGGATGCTGCTGCTGCTGCTCACAATCCACCGCCGCTGCTCCGCTTCCAGCTGATTGGCTGCTTCACATGAAGGGGAACCCCCTCCTCATCCTCCTCTTCATCAGTGCAACACGGGGCAGAGCAGATTTACACGCATGAGATGTGCAGCCGGCTGCACCCTGCACCCACACAGAGGAGGAAACACGTTAGCTTCAGCTAACAGATTAGCTTTCACAAACATAATGAAGAAATGAATAAATTCTCCATCACACTCTGGTCTGTGAACACAAGGTGCACCATCATGTGTTTTCCAGCACATTGTGCCGTTTTACAGCATAATAAATTAACTGTTACCTTCAGCTATTATAAAATTGCTATCAATATTAAATATGACTTAGAAAAAAACTTTATTCTCTCCTTCGTCTCCTTGAAATTGGCCCTCTGTCTCTTTAAAAACGCCTCCTGTTTCTGAAGCTCCGCCTCCAGGAAGTCGTCCCAACATGGCTCCTCTATTAACCCTTTAATGTTTGTACCAGCGTTGCTCTGAGCAGCAGCTCCTATTATGAGCTCAGCAGGTGTTTGCTAATTGGTGCTGTCTAGTCTGAAGAGTTGAGTGGGGGAGGAGCTGCACCTTGAAGGCGGGGCTAGGTCCATCGCATAGCTGAATGGTTGCCATGGAGATTAAAGGATTCGTCAAACATGAATGAATCAAATGAAGAAATGATTCATTCATGTACTCGCTGCTAAATGTGCTAAATGCACAAAGCAACACTACAGGTTTGTTTATGATGACATTATAACATTATAACATGATGGAAAGATTTTTTTAAAAGTCAATTTTATACGATACTGCCCCTTTAACAATAGGATTTATGGATGCATTACTATTGCTACCATTAGTTAGAGATAATACTGTTAGCAAGCGCTAACATCATTAGCTACAAGTTAGCCTCATTAGCAAGAGGTAATTTTTCCATTAGCTAATTAACACCATTAGTTAGAGCGTACAAAATTAGAGAGAGCAAACGTAATTAGCAAGCACTAAAGCAAAATCAAGACAAATCGGAAGACAATGAATTGATGTTTAAAGAGATAATAAACCATATTTAAGTCTTTATAACAAACCATTCTGATATGTAGGAGAAAATGTTTGACCCAGATGCTAACCGTTAGCAGCTGGAGTTAGAAACCGGAGCGTTTAGCAGCGACTCATTCCGGGTTAACATTCCCAAACAGTAGAGCAAATTCCGGATTTTTCAGCCGACTCTCTCCTCTTCCCCCGTTTGCTCCTCCTCATCTTCATCTTTCATTTCTACACTTTTTCCTATTGCAACTTGCTCCGGGGCTGAAAGGACTGAATTAGATACGGTTCTCCTCGCCGCTTATCTGGGGAACTACGGACACCGTGAAAGCTCAAAAAACGTCTTTCAGAGAAGTTGTACGATGGGCAAACGCGAATCGAGTAACACCTCCTGTTGGAGCGAACACCTGGCATTACAAACTGATGTATTTACTGTCTATGTCTGCCTCGTCTGTCGTAATTTAACAAAAACATTTGATTAAATATTTTTTTTTTCAACCGCAACAGCCCATTGGTTGATTTTATTGACGGACATTGGTCTTATCCAATGAAATCCCTCAGTCCTCTTTGGCCCGCCTCTCCTCTCTAAGGTTATGGCGCCATTTCAGCTAACTGGACAACTGGACAAGAAAAATGATGTGACAAGGCGGGTTCAGGAAAACTACAACAACAAAAGCTAAAAAGCGGATAAGCCCATTCAGAAAAATATGTCAAGCTAGCCGATATGTTAATTATCACATAAACTTTACCTGCTGGAGCAGATTCAGGAGCTGAGATGGAGGGAAAATTAGTGAATGAAAGTGATGCTTAAAAAACTCCCCGAATAGACAGAGCATTTCCTGTGAAAGTTTATTATTAGTAAATGACTGAAATAAAACCAGAAACACTCTTTAGAACTGCTGCAGTTTGTAAAGTTTAATTCATCTGAATATTAAATAAATCACTCAAAGAAATCATGACATAAATTCACTAAAATTGATAAAATGTCCTTTTTATTTGATTAAATATGGTGATTAAAACATACACTAGAAAAACATTTTCCTCTTGGAAATACACAAAAAGCTGAATTTAGTTAATTTGACAAACTAGTTGATCAGATAAATAATCAAATTTGATCAACTAATTGATCCTGAAGTGAATAAACTTTGAGTGATGTGAGAACATTTCCAAAAATATTCAGAAACAGATCATTTTTTTCCTCTGCGTTGTTTTATTTTATAATAATAACAATAATAATCTTTAATAAATAAACGACTAAATACATAGTAAAAGATCACAAAGCACATAGTGAAGTCAACAGTATTTTGTTTTTAAAGACGTTCGTTACCAGAAAGGAAACGATTCCTGAGAATATTCAAGAATTTGATTTTTTATTACTAATAACAAAGAAATTAAGGTTTTTATCATGTAAATAAGATTTTTTCTTTTTTTTACTGCTCTGAGTAAAACAGTTTTTTCTCTTGTATGTAAGTAAGGAGTAGAAGACAGTAACTCCCTGGTTCTGGTTCTGGTTCTGGTTCTGGTTCTGGTTCTGGTGGGATCAGAGCTGACTGACGGACTGCGACGCCGTCTTCCTGGTCCGTTTCTTGGCGGCAACACGGATAACGGGCGCAGAGGGAAGAATTGAGATTTTTATTCCGGCGTCTCATGAAGAGACACGGAGGATCCAGATGTTTGGTGAAACGTCCGTCATCAGGCCGTTTTGTTGCTGGTTTGAATCCGATTAAACCTTCATGTTCCAGTTTGGGTTCAGTCCTGGAAACAGAACCGGCTGCAGCGGCTCCCTCACTGAAACATCAGGACAGCAGAGACACGATTTTACTGAGTTTAAATGTAAAACCTCCATATTTTAATCCTTCAGGTCAAATATGATAAAAACACTAAAAAACTGAAGTCTGTAGAAACTAGTTATGTTTACTTGAGTAACTTTTTGGAAAATATGTGCTTTTGTTTTTACTGTTAGGTACTTTAAGTTGAATGATTTAATCATGAAGTTTTGCTACTCTTGAGTAAAACACCCACAAACAAACTTGTTTTAAAGTAAAATTCACCAAACTCAGACACACAGCTGCAGGTTTTGTTTTTCTACGTTTTGCTTAGAAAGAAATTGTTCTTTTGCTTGATGTTGTTGTTTTGTTGTCGTCACGTTTTGGATATAAATCATTTTCATTTTGCTCTTAAAATACCAAAGTTTCCACTGAATTTTAGATTTGGTCCATGTAGTTTTTTACAGATGTTCTGGGGTAACTCCACCTTTTCCCGTTACATTATGTTTTCACTGTAAAAACTAAACATGATGTTTTTTCAGCATCTGGTGACAATTGAAGACAGAACCGGCTCCGCTGAAGAAACGTCAAACTGAAACAGAAGTTCTGCTTTTTCAGATGATTTTACACAGAAATGAAGAAACTTACATCAGATGAGGAGTTCAAGTTCACCGGGAAGTTTCTGTTGTTGAAAAGCAAAGTCGGGTAGAAACTTTGGATCTTCAGCTCATTAAAGAGACGACATGATGAAGCAGATTTAACCAAGTAATAATTCATACTGGATAAAGAGAAAGTTCAACGTTCGACACCAGAGGGATTATTTTTAAAACTTCTCTAGTTTAGATAATTAAGGATAAAGTTATCAGGTTTGATTTCCATAAAAACATTTCACTCATTCTGTTTGGTTCAAGGAAACTTTGGATTTTAACATTTTTAAAGTTTGCTTTCTCTGTGAAAATGAACTTCACTGCAAAAAACTCAAAATCTGACCAAGTTTTCTCTATTTTCTGGGGTAAAAATCTTATTAAACTGCAAATATGATAAACAGCAGCTTGTTTCAATCAATAATTCCTGAACACTGTTTAATTATATTATATTTTTCTGGCAGATGGTTTCAGTTCTAACTTGGTTACAAGTTAAATCATCTGCCAGTGAAACTATGATACATTTCATTAACATTAAGTAACTCTTGACTAGAAACAAACTCTCATATGTTGCTGAAAAGTTACATTGAAGTTATTTTGTCACATTTCCAGATGAATGAGACATTTACACCTGAAATCGGAGAAAACTTGGTAAGATTTTGTGTTTTGCAGTGCAGACAGGCTTCCACAAACCAGCAAGAACAAAAATGACGTTAAAGCTGCAGAAACTTTACTAAAAATATATTTTTTACATGTTTGTTAAAATTATCACCATGCAATAATATTATCATATGAGACAAATAATCTGAAAAAAATCCAGCTCCTCTGCTGTTTGACAACAGCCAATCAGAGCCAGGAGGCGGGTCTTAGTGCTGTCCATCATCCTCATGCGCACATCTTGTCTTGGTCTCTGTTGAATGCTAATGCTAGTTAGCCTAGCCACCAATGACGATGTTTAAATGTTTTTTCTGTAACAGTAAGTTGTTTCTTCTCCACATTTAGCCTCGTGTACATGAAGTGCTTGACAGCGTTAAGCCCCGCCTCCTGGCGCTGATTGGTTGTTTTCGGTGCATTTCTTTAGCAGCCTGTTCACAGATTATCTGTCTGAAACAAAACTGTCTCAACATGGTGACAAATTTTATAAACATGGAAAAATAAAAAAACATCTTTTAGAAAAATTACAAACTGCAGCTTTAAAAACTCTGAAAATAATTCTGCTACAAATAAACCTGGAACAATAATAAGAACTAAGAAGCAGTTTAGTTCTTCATGTCAAATTACTGCAAAAACACAAAATCTAACCAAATAATTTTCCTCTAAAATTTAGTCCACATATTTTATGACACTTTAAATAAAACTAAAAAACTTTTCAAAAAGACAGAGTGTGGTTACAAGTGAAATTATCTGCCAGCCTAACAAAACATTTTTCACACCTTATAACCTAAAATGAAACTATAAACTAAAGTAAAATTACTTGGTAAGATGTTGTGTTTTTGCAGTGTAGGAACGTGTCGGCTGGTTCCTGCTGAGAAACGTGACGAACGTCAGAAACCAAAAACCTTCAAACCAAACTCTTTAAAACCATCAAAAATCTGTGGCTGATGTTGCAGCAAAGCAGCCATTAAGGGTCAAAGGTCAGATCTGGTTTGTTCCTGCTCTCTGCCATCCATCATAACCAAACAGTGGGGATGTAAATGTGAACACGGAGCAGCAGAATCACATCCAGGTGTCACCGGCGCAGAAAAACACCGAGTGGGACTGAAAAAACAAAGGAACAAGTGGAGCAGCTGCTTCCAGCTCTGACTCACTAATCAGGTATTAGCTTAACGGCATCGCTAAATAAAGACAATACAAACATTTCCTCCGCCGCCCAACACTTACACTAAATGGATAATTGGGGGAAAAAATAAACTGTGGGGTCGACACGGAGCAGGATCTCCTGTGTGTGTGTATGTGTGTGTGTGTGTGTGAATGGGACAGAGTGCACTCAGCCACCAGCGGGGGGAAAATTGAAGGCAGATTTTCCACAGCAGGCGCAGCTCCAAATTGCTCATTTTGGACAGAGAATTTGCTCTGGCACAAGATGTGACAATGAGATTCATTTCAGGGCACAAAGACACACACTCACCTACACACACTCACACACACACACACACACACACACACACACACACACACACACACACACACACACACACACACACACACCCGGGACTATTAGAGAAAACTCAAAACGCCTTCAAAGGAGGAAAAGAAACGCTCTTGTTAGCCTCAAGTTTTGACTTTGATCAAAAGGCTCAAACTGAATGCTCCTTTTTCATTCAACACACACACACACACACACACACACACACACACACACACAGCTCTACCGTGCAGTGTCCCGTTTCTCTGCATGATGGTCTCCAGCTGTGCGGCGTCTCTCTGGTCGTCTCACACCTTCGCCACATCGCAGCAGCTCCAGCCGACCAAACAGGAAACAGTTTCTGCTCAAGATTCCTTAAAAAACAGAAAACACACCTGATCAGATCACCTGGAAATACCTGGAAACACCTGGAAACACCTGGAAACACCTGCAGCTTGGATTTAAGTCTGGAAGTCGCTGCTCTGCTCTCAACCAGCTGAGATTTTTCTCCACCTTCAGGAGTTTCAGACCTTCAGGAAGAACCAGGATCAGACCTGAGAGACTCTTCAGTCATTTCTTCAATTATTTAATTTGAAGTTAAATATTTAGCTTAATAACAAAATATTTAGGTTACCATCTAAATAAACTAAATATTTAGCGTTCTAATTAAATATTTGTTACAAAGCTAAATATTTAGTTGGTAGCTAATATTCAGCTAAATGAATTTAGAGGCTAAAATTACTGAAGTATTTTACAAAACCAGAGAAACCTTCAAACTGATCCAATTGATGCCGATTTCCTCCACAAGCAGCAGGAGCAACAAAAAGCCTTTAAGAACTGAGCTGTTCATACAGTAGTCTAAATATGTTTGTGGAAAGTTAAGTGGAAGGAAAAAGCCTGGTAGAAACGGATTCCATTCAGAGGTTTGGGTGAGATTCAGAAAGAGATGTTACTGTTACTGATCCAAGTTTAGCAGCAGCTGAGTTTTTATTTTCATTTTTTAAAAGCAGGTTTCCTGTACTCTGCTACTTTCTCCCACTTCTCTCCGTTCAGATATTTCCTGTCACCACATGCTGGAAGAGGGATTGCTGTAACTTCCTCAGACTGGATCCTTTTACCAATCAGTGGTTCTGAGTTTGATTGGTTTGGACTTTATGTAATTACATTTAAAATGAATTGGATCCGTTAGTTTTAACTAAACATCAGTTATGAACGATTTCAGAGAACTGAACTGGAATCCGTATGAAACTTCATTAAAACATTTTTCTGCGTTTAGCTGAACGTCTCTGATGATCGGCTCTGATTCAGGTTCAGGTTTTATTTCTGCCTGGATGATCCAGAAATCACAGTTCAATGATTCAACAGCTGAGAGGAAAATGAGCAGAAAAACTGCTGATCCAGCAAAGAAAATATTAGAAAGTTCTGGTCAGCAGATTAACACAAGACTGAATATTCGTCATTTTTAAAGATTAATGGAAACATTAAAAATCACTGAACCAAAACAAAACTGTAAAAACTCCCACGTTAGTTCAGGTCTCTGTAAATCTGCTTGTTAATTTAATAATCCTGTTTTTAGTTTTCTTCTGTTGACTCATTCATACAGATGTTGTAGGTTCTCACAGTGTCCAGCAGGGGGAGTAAAACATCAAATTATTCCTGTTCCAGAGTTGGAAAATCCTAATGATTACCAACCAGATTCAGGTTTTATTTCTCCAATAAACCTTTAAAGTTTTAATTTGACATGACACTGAGAGTTAATTTGAAACTTTAACATTTGAATTTAAAGTTCAGAGTGGAGCTGATTGTTATTTCGCTGCTTTCTTCCAATCAGTTCAGCAAAGAAACCTTCTCTGAAATGACTTCCTGTGTATTCCCCAGGTCAGCCGTGATGCTGGGAGGTCAAACGTCCCGGGAAGGTTGGACCCGGTCCCCAGGTCATGATTACACGGCAGCATCCCGTCGCTCAGCGTAATGGCTGCTTTGGTTGTTTCAGAGACGCTGAAACAGCAGCAGCTATTTTAGCCCAACCAGAAATGGCTTTGATTTAATTTCCTTCCAGGACAAAAATACAAATATGTCGGTCTGCATGTTCTGTGCAACATGAGAGAAGTCAACGTGTAATTTAAGGCTGCAGCAGGCAGACGGAGACTTTAAACCTCACTTTCTGCAAGGCTGTCATTTATCAGCAAGTTTAAACAAATCAGAAAACACATTTTCTCTCACCGGAGGCAAAATTAAACTTTTAGTAAAATTAATTACTGCACACTTTGATGATGACAACGTCTTACAGTTCATGAAGCAGAAAACCATCAGGGTCTGCTGCCTGTAAATCATCCTCCAAACGAGTTGCCTCGGTCAGCAGGCGGCGCTATTCCAGGCAGCTGAAAACAGAAGAAGATGAAAACAAATCAGGAAAACATAAAGCAGAAACAAAACCGTGAGACGCAGAACCAGATGGGTCTGAGAATACTTACAGCTTTGATTCGGGCTCATCATGTCCGCCTGTCGCCATGGCAACAGTCTGACAACTCGCTCCAAGCCGTCACCAAAACAAGCAAAACAACAACACGCACAACCGGCGCGTCCCAAAGCTGAGGACGCAGCGCAGAAAGTATTCAGCATTCAGTCAGATGAAAAACTGAAACTTTCCTGCTTTACAGACGATTTATTATTTTTTATTTAACAAAATATGGTGAACAACTTACAGCTGAGACACGAGGAAAGTGTTGTACCAGAACCCACAATCCATTTCTAGACGCTCATGTTTGTTTTTATGTTTACCTGGAAGTTTTTTGAGCAACCTGTTCCCCTCCTGGCCTGTGGGGGCGCTGCACCAACAACCACTGAAGGAAACCACACAAAAACCTCTGAAGACACTGAGAGCAACTTCCTTCTTCACCAGATGGAAACAAGATGGAGGCGTCAGATTTTAGTGTTGGAGGATTTCTCTTTAGTCTTTGGCTGAAGACCAGGAGACATTTCTGCTGCTAGCGCTAGGCTAGCATGTTAGCTTTGGTTGGATTTACCCAGAATGCCCTGCGCTGTAGTCCACTTCCCGCGGTCTCAAAATTGACGTGTTTGTTTCCTTTAAGATAATTTATTTTCGTAATTTCAGTTGATGTAACTCTGTGGTTAATTTCAGCTCCTGGTTGGATTATTTCATTAATGTTGGAAAGTTCTGTATTACTGAAATATGATACAAATATTAGTGGATCTGAATCCTAATCAGAGGAAAGTATTTATGTTTGGAGAACAGCAGCAGCGTTTAATTTGAACTCCTCCTGCAGAGATAATTGTGTGTTTTATCAGCTGAGGAGCGGGAGGTTCTGGTTCCTCATCCGAGCCGATGTTCCGGCTGGGCCGCCCAGTCCGTCCTCATGGTTCCGGGACATTTCTGAGCCAAACTCTCGGCCAGAACCTCCAAACGATCCGCAGCAGCTCAGATTTCCTGGAGAAAAGTTTCACCTTGAAGGCCGCAGCCCGTGTTTGTGAAAATAGTGACTTAATCACACAAACAGCGCAACCTCTGAGTCAACTGCAGTTTGCGTGGAAACTCCACATCTTGGGACATTCTTCTGGTTGCTCGCTCCAACCACACACTGTTAACAGCTGCGCAGTATTTCACCGCGCTCCAGAAACCGCTCATTAATGAAGCATTCGCGATCATGTGGCACTGACAGCGGGACAAAGATCACTGCAGGAACCGGAGAGCAGCGCTCCGCTTCCCGCTCCCATGCATGCAGACGGCCCGCCCCGCCCTCACTCGCACTGTCTCCTCTGTAATGAGCTCCAGATGTGGCGCCGCTGCCAGGGGGAGGGGGGGCATGTCATGTGCTCAGGCGAGGAGAGACGCTGTCCGAGGGGACGCTGTCAGCCCTGATGGAGTGGCTGGCTGGGCCCCGGGGGCCACACGGAGGGGGCGGGGGTCACAAACATCCCACATCTGGAATCACTTCAGGTCAGGCCGGGCTGGCCGTGAAAGGTGAGCCGGGGCGCCTGGCAGGGGGCAGGAGGGGCAGGAGGGGGGGCAACAGTGGACATACCACAGTCAGGGATCAGTGGGCAGGAAAACAAGCGGCAGCTGAAACGAACCCGGGAGAATCTCCTCTAACAGCAGGAACAAACTTTAAGACGCTTCATTTGGAAACAGAAACTCTACAGAGAAAAGGTCCTAAAGACGGAACGTCGATCCTGTGCTAAACATGATGAAACTAAATCCACAGGTTTTAGTTTGTTTTTTAAGACGTGCCTTCAGGTCCAGGTGTTTGTCAGATTCTGAGCTGAGCTGCAACTCAACACGACTCGACTGGCGCCGCCTAGTTTTCAGTGATAATTGTCATTATTTTATATCCTTATGTTGTTTATTTCTGTGGTTTGTTTGGTTTTCTCTCTTTCTGCAGGTGGGAAGGAAACTTGTTTCCTCTAAACGTCTTTTCTTTTCCTCTCTTTGTCCTTCACATTAGAAATAAACGCACATTTATAAAAAAGTTTCCCATAAATCATCATGGTAAAGCTGCAACGCTCCACTTGTGAAAGTAAATGAGTTGAGCTTCCTGTCGACACAAAATAAAAAGCAGAAAAAAATCTAACTGAAAAAAATCTAATTTAACTGATTTGAAGTTGCTGAAACCTGCAGATCTTCGTTTCCCCAACATCTAATTAACGTCATGAAGGTTCAGTTTGTTTCACTTTAACAGCTTCAGGAGAAAAACGTTTAATGAAGTTTAATGAAGTTTAACGAGATTCAAACTTCAGACACTGAAAACTTCAACTGTGAAGCTGAAAAGTTTCATTAACATGGAGGAAAAATATTAAACTTTCTTTAACAGAAAACTGAACAAATATGTCAAAAACGTCCTGAAAACTAAAAAACAAAGTTTTTAATTTTAAACATCCAGTGTTATAAAAGTTTGGTCACAACTTTTATTAAATCAGCAAAAAAAATATTCAATTATTATCAGGTGATCCATTTTAAATGTCCAGATTAATTGATAAAAGTTAATATTTTATTCTAAAAATAATTTTAAGTCAGTTAGAAAACAGTTTTAGAGCAAAAACCCAGAAAGGATTTTTAGCTTCTATTAATACAGATTCCAGCTACGGATCAATTATTGTTATAAATCTGTTCAGAATGAACAAAAATACTGCAAAAAAAGCCAATAAACATGTAAAATATTACAATTATTTCAGCAGGACGATGTTGGAACTGAAAGTCTGGCAGCAGATTTTCTCAAATAATAAATCAGGATGTTTTTTTAAAACAGGAAACATTTTTCTTTTTAAATCTGAGAAAAACACAGAAAAGTTTTTCTGATAATTCAGTTCAAAACGTCGATGAAATGCAGATTTAAAGAGCCAGAAAATATCAGCATAAAATTACAAAACTATAGCAGAAAAATCAAAAACAGCTTAAAATGTTTTTATGTTGAAAATTTAAAGTTGTATAATTTTATCAAAGCAGCATAGAAAAGAAACGTTTTAAATTCTTCAAAAAGGCTAAAAATAATAAATAAACATTCAGGAAGTTAAAATGTTTGATTTATGAATGAATCTAAAAATCAAATAGAAATTAGTTTAGTTTCATTTTTATTCTATAAAAATTTGTCGACTTTGAATTTCCTCTGAATCTGTTTCTCATGCGACTCATAATAATAATTTAGCTTTAAGTTTTAACTGGAGTTTCTAAGCGCAGCTCACCGCAGAGACGTTTTACTGTTCAAAGTTTCACAGCCTGAGTTTGATCCAAAAGGCTCTAAAAGTTTTAAAATCTGGAATAAATCTGAAACTGAATCAGGTTTCAGAAAAGCGGAGCAGCTCAGCGCTGAAAGTTTCTGAATTATAAATCTGCTTTTTTCAAGGCACTTGTTCTAACATTCAGCCCGACTCGGAGGACATGTGTTGGTCCGTGCCGAGGGTCACCAGGGGTCGCGAAGAAGAAACGGCGAGCCGTGGAGCGAACGAGGCCCCGGGGCCCCTCCGCATTAAGGAGAGGACTTCCCTCCTCGTAAATATTCGCTTCTTAAAGATGGAAACTTCAGGCTTTTCTAATCTGGGAAAGAAAACACTCCGGACAGAAAGCATGAGCAGCTCGAGTTTTTCTGTTCTCTGGTGATAAATCTCTCCTTTATGGGCCGAGCATGAGCGCCGCGATCAGGTTTGCTTTCCAAATGGCCCCGGCTATAAACAGACTTTATTTCACACAGTGTCTGACGTGTGATTTAAGTTAGACTGCACTGTAAAAAAAACAACAACAAAAATCTGATTTCTGCTGCACAAACGTGACAAATCCTCCAGCTGGGACCCGTTTGGGTTGCTTGAAATGCTGTTTTTATTCATATACAAGGTTCTGTTACAAATAAAGTATATCATAGGAAATTATCTACTGGTTCGGCTTCAGAAATACATTAACTTTATACTGGACTATATAACATGTAGGTCAGAATGCACTGAAGCGGCTTTTCAGTGGTATAACATGGAGAAAAAACATGTTTTAAAAAAATATTGAGTAAATGACAAAGTGTTTGGCTGGTTGGTCCCACTTTTGGTTTTTATCCGCGACGTTTAAAAAAGAAGAAAAAGGAAAACGGGGGATTCCAAACGGTCCGGGTCCGAGTCTCAGTCAAAGCCAGACGCTCGAGGCTAAATCCGCTCAGGAAGTCCGTCAGAGTTCAGAGAACCTCAGGAGGAAGTAAAGTCACCTCAGGTTAGAAGCCCCGCCCTCGTCCCGGGGCGTGGCCGTTTCCTGTCCTGTCCGGCGGCGGCGGCGGCTCAGTTGACCGTGGGAACCTGGTTCAAGCTGTACTCCTTGGCTTTGAGCCGCAGGTTGGCGATGCTGTTGGCCATGTTCATGCCCTGGGACGTGTTGGTGTTGGAGCAGGTGGGCGGGTAGGTCGCCATGGCGCTGCGGAGAGACGCAACCAAACGTTACTGTGGCGACCAAATCCAACATTCACAGACTGAAACCAGAACAGCAGCTCAACGCCCAGTCTAACCAGTTAGCTCATGATCCGCTAAGTGGTCCTTCATCAAAAATCAAAAACTCCTTCAAGTTTCTTAGAATAGAAGATCAACACAAAATTTCATTTGAATTGAACTTAGCTCTTTAGCATTAGCCTCTGCTAATACTAATTTAGCACCTTAGCATTAGCAGAACTAATGTTTATGATTAGCACTTCATGGTTAGCGCAGCTAGCCTTCAGCCATCGCTGCCAATCACCGAACAACCACAGATAAAATTCACTAACTTCAGATTCTGATTGTTTTTGTCAATTGTTTGACATTTAGAACATTTTGGTCACAGTTTTCATCTTCATCATCGTCTTCACCGCCGCCAGATTTCAGCTCTGATTGGTTCTGAAGAAACTGGAGTTAAACCACCATTAAACCCGTTTCTGTTCTGATGCAGTTTAACAATCATTTCTCTTCTCTAAATTATCCAAATAATTTTAATGAATAACACATTAAATTATCTAATGGAGGCGGAAACAATTCATATCAAATAAACTCTAAACTCTCCTAGTGACGGTTTGAAGTGTGGATTCTTTAAGGCCAGATTTCATTTGAATTGAACCTTTCTGGTATCTTAGCTCTTCACAACAGAAGGACTGGATGGAACCGTTGGATGGTTTAAAACTGGTTGGTGACGTTAGCAAAAAATTTAATCCATTTTTTAATTCCTGGAGATTGTTTTATTTTTTATTTTTCTTTAAAATCTATTTTAGTAAAAAAAAAAAAAATCATGGTCAGGTTTGTTCAGGTTGTGTTTCTACAGTGTTAGATTATTATTATTTTTTTAATCTTTCAGAGTTAAAGATGCAACAAAAACATCAAATTAACAGAAAAATATTTAATCTAATTACTTTCACTTTTAGAGACAGAAAAAAAAGCAAAAAAGTGGAAAAACTGAAAAACTTTAAGGTGATCTGGTCTCCAGCTGCTGCTCCCTGGGACAGGGCGGGAGTTGCCATAGCAACCATGGTTACTATGTCAACTCCCGCTGCATTGTTAAAATATACAAAAAATGGCTTCAGACACGTCTGTCCTGCAGGTTCAATCCGTACAGCAGAGGATGGTTCCCTGACGGCACCGATCCGGTCCAGCTGCAGCAGAATCCTGCACTGGACGGAACCGCTGGACGGAACCGTTGGACGGAACCGTTGGACGGAACCGCTGGACGGAACCGCTGGACGGAACCGTTGGATGGAACCGTTGGATGGAACCGTTGGATGGAACCGTTGGACGGAACCGTTGGACGGAACCGTTGGACGGAACCGTTGGACGGAACCGCTGGACGGAACCGCTGGACGGAACCGCTGGACGGAACCGTTGGACGGAACCGTTGGACGGAACCGTTGGACGGAACCGCTGGACGGAACCGTTGGACGGAACCGTTGGACGGAACCGTTGGACGGAACCGGTGGACGGACCCGCTGGACGGAACCGTTGGGGGAACCGTTGGGCCGGAACTGCTGGGAGAACCGTTGGGCCGGAACCGTTGGGCCGGAACCGTTGAGCCGGAACCGCAGGATGGAACCGTTGGATGGAACCGTTGGACGGAACCGCTCACAGCCGGTCTCATAACAGGTTACTGTAAATCACCAGCAGTGAAACCAGAGTGGCCAAAGAGCTGCCAGCCGGCAGAGCAGGGTCACGGGGTCACGGGGTCACGGGGTCACCGCTGGATTTAATACGCTTTGTTTTCACATTATCACCTGGTCAGGACCCGGCCCGATCGCCCCGACACACGCAGAGAGAGAGAGAGATGTTTACATTGAACAATTATGCTGGAGCGGGAAGGAACCGGTTCTGGTTCTGGTTCTGGTTCTGATTTATGATCCACAAACAACAGACAGAAACTGGATCTGACAATCCAGCAGAGTGAAGACGAGCCGTGGAGATGAAGCTGCCGGCGGCGGCGTCGAGGCGTCCTTCGGCTCAGGAAGCAGAGAAAATAAATAAATATGTGACGTAAAAGTCAAGCAGAGAAACGTTTCTCCATGTTTTCTACTGAAATCCTCACAAGCAGCTGCAGGACGTCCAACTCATAGAAAACTAGTCCTGCTCAGTGGAAGGATACGCAGAGACACACTGATGTTTTCTGGATAACAAAGTAGAACCTAAACATTAACACAGATTTTTCTTAAAAATCTGAAATCAAATTTAGCTCAAATGAATCTTATTTTTATCATTCTAACTGTGTTTCTGTTTAGGATCTATTTTCTCAGCCAAAGAGCGCCAGTCGGTTTCATAACGTATTCTTCCACCGATCAGAAGAGTTCATTTCACACTCTGGGAATTATTCCTGTAAATATTTAAAATCTGTAGTTTTCCAGGTTTTTTCCGTGGTTTTCCTTTGAGCTGACGGTTTAATCCAGAACCGGAACCGGACTAAACCGGAACCGGACTAAACTGGAGGGCGTTCTCCGGTTCCAGAACACAGAGGAAGAATAAATAAATAAATCATGTTAAAGTAGAGTGAGCTGTAGATGGGAGTAAATCTATAAAGGGAGCATCGGCTGAGGAACCGGACCAGAACCGGATAAGTACCGGACCAGAACCAGACCAGAACTGGATCTGCACCGGATCAGTACCGAATCAGTACTGGACCAGAACAGTACCAGAGAAAATAAACACCATATAGTTTTACTTAATTAAGAATTAGTAAATTTATGGACAACCTTTTGACTTATATTTGCATTCATATTATTTTGATAGCTTTTGTTCTCCATAATATTACAACTTTATTCTCAAAATACTGGAAATATTTCTTATCGTATTTTAAATTTATTCTCCTTATTTACAGAAATATTCTCCTAATCTGACCGTAATGTTCAAACACCTGGACTGAATTTCAGATAGAAACTGTCAGACCACATGCAGGTGAATATCGGCGCTTTTTTCTGTTAATCTTTATTTATTGCGTTAAAAAATGAATAGTTTGCAGTCTGGTGTTTGTAACTCAGATGAAGTTGAACCGTTTGGTTCTTCAGTAGCACTGAGTCTCTTCCTGCACCTTAAAGAGTCACGATGTGACGTTTCAAAGCTTTTATAGAAATAGTTTCTGAGCTGCAGCTGCATTCAGGCGGATCAGAGGAGATGAAGACGCTGCGGAGGAATGAGGAGCGAGTTCAGGCGGCGGAGCGGGAGGAAATGAAACCAGAACGGAGCCAGACGCCGCGCCGCCGCCGCTTCTGAAGCATCAGCTCAGCCTCTACAGAACCAGGACGTTCTACAGAACCAGAACCAGAACCAGGATGTTCTGCAGAACCAGAACCAGGACGTTCTGCAGAACCAGGACGTTCTGCAGAACCAGAACCAGGATGTTCTGCAGAACCAGAACCAGGATGTTCTGCAGAACCAGAACCAGGACGTTCTGCAGAACCAGGATGTTCTGCAGAACCAGAACCAGGATGTTCTGCAGAACATTTCTAACTCCTGCAGCGATGCTCGATAAGAAAACACACAAATGTTTTCCATTTCCTTTACACAGAAAGTGACGTTTAAGACCCATCAGACCAGAACTGGTTTCTAATTTTACTTTCACCCTCAGACTTCAGAAAATGCTGAGGGAACATTTATAACATTACTAGAACAAAGTAAAGTTTTTATTTTCTTTGATCAAATCTGTCTCTGGAAATGTTGCATTTAGTTAGTTAGATTAACTTAGCCGCTAAGCTAATAACAATAACATGGTACTAGCCAAAGCATTGATGAGACTGTAATGCTAATTGTTAGCTAATGTATTTACTCTAAAAGTTGTTTGTTTTTTTTTTCTTTTTTTTTCTTCAAAGAGTTTTTGCGGCGCTAGTGGCTCGTATTTCTGTGGCAGTAGTCAGACAGGAAGGAGAGGGGGGAGGACATGCAGCGAGGGACGACATGACCGGGAGTCGAACCCGCGACGTCCACGTCGAGGACTAGGGGCTCCAAGCGTGGGGCGTGCTAACCCCCTGCACCACCACAGCACATCCTACTCTAAAAGTTTTCACTTGTAGATCACATCAAACTGAATTTAATCAGATTTTACTTGAAGATTGAAAATAGTCGATTTTTCCTCACGTTAAGCTTTGTGTCCAGGCTAACAGGCTAACTGGCTAACAGGCTAACTGTCTGCAGCCATTTTATGAAGCTAACAGCAACATGTGGTGCTGTTCAAAGTAAAACCACTTTTTACATTTTTTCATAACCATCACACTGTCAGAGTCTTCAAACTTAAAACTGGATCATGAAATCTTTAACGTTTCTCCACAAACCTCCAGAACAAAAAAAGGTTTTTTATTCCTGCAATATTTAAAAAAAAAATCACTAAAACTAACTGAAGTTTTCATTTTGCTTCATCAAATATTTCTCAGTTGCTGGAAACAAAATTTATTATGAAGAAAATAGAGATCAATTAGCTGTTAAGCTAATTAGCAATAATATGCTAGTAGCCAAAGCATGGATGATATTCTAATGCTAACAGTTAGCTTATATAGTTATTGATCCATCAAATCCAATCAGATTTCCTTTGAGGATTAAAAATATTTTTTCTGGTTTTTATGCACAGTAACCAGGCTAACTGTCTTTAGCCGCGTTAGCGTGCTAACAGCAGCACACAGTGGTGTTCAAATACAACCACAGTGTTTGCAATCACTATTTTTTCACAATCCTGTATATTCTGAATAAAGCATGAAGAAAAATGATGACATGTTCCTAATTTACAGAAAATGAGGTCAGGAAAGTTTTCTGTTCAGAAAATGTGCAGCGTCAGCAGTTTCTACCAAAACAGCAGCTGCTGAAGCTGCTGATGTGGGACAGACATTACTTTACACACAACCACATTCATGAGCATTTATGCTTTCAGACTCAGCATCAACACAGGATTTAGTGATAAAACCGTAAAGTGAGCAGCTTGTTGAAATCTTTTGGATTCCTGCAGCAGCCATGTTGAATTCTGAAGTTGGAAACCTTTGACTTTCCAGCACCAGTGAAGGCGTTGTCATTTTCTCATTGTTGAGCCGTGGTTGTAGTGGCGTTACCTTTGGCTGATCACTGGTCAGACTGGGAGCTTTCTGTGTGTCCCAGTTAAACTCCAGTGTTAGCTTGAGCCAAGCTACCAACCGTTTGGATGCTTAAAGTCCAACAAACAAACCCTGTTGGGGTTTACAACAACTGGGAGCCACTAGCTGCAGAGATAAAGCCTCTGATTTAGTTTTTAACTGCAGCGTACTGAAGTACAGCAGCAGGGAAGTATCACAGCTTTGGGTCGGCTCATGTTGAAGAAGCAGACTGTACCTGTAGGGGGCAGCGCTGCCCCAGGACAGGTAGTCGTTGGGGCGCGGCGCGGGGCGCGGCACGATGGGCTGCTCCACCGCCGTGACTTCTCCTGAGTAAGACTTGAGCAGAGAGGCGTTTTTGCTGGCCAGCATGGCTCGTTCATTCCTGCGAAACTTGGCTCTCCTGTTCTGGAACCAGACCTGGAACGACACGAAGACAAGAGGAGTGAGAACAACAGCACATCGCAAGCCGACCACCAGCAAAACGGCTGGTTAGAAGGCCCCGAAAACACAGCAGCCACAACGTAAACCTGGGATTAAACTGAAAAACATCCTCACAATATTTCTGTTCTGCTTTCTACCTTGTAGGCAAATAAATTGACACTTTCAAAAAGTGCTGTTTTCTCATCATTGTTCCAAAAACCTTCAGTGAAGAAGAAAAAGTTCAAGAAACTCGGTTACTTTCTGTAAATCCCAAACTTTCCTCTGTCAGCAGCTCATCTTGACAATCAGAATATCAACTTCAGGAAAGTTTCAGGAGAAAACTTGGAGATTTTGACATAAACTTCATTTTATCTTTGAATCCTATAAAAGCTGGGAGGGCTGGAAATGTGCACCACCCTAAAGCACCATCATGAAGTTCTGCTAACGCTAACGTGCTACACCAACGCAGTATTTAGAGGAAGCAGAACTTTTCCTTACTCACTTCAAAATTAGAGCATAAAGATATAAACATTCACCTACATGAAGGATTCTTAAAAGTTAATAACCAAAACTTTAATCAGCTGAAAGTTCACAGAGCTTCCAACTAAACCAGGGATTTATCTGGACAAATTCATTTAGGGGAAGCTAAGTGTGCTAAACACTTTCAGAGTTAGCAAACTGCTAAAGCACTAAATGAAACAGTAGCTCTCTATTAGCAGATCAATGGAAGTGTTTCCAGCTTGTGGGTGCAGATGATGGATGGAGGAGCTGCTAGTTCGATTCCTCGATGAAATTCTCCCTGATGAAATGCTGCAGCTAACATCCTGAGGACTTCCAGCGCTGGCTATCTTTTACTTTCTGCAGTAGTTTCAGACTTAGCCAGTTGTTTTCTGGCTTCAATGGGAGAAAACGGCTCAGAAACGCGCAGAGAGAAGAAAGGAGCAGCAGGCCAAGCAGCCCAGACGGTCCCAGCGCCGGGTCGGATCCTGGCCCGAACACAACAGGCTCCTCATATCTGGTTCCCGGGTTTTCACTCATTATCTGCAGTTAAATTCAGCCGCAGAGACCGGAGCCATGTAGAAGTTTAAATCATGACATGTGAGGAGGTTTCTTCATCAGCCCGGCTGCCTCCGTCCTCGGCGATGACTCAAAGCACAGAGTGTGTGTGTAAGTGTGTGTGTGTGTGTGTGTGGGTGTGTGTGTGTGTGTGTGGGGGGGGGGGGGTTATGTTGTTTCTTGCTGTGAAATCAAATCCATTATTAGAAGCTGCCGGCGCTCACAGGGCCTCGCTGACGCACAGCCTCTGGAATGAGTCTCTTTTATCAAAGGATTTCTGCACATTAATCACAGATGTGCAGCTCCGCTCGCGCCAACATCACCATTTCCTCCGTTTCCCCGCAGAAGAAAAACTTTCAGTGAGCTGTGCAAGAGGAGGTAGAGTTTATCTGCAGCTTCAGACCAACAGGAGGCCTGGCTGGTTGTTTTTCTGCTTTATTGGACGCAACCTTAATGCGTTTAGAACAACAGTTGCAGGAACGTTTTCTGCAGAGCTGTTTTCCCAACATGTGTTCATGGCCTATAAAATCTGTTTTGCTCTTCGCACGATTGCTGCAGCTGCGGCCGAATGAGTCACAAAAGCCTCCTGACATTTGGAGCTTAAAAGTCAAAATAATTCACAAAATAAGCCTGGAAGGTTCTGGAAACCAGCAGGAACGTTAAAGGGTTTGTTTTCAGAGGAAACGTGTTGATATGAAAACATGTGACACTAAAACCAGAGAGAACAACCAGGTTTCTGCAGGAAACATCACTGAACGGCCTGCAAGTCAGGAGGAAAGGATTCTGCTCTTCTTTACTTTGTCACTAATATTTAAGTAACAGGTGATAAAAATCTGATCAGAAATGTGAGGAATCGGTTCGTTGGGTTTCTGATCGCTCTCATTTCCAAATCAAATATTCTGCAGTCAAATCGATTCATTGGATAATGGACGATTTTCACCAACGTATCCCTCCGCCAATCAGGTTATATAGATTTACTCCCATCTACAGCTCACTCTACTTTAACATGATTTATTTATTTATTCTTCCTCTGTGTTCTGGAACCGGAGAACGCCCTTCGGTTCTGGACTAAACCATCAGCTCAAAGGAAAACCACAGAAAAAACCTGGAAAACTACAGACTTTAGATCCTAAACAGAAACACAGTTAGAATAATAAAAATAAGATTCATTTGAGCTAAATTTGGTTTCAGATTTTTAAGAAAAATCTGTGTTAATGTTTAGGTTCTACTTTGTTATCCAGAAAACATCAGTGTGTCTCTGCGTATCCTTCCACTGAGCAGGACTAGTTTTCTATGAGTTGGACGTCCTGCAGCTGCTTGTGAGGATTTCAGTAGAAAACATGGAGAAACGTTTCACTGCTTGACTTTTACGTCACATATTTATTTATTTTCTCTGCTTCCTGAGCCGAAGGACGCCTCGACGCCGCCGCCGGCAGATTCATCTCCACACAGACAGACAAACTCCAGCAGGAGCAGAAATAGGAGCAGTTTTCTCAGGAAAACTCAGATTTTCAACAAGTTCAACAGAACTCAAAACAAAACGCGGAGCAGCGAAAGGAAACATTTAAAGTGAAACCTAAAATGGAGCCAGAAGAAGAACAAAAACAAAAACAAAGTTGTGTTAAAATCTTTAACAACTTTTCCTCAGACTGATCTGTTTCTAGAAAAAGAAAACCACATTTTATTATGTAACTTTCCAACAATCGCCTGACAAAATAGTGCCTCAATAACTTGCATTATTCAAGATTTCCAACCCAACTGATCGGTGGAAGAATACGTCACAAAGCCACCATCAACAGTGTAGAAACCCAGGCGTTATTTGGCTGACAAAGTAGTGCCAAATTAAATTAAATTAAATTAAATTAATGTCTGATGGAAAAATCATGAGTTAATTAATTACAGAGGTTTGAAAATCTTAACGCATGAATTCTTTTTATTTTATACATACGAAGGTTCCGACGGGAGCAGTTTCCGGTACGCCCGTTAATCGGACGCACAGATTCATCCGCTAACAGGCGATGAGAAAGTTTCTGTTCTAAACAATCTGATTGGACAAGACAAACAGCTGTTGTGTTCAAGCTGTGCTGAAAGGAGTTAGCCTATCAGTGAAACTATGCTATCCTAAAATAGCATCAATGCTAACATGTAGCAGCTAACGCTAATGTTAGCGTCAGGAAACTTCATGGCTGAAGAACAAATTAAATATTAATAAATATCTTTGTTGTTGGTTGTTTGTTTTTCCAACCTTTTTGCAGGAAATGGGATGTTTTAATTGAAATAGTTGGTAATTTTGTGGATTAATTGTAATTAATTAATTGCAGAAGCTGCAGTTAAACATTAATGGAGTCAGGATGAAATCTGGCCGCAGAGCCTCGTGCTGCACTTTATCTGAGAGCCGCCGGGGGAAATTACACACACACACACACACACACACACACACACACACACACACACACACACACACACACACACACACACACACACACACACACACACACACACACACACCGCCAGATCCATGCAGAAGATAGAAACCTGTTGTGGCGGCAGGCGGCGTCTCTAATGAACCACAAACCTCTTATCGTTTCCCTGATTACAAATCTAAACATGTTAATCACTTTCAGCCACTGAGCCGCGATATCAGCTAAATATGTTTATCTGGGCGGGTTAAAGCGAACCAGACCGGTGATTTCAGAATAAAAGCCTCACCTGGACGCGGGCCTCGGTGAGGTTGACCCGGCGGGCCAGGTCCTCCCTGACGAAGGCGTCCGGGTAGTGCGTCCGCTCGAAGACCCGCTCCAGCGCCTGCAGCTGGCTGCTGTTGAAGGTGGTCCGGTTCCGGCGCTGCTTCCGCTTCTTCTTCTCCTCCGTGTTCATCTGCTCGTCTGCAGGAGGAAGAGGAGGAGGAGGAAGAGACGGTTACCATGGAGATCATCAAGCGTCTCCGATCAGGTCGAACCTAAAACGGTCCTGCTGAATCTGATTAATTATTCCGTTTTATTGTTGCAGAATTTCAGATTTCTCCAAACGTCTCACCCAAAATGTTTCTGATCAACTTGAAGCAAAAATGAGAAGAATTTAAAAACATTTTAAATCCGTTTCATCTTTTCTCCTTACGCAAAATTAACGGAACTGGACCTTCAGGGACGGTTCTGGTGATGACGTCACAATCTGGACTGTTTGAGTTTAAACTGTGTTCATTGATAATGTTTAAATTATGGACATAAATTCCTGCTTTTCACTGATTAATGTGTTTGTTGGTTTAGGAACAATAGAAAAAAATCTCCTGTTTTTGTCAAAGTTTATTTTAAAAGTTACATTTCCTGCAGATGATTATCAAATATTCTAAGTTTGTCTTTTATCTAAAGGTTGTGAAACATTAAACCAAGTTTTATTCAGCGGAACCGAGAAGAGAACCGGCTCTAAAAAAGAACTCAGAAATGTTTATTTAAAGCTACAGAACCAGATTTAATCTGATCCAGAGGATCATTATTTCTATAAGACAAATAAAACTCGTCTTGTTAAATGAAACAACCTCCAGAACCGAACCGAACCGAATCTCCCTGTGAACGTTCCTGCAGAGGAACCGGAGCTGCGGCTCCACAACAAAACCACAGAACAAGACTTTCACCAGAGACGCGGCGTAAAGAGTCCTAATTACAAACAGGCAGGAACCCGGAACCCGGAACCCGGAACCCGTCCAGCTGCGGCCCAGAACCGCTTCACCGAACCGAACCGGAACCGAATTTGTTCATCGGGTCCAAACTCAGCTGGACTGACCGAACCTAAACAGGAAGAACCTCCAACACTTCCGCTGGGTTCTCCATCAGCCTCCTACAATATCCTGTAAAATGTTTATTTGTAAAAGTTTATAAACTCATAAAATAAATTTATTACGTTTTTGTATCCAGCGTAAAAATAAAAGAGCTTTTAAAACATGAATTAAATTATTATAAACTTCATGTAGCGAGAAATTATAAAAATATATTTAAAGTATTTTGTTAGAAATAAAAGCTTGATTGAACTAAATTAGGAATTTAGAAAAATATTTTAATTCGGAAAATTCTTTTTTCATTTTGTCATTTTTTCCAACAATTTTATTTGTTTTATTTGACTGATTATTCAGAAACATTTCAGGTTTGGTTTTATTCATAAAATTAATTTAAAAGACTTTGATATTAAATCATTTTGGGTTTTTACCACAAATTTAGTATAAAATAAATTATATTAATATGAGAGAAAACTTTGATTAGATCAAAGCAGTTTTAGAGAAACGAGACTGAAGAGTTCAGAGGGAACACACACACACACACACACACACACACACACACACACACACACACACACACACACACACACTCTCTCTCTCTGTCATCGGCTGCCTGTTTGTTTTTCCGTCGAGCTCAGAGTTGATTTGTTGTTTTCAGGTTTCCTTTCATTTTTATCAGGATAAAGTTTCATATGACGGATTTTCCTCAGGAACCTGAACCTCTCTTCAGGTTCGGCGTTTGGATCCGAACCGCTTTACGGATCAGAACCAAAACATTTTCTCCAAACATCGTTTCAAAATTAAACTCAAATATTTTTTCTTGTTTGTTTTTTATTTTTAAAATTTGCTGCAGTTTTTGTCTGTCAGGTTAATTTCTTGCTGACCTTTGACCTTTAATAGAAAGCTGCATATTGATTATTATTGATTATTATGGATGTAAGGGAACATTCTCTGTCCTGATTTAGTGGCTGCTGTTCTGGTTCTGATCTGGTCCAATCGGCTCCAGATGAAACTGGACTGATTTGTTTTCCTTCAGCTAATCACACTTTGACCTCTGGGGTTTATCTGGTGACCCCTGGCCGGGGGCCCGGGGCCCCTGCGCTGAAAACCAACAGATTAGAGAAATGAAAACATCATTTCCTTCAGCTGCGGTCCACTCAGAGGCAGCCGGGTTCTGCAGAACTTCTGGATCAGAACATTTTTCTCTGAAGGAAAACCAGCAGCAGGTTTAATATTTTAATATTTACCAAAAAATGATCTGATAATTTTCCAAAAATCACCTGATTTACAACAAAACTGGAGTTAAAATGAAAAAATCTCCTTTATGGGAAAAAGTAAAAAATGTTCAGGTTCTATAAAAATATTAATATTTTTATTTTGGGTCAAATTATGTCTAAAAATAACTAAAATTCTGAATCAAAAATAAATAAACAATTTTATATAATTCTGATTCTGTTTGCAGATTTTCTGTCATTTTTAAATGAATTTTTCTGGGTTCAGAAACCAAAATAGATTTTATTTTCCTTTGGCTCAATTTGACAATTTTACACAAAATATCAACATTTAAAATGATCAAAAGCTCTAATAATGTAAGAAACATAATTTAAAATAATTATTTATTAAATCTAAAATTGTTTTAGTTCAGAAAAAGAAGAAAATTATTTTTACTTCTATTTTTTTTCCACATTTTAGGGTAAAAAGTTTTACTCATAATTCTCAGTTTTTATTCTTGTTTGTTTGATTTATTTTTCTACAAAACGCAGATAAAGTTAAAAATAAAAGTCCTGCTTCTGGTTTCCGCAGTTTGGAGCTGAAACTCAGCGGAGGTTTGATGTGCGGCAAAGTGACGCTGCAGCGGCAGAATGAGCGGCAGAATGAGCGGCAGAATGAGCGGCACATTGCTGCTCGGTGGAAAACTGTCCAATCTGCCACATGTATGTTTATAAGCTTTTAGTCTTTTTTACAAAAATATTATAGCAATAAATAACAAAGAAGTAATAATATGTTATTGAATTAATTAAAATGTATGAACCTGATATATTTTGATGAACATCTTTCTTTTGGTTTGGCCTTAAAATGTGCGCGAGAAGGAAAAAGAGAATAAAGCAGTTATAAATATAATTTAAAAGATATTTAAAATATTTGCGTCGTTGTTTGTATTTTGGCTGCAAATGTTTAAAATGGGATTAAAATCTGACCGAACAGATTAAAACCCAAATGTTGTGCTGATGACGCGGCGGCCATCCTCATCCTCATCCTCATCTTCATCACGTGTGACTGCATGGCGTCATTAAAACTGACGGTGAAAGTTTCTCCTGTCATCAATCCAGAACCAGAACCAGAACCAGAACCAGAAGTTATTTGACAGGATTAAATTATTTAAACGGCCTAAAAACATCAATTTGCTGCATTTATGAGTAAAAATATTTTTTAAAAATCCTCATTTATTCAACAATAAATACTTGTCTAATTTTCCTGATGATGAAAATCCTCTGATTTTTTTTTCTTTCAGAAATGAAGAGCGGCTCTGATTGGCTGATCTGTGGTGGGACACGCGCGCTAATTATGACAGATGATTGGCTCGGATCATCAGAGAGTGTTTGACAGGCTGAAAATAAGCGTGAATTAACGACGTGACCCGCGCACTTCCTGCCGCACAGCGCTGCGCTTTTCCCCCTTTAGAGAAATAACAAAAACAGTCATTAAAACCCAAAGCGGTTCCGTCAACTGGCGCAAACGGAGAGGAGGAGAAGCAGTTTATTTACTCTTTCTGCGGCGCAGAGGAGGCTGAGCGGCGCGGCGGTTTGCGCCTTTAATGAGGAACTTCTGGCGCTTTAATGCGCTTTTTACGCACAGAAGGATGAACTTTTAACTAGTTCCTCCCTCTGAAGTAAATAAACACCTGATCAGAGTTTTAACGGCAACTGAGGGAAAACTCCGCAGCTCTGCGCCAATCAGGCCGCGTTCCGTCATCATGTGACTCATATTTTCTGAGTTATTATGTTGTTTTTTGTCTGCAGAGGAAACCTGCAGCGTAATTGCGGCCTGGTTGAGGTCAGCGGCGCAGATTTATGGCCCGGAGCCTCCCGCCCTCTCCGGGTCCACCAGCGCGCCGCGCGGACTTCAAAGCGCGGCTGAGGAGTAATGGCGGCGCTGCGGGGAGCCCGTCAGGATGATGCATGGCCAGGGCGCGCGCGCGCGGCTCCGCGGGCGCGTGATGAAAACAGATGAGTTTAGTTTGCGGCTGGCAGTCGGACTCCATCTGCGCACACTTACTCTCCTGCTGGGTGGTGTCGCTGCCGCTGGTCAGTCCCGGGGACTCCAGCATGCTGCGCCCGGCCTCCCCGACGCCCTCGTCGGCCTGGTTTCCCACCATCTCCCCGGCCTCCTCCAGGTCCAGCAGGTGGCTCACCGAGAAGTTCTTCTTGGCCTGCAGGTTGTCCAGGTTCGCCGTGATGGGACTCTCCAAACGGTTCGAGATGGCGGCCTGCCGGTCCATTACGTGCGCATAGCTGGAAGTCATGGCGCAAACGCAGGAGAAGCGGAAAAGGCGCAGCGCTGAGGAGGATCACAGCGAGCAGATCCCCGGAAAGCAGCCGCACTCAGACTGGGCTCCGCGGAGCTGTTCACATCCAGAGGAGCTGCGGAGAGCCCGAACCGAGTCCCGAACCGAGTCCCGATCAAACCCAGAGCGACCAATCCATCCGGCGGCGGCGCAGCGCGGCAGAGGAGAGGAGAGGAGAGGCGGGAAGCTGGAGGAGGAGAGGAATCACAAGTTCTGCTCCGAGTCGGACCGAGTCACATCTGAGCAGGAAGAGCTGCTGCTGCTGCTGGTGAAGACGACCAGATGCGCAAAACTCCGAGTGCGCAAAACTGGCCGAGCTGCAGCCAAGAGGCGCGAGGAGGCAGGACTCTCTCTCTCTCTCTCACTCTCTCTCTCTCCCTCTCTCTCTCTCTCTCTCTCTCTCTCTCTCCTCGCCCCGCCCCGCCCTGTTTTTAAATCTGTTATTTCTGACACCAACAACCATCATAGTTTTATTCACTTTTTTGCAGCCATTTTGTTTTTACTTGAGGTCCAGAAACTTCGGACCTTTGGATCAAGAAAATCCAACCAAACAGGTTCAGTTCGGTCAAAACTAAAAAATCAGTTCCCAAAAGATCACAAAGAATCAATAACAGCGAGAATAAACCAGGAAGTCTTCATTTAACAAATATAAACAATAAATCAATAATCACTCAGAACCAAAAAGAAGATTCTGTTTGATGGACATTTCGGGAGTGTGAAAATAAATATGATTTTCTAATGATAGAGGAAAATGGAGGACCAAGACTTCCTCCCTGTGGAACACCGAGAGCAACATGAATCCAGTGACCAACAGAAACAAACACAAACAAACACAAACAAACAAACAAACAGAAACAAACACAAACAAACACAAACAAACAGAAACAAACAGATCTGAGGAAGCTGCTGAGTTACGACATTAATATTTTCTCTTTTTTCATTATTTTTGATGCTTAGATAAAATTCTGAAAAACTTAAAACTCAGATTTTAGATTCTGATCCATTCTGACAGTTTCTGAAAAACTTTCTTAAAAAATATCTGTTCTGTTTGTCATTAGTAGGAATACCTCCATTACTGTGCTAATAGCGGAGCTAATGTGTCACTTAGCATTCCTCCGTCCCCTGAAAACATTTAGCACACTTAGTAACTACAGTTTTCTTTTCTATAGCGTTAATTTTCTTTCAGCTTGATAAACTTTGACATGATGAAGTTTTGGTTATAAAAGTAAAACCACGAGTGAAAGGAGACGCAGCGCAGGCTGTGTTGCTAGCACAGAGCGGGATCAGTGTTTAAGGATTAGCTTCTGCTAAATGCCACGTTGCTAAAGTGTTTTAGCATCAACTTCCTAAAGAAACTTAGACTGTTCATCCCTCTAAATGAACTATTAGCACAATGCTAACATTTTAGTTAGCGCTTCCCATCAGCTGCTGTGGAGGGTTAAAGTTTTATAAACTCTTCTTCTTCTGTCCTGATGGTTTCTGTCTCACTGTAACAACCGATCCGATCCGATCCCCAGAACTGGTTCCGGTCGGACCTCCGGGTCTAAACCCATCGCGCCTTCAGACATCCGGTTCAGGTCGGATTGATTCTCAGGTGTTTTCCAGCCAATCAGAGACGTTTTCTCTCTCCGTGTTGTAACAGGAATAAACTCCAGAACCTGAAGCTCAGAAGAAATCTTTCATTTGGGTAGTAACTAGTTACACTTACTCAGTTACATTTACTTGAGTAACTTTTTTTTAATCACTTTTAGGAGTATTTGATCTACACTGTATTGTTTTACTTTTACTCTGGTAATTTTATTCTAAATTATTTTTGCTCCAGTAGCTCCAGATTTTACCCACAGAATGAAAAATGTTTGTTAAAGTTTTTCATTTAATTAAACTGATTGGAAAATGTTTATTTTGCTGATTTTATTATTATTTTTTTGTTACTTTTACGTCATATTGGTCCTTAAATTACTGAAATTTCCTTTTTATATTTTGTTCTGTCTGATGATGTGATTTTAAAATATTAATAAAGTACTTGAGTAAACCTTTTACCAAATAGGTTTTTACTCTTATCTGAGTAAATTCTACCAGATACTTTTAGTTTTACTTTAGTAAAAGTATGTTGAAGTATTTCTACTCTTTCACTGTAAAACACTGAAAGGTGGTTTAACTTTAAAATGCAACAAAAATCAACTAGAAATTTGTTTTAATTCAGAATTTTAATTTCATCAAATTGTTTTAACAACAAACCCAGTTTTCTAAAGTTGTGCTGACTCAGCATTCAGTATTGAGTTGTTTTAATTTTATACTGTGAATTAAGCCAAATTATTATGCAACAAAACATCTAGTTGAACAATAACACATTTCTAGAAATAACTACTCATTTTAAATTAAAAATAATTAAAATTCTCCTAGCCATCTTTTTCTTCTTGAACTAAATTAAATGTAATAAAAAGTGAAGTTTATCTTTCACAAACTCAAACGTTTCAGCTCCAACAAGCAGAAAGATTCTTTGCCTCAGAGAGAAGAAGCAACCAGAAGCAGCTGTGATGTTTTACAGTGTCAGTTTTGGGAACTCCGCCCGGTTCGGTTTCGCTGCTTCACTGAAACTTTCTCCGGTTGAGCTTCGACTTTCTGCAGCTTCTCTGAATATTAAACTGGCCTCCAGCTGCAGCTGCACGGTGTGTGTGTGTGTGTGTGTGTGTGTGTGTGTGTGTGTGTGTGTGTGTGTGTGTGTGTGTGTGTGTGTGTGTGTGTGTGTGTGTGTGTGTGTGTGTGTGTGTGTGTGAGGGGGGGCTCTGAGCTGCAATGGACCCACAGACACCCCGTAGCCTCCAGCCCCCCCGATCTGGGAAAAAAACACTTGATGCCATCAAAGAGGCTCAGATTGGATCCAGATGTTCTGCTCTCGTTCTTTCCATGTATTTAATGAAGGCGCAGCGATGGAGGAGACTTTTTCATCATTAGCTCTCCCCCCAGATTCTCTTTTCCTGCCTACGAGTCGGTTCTGGTGCCAGCTCGAGAATAAAAACAGAAAGAGGAGGGGGGACGCGGCGGCCTCCCCGAGTCTCCTCGGGGCTCCGCGTCTTTGTTCAGAGCTTCATGAGAACTCGCTCTGTTTCCCTGCAAACATCTGGAGCGGGAAAAACTCACGATCAGTTCAGAAAATATAAAAACAATGAAATGATGCAATAATCATGTGAACCTGGGGATGAAGCCGTCAGATTTACTGCAGATCAAATGTTTTATGCAGGTTTAGTTTTTCACTTTTTACTATAAAAACGAAAAAACGTGACCGGATTTAATCCCCGGATGTTTCCTGTCAGTAAATCGATCAGCGACATGAAGGTGTGAAGGGGGCGGGGCTTAAAGAGCAGCGAGTCACCTGAGAGGAAGAGGCCGCATGATGAAGATGATGATGATGATGAAGATGATGAAAACAGCAGCATCATTTCAGGAAATTTTTAACTCATCTGAATTTTATTGTTTTTAACAATTTTCCTTCAAAATAGTAAAACAGAAAAAAATCATCAGGTTATGAAACCAAACATTTAAACTTTAAACACGTCAGAGGTCAGATTTGTAAATGATCCTGTAGTTTTACTTTTTTTTTTAAAAAAAAAATCTGCAAATAAAGAAAAATATGAAGAGAAAGAAAAAGTATAACAGTTCAATCATTTCTGACCAATAAAATCAGGATTTAATTGATATTTCTTTAAAAATATTTGCTGTATTTCCTCAAATTTATTAAACTACATTTTCAATAAAAGTCCTGGCAGAAAGAACGATTAACTAAAGATTCACATTAATTCACTTCTGAGCCATTTTGTATCTTGAACTGAGCCAGGGCCGCACACAGTCAGTCCAGGGGCCGCAAACGGCCCCCGGGCCGCCCTTTGGACCCCTCTGGGCTAAATGTTGATTTTTCTGTTAGTTTGAAAATTTATGAAAATGATTTTAACTGTTTGAGACATGATGACACCAGTCAGCTTAATGAACCTGATATTAATAACCTTATTAAAAACACTTTTTCACATGAAATTATAACTATGGAGATTTTAACTGAAAAATACATTTACATATATCTATCTATCTATCTATATATATATATATATATATATATATATATATATATATATATATATATATATATATATATATATATATATATATATATATATATATATATATATATATATATATATATATATATATATGTTTTTTTAATGTTAATGATTATAATGTTATGTTTTTTTTAATATTGTTGCAGTTTTAATATTTTATTATTTATGTTTCTTTCAGGTTTAAATTTATTTCTCTGTGCTTTTAAAATATTTTCATTGCTTCAATTATATTTACATTTTCATACTTTTTACATTTTCGTAATTTGTAGATTTTAACGGTCATAATTAATTTAATTTGTCTGGCTTCAGGCTGGTTCCGTTTGGACCTTGATGCTTGTTGCCGTAATGTTTCTGTTTCTTCTCGAATCGTCTCAGTTCTTTTGGTTACATTAAAGCTCCGCTCGGGCCCAGCAGTGGACCGGACCTGGTTCCGACCCGCCGGGCCCAGCAGCGGACCGGACCTGGTTCCGACCCGCCGGGCCCAGCACCGGACCGGACCTGGTTCCGACCCCGTCCCGTAAACCCACCTGATTGCTGCCGGATTCCTCAGAAACCCCCACGCAGCGTCTGATTACGCAGTTGATACAGAACCGAACCGAACCGGACCGAACCGAGAATACTCCAGATCAGCTGCGGTTCTCTGCAGGGAGCCAGCTTCCGGGTTTACACCAATCATCCAATCAGCTAATTTCTGTCAAAAGAAAACAACGTGCGGGTTTATGTGCTGCAGGCGGTTCTGATGCGGAGTGTTTGGGTTCCTCTGAACATTTATGGGCCGCTGCTGGTTCTGGAAGCGATCAGCAGCTGATTAGAGCGACATGCGGGCTTCCAGAGCAGCAGGAGCCTCATTATCACAGCTCCCTGCTAAATCTGAGACATTTTCATAACGTTCATCTTCCAGCTGCGCGGAACCAAATTCTCTCATTTTCCTTTAAAATCTTCCGTGAAAACAGAAATTTCTGTTTCTAGGAGCAAAAATGTTTTATAACTTCAGAAGAAATTCAAACGGAAACATCGATTCTAGAGTTTAAAGTTCAAACTGTTGAAGGAGTTTAGAGACAAATCAGTAAATGAACGCTCCACTAATAATAAATATAATTATGATCATGATTAAGTCGATGTTAAAATGAAGAAGAGTTATTTATGAGCGGCATCAATGTAAATCCGGGTTTCCTGAGGCAGCGCGTGATAAACACCGGGTCACGCTCAGGTGTGCGGGCCGGAAGCTGCAGGTGTGAATGTTTCTGTGAGGCAGAACCAGATGGGATCCGATCCGCTCAGCTGGTTCTGGTCACTCCAGCACTTTATTAAAAACAGTTTCTTCTGCCTGTTATTATCTAATTTATTATTTTAAAAATGATTTAAACATCTACCTCAAAATGATCATTTATGTATAAAAATAAGTGCAGGAAGGGTCAGAGGTCACCTTAGAAATTAACTGAAATTTGTCCTGAAGCTTATTTTGAATAGGAAATATCTCCATCAAAAATATTTAATTGAGTTAATTATGACATTTTCAATTCAAAACTCTTTTTTCTAGTAGAATATTGAATAAATCTAAATTGTTTTCCGTTCATCTTGTTTGAGAAACAGAAACGATTCACAACATCAGCAGGTTTTCACTTTAAATCATGTTTGGAGAAATTAATGCGCAGGTTTTCTTTATCAATTTATTAATCATTGAAGCCAAATTTCAAATTTCAGACACAAATTTTTGACCATTTTTTCTATTTTGTTATTGAGCTTCAGAAAAATTTTGTTCCAATTAGAACTTCATGAACAAATGACTTTTAGTTTGTATAATCGTTAGTTTTGTGAGAACATTTTATTCTCGTTATGTTTTAATTTATGCAAAGTTTTAAAAAGCGTTTCATCGTCTGTTGTTGGTGCGTCAGATTTACGGCGTACCGGAAACGAGCGGGTTCAAAGGTTCCGACGGGAGAAAAAAAATCCTAAATGCGATTTATTGCGTTAAAATCGATATTAATAATCAATATCAAGGCGCTAAATTCCCGTGTCTAATATAAATAAGGACCCAGAACCTTTTCTGGACTCTCATTCTGGGTCAGCAGGACTTTATAGCTGCTGTGGTTTTAAAAACGATTGGATGCATTTTTACCGCAGGAGGATGAAATAAATCTGCTGATTTATTTTAAAGTATTGTGTTTGCAAAGCCAACCTTCCAGAACCGGAGCTGTCTGGAGCAGAACCGACCGGCTGAACCCGACCCGGAGGACTGGAGGTGAAACCTGCCGCTGCGGACTTCAGACGCTGACCTCTGCTGGGCCGGCGACCAATTAAAATCGGTTTTACTGCGTCTGCTGCAGACGGCCAGATGTGACCGGAGCTGTAAACCTTCCTGTGGTTTAACGGCTCGACCCGCCGCCGCAGACCCAGCTTCTGTCCTGAGGACCGGTCCGGATCGGAACCGGGTCGGAACACCAAGAAACACAGTTCAACCGTTTATTAAAGGAAAATGGTTTTCATGTGTTTTCATGACAGAGAATCAGCCGACAGAACCAGAACCACGCGTCGCCATGGCAACCATCACGTTTACCTGAGCGTCCACAAGTCTGACCTGTAATCTGGAAATGTTCTGATCATTTTTACCGAAAAACAAAGAATCTGTTTAAAGTTCTTCTAGAAAAAATTGATAAAACTGCAAAAAAAAAAAAAAAAAAAAGTTTACTACAGTAAAAATGGATATTTATCGGATTGTTTTATATTATTTAAAATATATTTAAGAGTTTGGAACAAACTGCCTGTTACATTAAATCTGCACTGTAAAAAAACAAAACTCGTTTGTTCCAGTTTCCAGAACAAATATCTTAGTACACTTAAAAACAAAGTAGCTTTTCAGCAAGAAGCAGCTTATTATAAATCAATAATTCCTTAATATTAATAAACAGTTCTAGTTCTCATTTTATTTATAGCGAGACATTTTTCCATTCTAAGTGAAATAAAGTGGAACTAGAACTTTTTCACCAATATTAAGGAATTATCAACTTAAACTTTTGTTAGTAGTGAAAAGTTACTTGTTAGTTTCATTTTATTTCAGGTGAACTAAAACATCTGAACTAGAAATACTCGGTCAGTTTTTATAAAGTGACCCAAACAGAAAACATCCCGAAGTTTCCTGAAACAACCTGGAGTCCTCCAGGTAAACCTGCCCTGCCTGAAGGGGGCGCTGCAGCAGAGGTCAACACAGAATAAAACCCGGTTCTGAACCGCGATCAGAGCTTCAGCTGGTTCTGGTGATGGAGCCACATGAGGAAGACACCAGTGAGATGAAGATCCTCGGCTCTGAGCGTCAGGAGGTCAAAGGTCGAGACGTGTCACAGTTTTCTGACAGTTTACAGTCTGGTTCTGTGTTCAGTTGGTCCAGCGCCTCCTGCTGGAGCGTCTCTGCGCCGCCGAGGGCTGATGGCGCTGCCGCCTCACCGCTGCCGTTCCTCTGAGGCTCTGCTGCGGCGGCTCTGTCCCGCTCCTCCTGCTCCTGATGCGGCGCCTCCTGTTGCTGCAGCTCCTCCTGCTGCTGCAGCTCCTCATGCTGCTGCAGCTCCTCCTGCAGCTGCAGCTCCTGCATCAGCTGCTGCAGCTTGCAGGCTTTGCGCAGCTCGTTCTGCTGGATGATGGCGTACAGATGCTCGGTCAGCTGCTCTTTCACCTCCGTCTTCCTGTGCAGGTCCAGCTTGGCCGCCACGTACTCGGCCTCGGCCTTCTCATAACGCTTCCTGGGAGGCAGAGGTTTGTTTTTAATGAATAAAAATGTTTTAATGAGAAAAAAAGCTCCAGTAGTTAATGAGATCTGAGCGGCTCGGTCCGTCTGGTTCAGTTCTGCTGCTGATAATAATTTGGTTCTGATGTTTTAAACCATGAAGAATAACTTCAGTGAGACTCAACATTCCTCACTTTAAGTTGGGGTTTAGTAATAAAATTACTACTTTATTATTACAACGTCGTTCTCACATTATTGTGACTTTATTTGGAAATTAGGGCGACTATTCTGGAATTCTTCCAACTTTATTTTGACAATATTACAACTTTTGGATAAAATTCTTCCAGCAGTTTATCTAAAAATTGGTTAAATTAACTTGGTTGTGATGATTGTTAAACATCTGATCAGACGAGTTTCAGATCCCTTCAGAGTTTCATGAAGATGTGAAATGAGGAAAGAGTCGTTTTCCTCCAATCAGAGAGCAGAACCGTCCTGGACGTCGAGCTCTGACCGCAGAAATACAGTTTGAATTGTGATGAACAAAAAAAACCACAAGCTTGTTGGAAACGTCTCAACGACAAACCAGCTGAAATTTTCAAACGCCTTGAAATTAGGTCTCTGTCTCTTTAAGAAGCTGCTGCTCTTTCTGAAGCTCCGCCTCCAGGAAGTCATCCCAACATGGCTCCTCTATTAACCCTTTGTTGCTCTGAGCAGCAGTTCCTATAATGAGCTCAGCAGCTGTTTGCTAATTGCTGCTGGCTAGTCTGAAGGAGCTTTGCATATTTAGCTGTGCAAAACGCAAGGTCACCCTGGCGTTTTGCACAGCTGAATGGTTGCCATGGAGATTAAAGGATTCCTCAGGTTTGTTGTTGGTGAGGGAATAACATTATAACTTGATGGAAATAAAAAAGTTGATTTTGCATGATACTGCCGCTTTAAATTTGTCCTTTTGCACAGTTTGGCTCAGGCTTCAAGTCAGGAAGCCTGAAGTTCTTCCCCACCTGGCGGCGCTGTAGTCCCAGCTGGCCTGCTCTATCCGGCCCCGCAGGATGCCGATGTCGTTGGACACCATGTCGTCGAGCGCCTGCAGCTCCTTCTGGATCCGCCTCAGCTTCACCGCCTCGGCTTGGGTCTGTTTGGACCTGAACACAGCAGACGTTAACTGCTGTGGGTTCTGGCGCCGCTCCCATCTGACCCAATCAACATCCAGAACCCGGCAGCGCTTACTTCTCAGCGATCGTTTTAGCCAGAAGGGCTTTGGTCAGCTTGTTCCTCTCCTCGATGACTTTCTGCTCCTGCTGCAGCTGCTCCAGACGCGTCTTTTCTCTCCTGCAGTCGGAATAAAACAACAATTTCACAAAATGGAAACTTCCAAATAAAAATTTAAAATTTTTCTGGGGGAAGAAATGTGTCTTTGAACTGTTGCAAAGGAAAATTTTGCTTTGCAACAGATTTACTTTATGTCCAGCATGTGTGGAGTCTGCAGAGATTTTAGCTGCCCATTTCCTGACCCTTGACCTTTACAAGTTCTGCAGTCTAAAACTCACATCTCCACCTCCTGCTTCTCCAGCTCTTTCACCATCGGTATCTCCTCCTTTTTCTCCTCCTCTGCTTTCGGGTGGTGCTCCTTATTCTGCTTCGTGTTAGCGGGTTTCTGCTGCTTCTCCTGTCCGGCAGAAGGAGCTCCTGTCTGGTCTGGAGGCTGACCTTCCATCGTCAGCGGTGGTTTGCTGAGTTGTTGCCCCGGCAGCAGGGTCTGTGAGCCGGCTAACTGGAGCGCTTTCTCCCGCTGCATCTGTTGCCGGCTCCGGCTGGATGTCGGAGGCTTCCTACCGCGGGGAGCAGCAGGAGGTCCAGCGGAGTCTGTGGAAGTGCAACCGGCTCATATTAGGGTTAAAGTGGGTTAAAGTCTCAGACTGGGTCGGTTTTATTTTACCTTTCTGCTGGATTCTCCGCAGCTCCGCTTCAGAAAAACCCGCCCAGCCGCTCATTCTACTGCCTCACAACGAGACCAGCCTCCGGAAACATCCAACTAAAAATACTCTGTGGTTTAAAGAGAGAAAATCACTGAAAACCTCAGAGAAACACCGAAAGAAACCCTCAACACTTCCGCCATATTTGTTTACCAGTGCCACGCGAAGGACCGCAACAAGACCGGCGAGATGGTCGCCCCAACTAACGCCTGAATAAAAATGAAGGAATTGTATCGCAAGTAAAGAACAGCCAAAGCTTAGCTTGCTTTTATTGTCTCGGCTGGTGTTTCTAAATTGATCTGTGTTGTGTATACAAACATTGGTTTCCCGAGAAAAGTTTTAATCGGGTGACCACAGCAGGCCAATATCAGGACTACAGATAGATAACTTCATCAGAACTAAATATTTTGATTAATTTTTATTGTTTTATTTGACGCTCTCTTTTTTAACCTATTCTTTTTCCTGTCTAGATGTAGTAAATATTTAAAAGTTTGAGTAAATAAAATCAGTTTCCTAGAAATGAATGGATTCTAGTAGCATCTTGTAATTTTTGGCAACATAATATCAATTATAATTTTCCTCTAGGTGACATTTATTTGGAAACAAAAACAAGTCTGTAGTTTTTCATCTTTATATTTGAAAATTAATTTCTTCAATTTCAATTTTTATAATTATATTTATTGTTCATGTTAAATATAGAGCCAAACTTCTATTAACCTAAAGAGTTTCCATCATCACAATAAACAAACTTTGGTTTGTCGGGTTGTTCACAGATAATCATTTGTTGGTTCCTTTTCAGATTTCTGAAGTGTCTGAGGTCAGAGGGGTCAAAGGTTAACTTAAGAACCACTTTCTGAGAAACCTTAATGAAATTAGTTGTGTCGTCCTGAAAAATGGAGAAGCAGAGCTGCTGACTCAGAGTGGCTCTGGATTTTCAAGATTTGGTAACATTTTCCATCCACTATCCAGACGGGAGGGCAGAGATGGATGTTTGGATTCTCTGAGTTGTCTCAGTAAAACCTGCGTCTATAAACCCTCAAACCTTTATCACCAGCCTGATCACGTCTAACGGCGGCCATCTTTATCATCTCATCACCTTCTTCTCTTCCAGCCGTCTGCAGGCTTTTCTGTTTTCTCAGTGACGGTTTGACTTTACGTCAGTGGCGCCGGGGAGACAAAGCGACACCAAAACAATGACCTCTGTTTGGCAACCAATAAAAACCGGCCTCCACATCTTTGTTGCATCTGGGGGGCAATTAGAGCGAGTTAAAAGGCAAAACACCTCAGGAGGGCATAAATCGCCAGTGGAGTGGAGACAGAACAGGCATGGTGTCCAGATGGCTCAGCCGCCGCCGCCGCGTCGCTCGGGCAGAGGATGGGACGGCCTTGGGGTCCTGATTAGTGGGAGCCACATGGCTCATTACTGAGATGACCTGTGAAGGCGGATGGGGGTTAAAGGTCAGGAAAGTGGAGGAATGGGAGGATCTGAAGGGAGAAGAGCCGTTTTCACCTCTGTGACTCTGATTTCAACCTGTTACTGCAGCAGCTCATCGTTTTTAGACTTTATGATATAACTTACAGTAAAGTCACTGATTTATCTGCTGCTGTCAGAAAATCTCACCAACAGAAAACACTTTTAAACCTACAACGTACGGAAGCACTTAACTGCCAAAGTTGGAAATAAATTCACAAGCAGTCATGTTACAACAAGAAAGTTTCTGGTTTTATCCAGATATAATAATTAGATAAAAGATCATTAAAACCAGAAACTCATTAGAAACAAATTCTCATTGAAAAAATTAGATGCATAACTAATTTCAAACAAAAAGTTTCTCGTTATAACAAGATAATTTTGACAAAATAAGAAAGTCGTGTCATTATACAAAACACAAGACTTTCTAAACATCATAAAAACCGAATACAAAACTCACTAAAACAAGACAAATTTTATCTGGATGATAAAAATCTTCAGTGTTTTGGTCTCAACCAGTCAATTTTTAAGGACAATTTTGTTTCCAGAGATTTCATAATTCATTTTATTTGTTGTTTCAGTTGTTTTGTTTATTTATTTTGGATATTTAAAATGTCTTTCAGTTCCAGTGTTAAATGTTCATAAGCATTTAAAGATCATTGATCTTTCAGAATGAGCTCCAGCATTATGATTATGCTATTATTAATAATATATTACTGGAAAATGGTGTCAAAACAACAACATTTATCACAGTAACTTCTGGGACGATGGATATTCCAGTAAAGTTTGTTCAGATCAACATGAAGGCCTGATGCAGATCTATGTGTAGATAAACCCAAACCAGATCTAAACTAGACTCAGCATTAAGTTCACAAAAAGGTCCAAAACTGAAAGACATCTTAACTTAATTATAAATTAATTTCCTCCTTTTTAAGGTTGTGACAATTAGCAACATCTAAGAGCCAAAAGACTCCGGTGTTTTCTGGTGGATTTATGGCTGAAAATGGACAGATTTATCCTTAAATCACAGAACGATGAGGTTTACTTCACGACAGTTAGCTGGGCTGAAGCAAACAAACCGACTGCAGTTTGAGAAGTCTGGTCTAAATCCTGCACATCAAACTGAAAACCGTTTCTGTAACAATCAGCTGGAGTTGCTCTTTAACAGGAAGCTCCTTATACGGTCAAAGCTTTCGTTTATAAAGTTGTAATTAGTTTTGAGTAAAAGATTGCTTTCTCGTGTGCAGAGCGGCGCAGCGCGTGCAGCGGGTGAGCACATCACTCTGGGCGTATTCCCCACAGACGCTCTCCTCGTGACGCTCATTCAGTCCAACAGGAAGTGCCATGAAAAATAAACAGGCGTTCTGCAGAGACGACCATCACAGGGCCGGGGCCTGGAAGAAATTGAGGATGATTAGAGGTCAGGCTGTTACCTCGGCTCTGAGCTGGAAGCTGCAGGAACCTCTGGCTAATTGCTGTTTTAAAACATCTGTATTCAGAGTAAACGCTGACCTTTGACCTTCATCCCTCATCCTGACCAAACTCTGCTGCTCCTCTGAGTCTGGGCTTGAATTCACCAACAGTCAACATTTTATCACGCATCCCTGCAGCCTGACATGATCCTCCACCGTCACCATCATTTTATTTTTCACTTTCTGGGATTTTCCCCACAGAAAACTGAAGCTACTTTAACTCAGTTAAACTCATGTTTGTTTTGGTTTTAAAGGAATTTTAATAATCGTCATTTCATGTTTAACATAATTTTCATGCATTTATTGATGTGAATTAATGGGTTACATGGATACTGCTAAAATTCATCACTCCGTTTGTCTGTAGCAGACAGTGCAGATTCATCCCAGGAAGCAGGAGCTGCCATCCAGACAGGTGACCCGTTGATCAGGTAAGCAGTCTGAGCTTAGAGGAAATAAAATATCATTTCTGATTCTGAATGTTGGAAGTTATGGGACAATAACCTGTAGCTTCAAAGAAAGCTCTGGAAATGAACCAACAAGTTCCAGAAGTTGAGTGACATGAACCCGTAACTTCTGTGAAGGTTCCAGAAAGTAACTAGTAGTTTGGTGTGAGGAGCATCTGATGCAGATTACAGATGAAAATGTCTGACAGGTCCGACTCCAACTGTCATGTTTCCCTCCATGTTGCTTTAAAGGGACGATTTGAGTAACTTTTTCCAAAACATTCCTGGTAAAAATATCTGACAGCGTTACCAGAGACATTCTGTTCTCTCAAAAGGATTTTTCTATTTAAACCCAAATCAGAAACATGACATCAGATTTATGAGGTGGGTTCATTTCTTGAGTCCGGAATAGAAAAGTTTTAATTAAATCAGTGTGAAAGTGGTTTCATTATTACCTAATTTGACGTTTGGGGTTCTCCTGACAGCCCGGAGCTTTTCCGTCTTCATCACGGTTACATTTCTCCCAGACTTGGCTCCGAGTCCGGCCCGTGCCAGCTTCATGCCAAACCCTGTTAATGTTCTTGGAGAGGCTCCCTGGGCCGTGTGAGCCCGGCTCTGTGCTCCGCGCCCTGAGGAGTCCCACCTGTAACGGCGGGAGACAATGGCCCCCTGTCTCACCTGCCTCCCAGATAGATTTCCCCTGGCGCCCGGCTCCGTGTGCCGACGCTTTGCTTGCGAACCGGGGGGACGCGTTGGACGGCGACCAGCTATTTCAGCAGGACCCTTCAAAGGCGTGACGTCCAGACGGTCTGGCTCATCCGGGGGTCCGACTCCCAGCTGCAGCCGCAGCGGCAAACTGAAAGAACCGGCCTGTCAGCTTGAGTTCTGGGGTAAAACGCAAGTAGTTAGATAAGACGGGTGATCCGACAGGAGGAGTGGGGCGAACGGCGGACAGAACGGACCGGAGGGAAGAACCACAGAGGTCAACCTGAGGCAGCTTAGAAACCAAACCGCTGCTTTAGGTTCGTCATAGGAACTAAAGATTTCAGTTTAGTTTGAGAAAAATTCAGAAACTTTTAATTCAGATTAAAAGTTTCTGGCAAACAAACAGAAACCAAGGATGGTTAGATTATTTCTAAAGTTTGGTCAGATTATGGATACTTCTGCTCTCAACTCTATTTTCCTCTAGACAGAAACACAACTAAGGTCTACAAATACATCCAATATAAAACCATCCTGACTAGTCAGTGGATGAAGTCTGTTCTCTGAGACACAGACATGTCCTGTTTGTTTGTGTTTTGGACCCAAACACACAGCAGGAGGTAGGCAGGAAACAGTTAAATCAAAGAGAATCAACTTACCTGCTGCAGGCGACGCTGAGGAAACTCAACCAGAAGCCAAACGGTCAGGATGTCAACCAGACGATCTGAAGATGACTGAACAACCTGAGGAAGACAAGCAGAGAGTGGGAGGGTCAGAGGAGCAGAAGGTGATGATCTACAGGAGAACAACGGCTGAAATGATCCAGTACTGGAACCAAACGCATCGGGAATCAGCGGCTGAGATTTCACATTCAAGATGATTCTCTGCACTGTAAGACAAATTCCTTCATTTCCTGTTTGATGTGAGAAACAGAAAACACACAACCTGGGAAAAGTTCACTTTCACTCAAACTGACCTAAATTTAATGTTTTCCAGTCGACCCGGTTCTACTGGAACCAGAACTCCATCATCTGGTTCTCTTCCTCTCTGCTCTGAGTCAAACCAACCTGTTCCCCTCCTGGCCTGTGGGGGCGCTGCACCAACAACCACTGAAGGAAACCACACAAAAACCTCTGAAGACACTGAGAGCAACTTCCTTCTTCACCAGATGGAAACAAGATGGAGGCGTCAGATTTTAGTGTTGGAGGATTTCTCTTTAGTCTTTGGCTGAAGACCAGGAGACATTTCTGCTGCTAGCGCTAGGCTAACATGTTAGCTTTGGCTGGATTTACCCAGAATGCTCTGCGCTGTAGTTCACTTCCTCACTGGTCTGGTTGGTGTTTACGTTCAAACTGAACCAGAGTTCAGACCAAGGTTTGGAGGACCAGAGGTCAGAGGTCGATTAGCGTTCACACCTCGCCAACAGAACTGGACTTTGACTAGGCAGACGGAGTGGAGTTGGGTTCTTTGGTCGGCGTTTGGTAGGAAACGTTCCTGATGTTGAACCAACAGTAACTTTGTGCTCTGAGAAGCTAACATTCAGAGATCGAACTGAACTGAATCGGACGCCTTCTGCAGCCATTTTGAAAGACGTTCCTGTAGATTAATGTTCACATCTAAGGTGTATCTGCTTTACTATGTAGTTCATAAACTTTGCTTTTCAACACTTGTTATTTATTAAAAACCCTGTTTTTCATTTCCATACATTATGATGTTATTGCTCTAAAGGCCCAGGCGCACCGTTTTGACGTGCTATAAGCTAATATTTCAGCGGACGGCCTGATAAATCGTTAGCTGTCTGGGTGCAGCGCGTCCCCATCGGCCTCCGCTGAGAGATGTGTTTAATAAATAGGGGAAGGAGCTGCAGACGCTGCTGCGGCCGCGGCCGGCCCGGCTGTGTTTTGACTCGGGCTTGACCCCGGCTGAACCTGACTAAACACAGGCAGAGTGTTTGGGACTTTTTAAACAGGCAATCACGAGCGATGACAACTGATTCATCAGGCCCGGTCGTGCCCAGAAACCCCATAAAGCCGTGATGGGAGGCGCTCGTTAGGCGGGGGCGCAGCTGTCTCCAGCATGGCCTCTGGATCCGATTCTTAATCACATTATTTTTAGCCAGGCCACATTTGATCCGCTGTTGTTTTATTCATCAGCCGTTCCTGGGATTTATTGTGGCTCCGGTTGTCTCTCATCTCTCCGGTTCCCAGAGTCGACGCTCAGACATCTGGTCTGAATCAGGCGGTGCAGGCGAAGGCACGCCCTGCCAGCGCGCCGCCCGCCTCACCTGGCCCCGCCGCCAGGCCCGCGGCGGCCCCGGCTCCGGGCGCCGCTGGCAGCGGGGTATGCAGATTTATGGCCTCAGCTGACTGAGTCACATTAAAGGACTGTGTGTCGTGTTTGTGGGCATGCAGAGCAATAATGACTCATTGTTCCAACCCAACAAATGCAGCTGTGACAAATTTATGACCCTGCTTCATTAGAGCCTTTTATGTCCTTCATAAACAATTACATAAAGCCAATTTGATGATTTTGAAAATTAGTTTTTATGGCTCTTGCTGGAGCGAAGGAGCGGAGTTTAAGCGAGACTCTTCTCAGGAGCAGCAGCCAGTTTTGTCTCTCAGGATCTGGATTTTTAATCGCTGTCCAGAGAATTAAATGTCTGGAACAAATAAATGATCGGGACACGATGAACACAGAAACAAATAACATTTTGTAGCAGATGAACTCTTTACCCCAACAGAAATCAAACTTTTATTCTTCCTAACTCCAACCTCAAGCCAAGCCGGCCGTCATTTTTAATCTGAAATGATCGCTGACTCATAAACAACACTCAGCGAAAGAAACTGCAAAACCAGGGAAGAAGTAAATAAGGAAAATATCCAATTTGGGCAATAACCTTCAAACCGCTTTTATTACATCCAACTTTTGGTTGCCTTGGCAACCGCCCGATGACGCAACGACTTCCTGCATCCATCAGCTCCTTTCCGATCGAATCTTCTGCGTCCCGTCAGAGGAGTTTCAGCTTCAAGTGTCGGTTGGATCCTGCTGAGGTTCGGCATTTTGTCTGGACGCAGCAACGACTTTCAGATTGAGACAGGAAGTCGGAGCACCAGGTGAGAATCCCTGCAGGGAGAACATGCAGGGAAACAGATTCAGATTAATCTTACACACTGTCTGGAAAAAAAAAAACCTGGAACAATTGTGAGATCAAAAAGTCAAAAATGTGAGAGAGAAACCTGGGATACTTAAAAATAATAATATAAAAAAACTGGACATTTCTGAGCTTGTAAATTCTGGACTTTTGAAACGCAGAAAATTTCAAAAAGTTACTAATTTTCAACTTTAAAAGCTCAGAAAATTCCATCTATTTTCCAGAAAATGTCAAAATGTAGAATTTTGTTTTTCTTTCTTTGTTTTGACCTTTTGACCTCTGGGAATTTCTATGGTTGTTCTGAAAACATTTTGAGATTCATTTCACAGTGCGATTTTTTTCCCCACAGATTTTTGGCTTTTATATCTCGGAATATTCTTACATTTTTTTTAAAGACATTTTCTGAAAAACTTAAAACTTCTGAGTGTTTTTTCTTGCAACCTGTAGATTTTTGGAGCTCTAGTCTCCTGGGGGAAATTTTCTATTTCTGTCAGAAATGTTCCTGCTGTTTCTAGAAATCTTCTGAAGATTCCTGAGTTTTTCGGTGGCTACTTCCTGTTTTCTTTTTTCCGTTTAAGGTCGTAATTTGTGGTGGTAGATCATTCGGTTGTTTTAAATGAAACTGTGTTCATCAGAGCGTCGCCGTCGAACCGCTGATCAACATTTCCTCCCACAAACACTCAGATAATCGGCTCCATATTTTGTGGGCCCGTTTCTAAACATTGTGATGCGTTTTGCTGCTCTCACACATTCCTGACCCGTATCTGGGAACCACGGCTGATACTGGGGGGAACTGGGAACATGTTGGGCCGGCGCCATGGGAACCAGTTAGAGGGATCCCAACGTTTACATGAACAATAAAAACTCGACTGTTTACGTCACGTTGTGTGACAGCAGCGATGGTTTCTGATGAATTATGAAATAAATCCAGAACCAAACATGGAGAAGCAGCGTTCAGTTTTTATCCTCCAATAATCAGGAACAAACTTCCAGAAAACTGCAAAACAGCCGAAACCCTGAAAGGCTAAAATCCGTTACAGCTGCTTTTGATTAATAATAGCTACAGAACTGATCAATATAATTATTGGTGATTCATTTGCATCGGCTGGCCTGGGAACGCCTTGGGATTCCTCCGGAGGAGCTGGTGGAAGTGGCTGGGGAGAGGGAAGTCTGGGCCTCCCTTCTGAAGCTGCTACCCCCGCGACCCGACCCCGGATAAGCGGAAAAAGATGGATGGATGGATTTGCATTGTGTAACATGAAGGTTTCTGTATTGATAAACTCCAGAGTTGTGGAGTAACTAGTTACTTCAGTAACTAGTTTGGAAACATTTACATTTAGGATATTTTGACTCTTACTTGAGTAAATTTCTGGATTTTCTTCCCACTGAATGAAAAACATGTTTGAACCAAAACTTCACCAGACTAGAAACTGATTTGGTTACTTACAGAAATTGTTGTCATTTTGGTCCTTAAAATACCAAAAGTTCCTCTTAACTTTATGTTTTGATCCGTCTGGTGATGTCATTTTTAAATATTAAGTGATTGATCAGTTGATCGGTTACATTTTACCTGAGTAAGATCATGCTGAAGCAGAGCTCTGACAAACCGCTGGGTGTTTTCTGAGGTGAAGCTCTCGGACCCGCCTGCTGCTGGATCGTCGGGTCCAACCTCGGACTCGGTCGGGTTTTGGGGAGCTGGTAGGATTTTCTCTTTGCTTTTTGATTTTTTCCTTTCGGATGACAGTTTTGGGGAGACAAACTTTTGAAAAGAAATAAAAAAAAACACAAGCAACTTGAAAAGGAAACATGAAACCAAAAGTCTTGGTCCGATTTCTGAGCCGACATGTTGGACTGCGGAGCCGCGACTTCATTCTGACACCATGGTTTAATGAACCTGACTGTATTCATGTCTATGGCTTGTTCTCTATTGTCCATGTTTTATTTTGGTTCCACTTTGGAACCAAAAGAAAACAGACAGGAAACAGAACTGCTGCAAAAACCCACTTCAAAATAAGAGCATGAATATAAATGTCTATCTGAAGAATTTCTAAAAGTCGAAAACCAAAACTTCAACTCAGAGGCTGAACATGAAAACTATTCCAGACATTATTATGATTATGGTGTTATTTTGAGACCATTTTCCAGTAAAATATTAATAATGGAATAATAATGAAAGCTTTAAACTCTGGTGAACACTTATCACTGCAACTGAAAAACATTTTAGATATCCAAAACAAATCAACAGAAACAACAAATAAAATGAATTATGAAATCTGTGGAAACAAAAACACCAGAATGAAGATTTTTATCATCCAGAGAAAAATCATAAATCATGAAAATGGAGATTATTGAGCTCGCTTTAATTTGTGATTTGATTATTGATTTATTGCAATAGGCCTACTAACTGAATTAATCAGGAAAAGTTAAGTGCGCTAAACGTTTTCAGCGTTAGCTAAAGCGCTAAGCTAACAGTTAGCATATTAGTGTCCCGTCACTGCAGAAGAAGATAAAGGATGAATGCTTCAGTTTTTTACTTATTTAATATTTTTGCAGTTTCTTCCAGCAGAGTAAACGTTTCCTGGAGAACATGGATCCAGTTGACCCGGTTCTGAACGGGAAACCGGATAAACAAACACCTGCAGCGGTTCTGGTTCTGGTTTCCAGAGTATCAGATCCCATCAGAGCGTCATGGAGGAGCAGAGAAGTGGAGTTTTTTTTAAAGTAGCCGTTTTTCCAGAACCCCTGATGCTGGAATGGGTTCAGCTTTCGGCCCGGTTCTGTTCTGCTGAATCTGCTGCCTCGGATCCAGACGCGTTCAGCCTCTGGATCTTCTCTGAGCCTCTCAGATGTGTCTCCTGTCGCCACCGCAGCAGTTTTTCCTCACACCGAGACGAGGCGTTGGGCTCTGCGGCCGGGCTCTCATCAGCTGTTCTCCGTCTGTCCCGGTTCGTCTCCGTCTCTGGAGACGCCATTACCGCCGCGCCGTTTAACGTAAACACAGCGGTTGCCATGGTGAGGCTGGCACGGCCTCTCCTACAGCATCGTCATTATCAGGCACCTCGGCCATTAAACAGCAGCCTGCTTCCAGCAGAAGCTCACCGAACCGGCTCCTGGTACCAGAAACACTGCTGACGGTCTGGTTCTGCTGGTGTGGCTTTCATTAATGGATTAAATGTTATTTTTTAAAATTAACTTTGATCAAAAGATCCTGAAAAGTTTGGAGAATCAGAGTGAAGAATTACAAGCAACAAGAAGTGGGATGAAACATGTCTGAATTTACAGACTTATTTTATTCCTTATTTTGTCTAAAATAAACAAAAGTGATTTTTGAATCAATTTATTTGCAGGTGATCTTTATATTTATTTATCACATCAACATTTCGGTCCAAGTTATTTTTGGTTTCCAGACCAGCAGAACCGACAGATAAATCCACATTTAAAAACTAAATGTTGTGATTCTGCATCCTGTTGGGTCAGAGGTCTAAACCGGAAATCACGTCATTCTGCTAGAAAACAGATTTTCTGAATTTTGTTGGAACAGGTTTGAAATAAATGTGAACTAGCCCTTTATCACACAAAAACGTGAGAAGAAAACTTCAGTGTTGTTTCATGACTTTTCAGTTAACAAAACCTTAAAAAGAAAAAGGTTTAATTTACAAATATATTGTAAACAAAAGGGAGGGACGTTTTTCCTCTGTTCTTTTTGTAAAATTTTGAGCAGTGGCTTTAATTATTAGATTGTTTCTGGATGTTTGGTTTCTTGTTGTTTAGCTTCTCTGTAGCGTTTATTCATCCAGTCATCAGACTCACCTGGAAACAGGCAGCTGCTTTTCATCCACCAAACTCTGGAGCGGCTTGATGCATATGGACGCCGAGCGCCAGGATAAATCCAACCAAAGCTAACATGCTAGCCTAGCGCTAGCAGCAGAAATGTCTCCTGGTCTTCAGCCAAACACTAAAGAGAAATCCTCCAACACTAAAATCTGACGCCTCCATCTTGTTTCCATCTGGTGAAGAAGGAAGTTGCTCTCAGTGTCTTCAGAGGTTTTTGTGTCGTTTCCTTCAGTGGTTGTTGGTGCAGCGCCCCCACAGGCCAGGAGGGGAACAGGTTGGTTTGACTCAGAACCACAGCAGCTGGAGGTGGAACAGATGTTCTGGTTCCAGTAGAACCGGGTCGACTGGATCCTCTCTCATCTAAACAGTCCAGTTCTTGTTGGAAGAAAACAACAGAACCAAAGGGCATGACTGAGACCTGAAGGTTCCCAAACCAAACTGTCTTTTACACAACCGGACCTCAGAGTTCTGCTCATGAACTCCAGAACCAGAGTCCAACCCACTGCTGGAAGCTTTGAGTCCAGAATGGAGCAACAGCTGCGTTAGTGACACACAGACCAGAAACACTTGAGTCGTGTTTGGATGTGATGCGTTCACTGACTCATCACGTCATTGGGATCGTTGTTTAGATTTACAGCCTGACTTCTTCTGCTGCTGAATTATGACGCAGGTCTCACATCAACGACGTGATGCGACCGTTCAAAACTGTTCAAAACTGTTCAAAACAGTCTGGTTCCAGATCGGATTTATTTTTGGGTGAGACGATCAGAACTGCTCCGTTTTCAGATTGTCGTGAAAAAGTTTCATACAGGCTGAAAAGATTCATGTTGTGAAAACGCAGCTTTAGTCGGACAGTCATAAGGAATCAGTAGCGGTCTGCACAACGTGACTTTAACATGTTATTAATATCTGAACCTGTCACAATAAGCAGTAAATCAACTAATCACATGATTGATGAAAACCAGCTCAATGATTTCCATTTCCATGTTTTATTGTTTTTCTCTTTGTGCCAAAAACTGGATGATAAAAGTTTTCAGTTTCATAATTCCTTTTATTTGATTTAGACATTTAAAGTGTCGTCCCGTTCCAGTGATAAATGTTTATTAGAATGTGTTCCTGCGTTCTGTCATAATACTGGAAAACGCTCTGAAAACAACAGCATCATTGTTTATTGTAGCAACGTCAGGGACGCCGTTGCTATGGTGACAGGCCCGTTGCTGCACACAACCCGGTCCAGAGGGTTTTGACCCCAAAAGGTCACAGAAACCTTCCTGCGGTGGTTCTCCACCTTAAAGCTGCAGGAACCTTTAAAGCAGGAAAACAGGCGATAAATGTGAGTAAAGGTTGAAATGAAGCTGATGATCCGGACCGGACCTCCACCCCACCTGTCTCGGTTCTCCACTGAATCTCCTGCTTGCATCACGTTCATCAGCATGTGTTTGTAATTACGGCCTGCAGCCACCAGTGACATGGAGGTGCGTTGGCACGGAAACGCTGGCAGTTTCTGCCTCTACCTTCACGTTTTCTCCTCCACCTTCCCCTCTGCTGCGCCGCGCCAAGCCTGCGCCCAGAATAGCTTAATGAGGAGCTTTAAAATGTTTTATTATAACACAAACTGGCAGAGAGGCGAGGCCACGACGCCCCCACCTCAGCGCCAACCCACCGCGCCGCCGCAGCGTTGGAGGGGTTATGATTTACCCTGATGCATGATACATACATGCACAAAGCGCACAAACATAATCACAAACACGTCTGCGCAATCAGGCGTCCTCAAGGGGCGCTGATTTACTACGTGGGACTATTTTATTAATTTAATTACACATTTACAATCGTTTCCCTCACAGGAAAACAGGGAGAAAAGTGCTGCCTATGTGCTTTTTGCAGAGGCGGCCAATCTTGTTTTATTTTATTGAGCAGAGAAAATATGTTGTTTTATTTTACGAGTGGCCTGAAGGGTTCCCTAATGTGTCAGAAACACAAAGGGTGTGTCGTGCAGAGCAGAGATCTTTAACGGGGTTTGTTTGTTACGCTCTTCTCTTTAAATGCTGAGGGAAACCACCACAAACCATAAAACAAATTAAGACTCTTTTTCCCCAAGATTCAACTTTAATTGCAGTTTTTTTAAATAATGCAGACAACGTCCAGTAAAACAGTAACGGCGTTATGACCTGATTTTAAAATGCTGATTGAAGCTGGGAGGATCAAACAGCCAGCAGCCTGCAGAAACAGAAACAGGATTTGGTGCTGCAGCAGCAGAAGATGCTGCAGCAGCAGGTGAAGCATCCAGATTCCCAGAGGAAGATGATGATGAGGATGATGAGCAGGTAACAGAAACACCTGACTGAACGCAGGACCGTCGTTCTGTAAGCCGTCGGTTCAACCAGCAGATTCATTTACTGTTTATAAATTATCAGTGTTTAGTTTAGAGTCACATGTAATATTATTTAATATTATTTAATATTATTTAATATTATTTAATATTATTTGTTTATGTGTTTTCTGTTTGATAGCATAACTAATGTTACCTTCAGTTGTTATTAAAATGCTGTATTGAAAGAAATGTGACTGTAATTTAAGGCCTTAAATTGGGTCTCTGTCCCTTTAAGATTAGATTTTTGAAACATTACAAATGAAACATTTAACATTTTTAATTGTAACAGCAGATCTCGACTGTTTCTAACTTTATATTTCTGTTTTCATGATGTGAAGCTCTTTGAACTGCCTTGATGCTGAAATGTTCTGCACAAATAAACCTGATTGATTGATTAAAACTCCTGCTTTTGCTGAAGCTCCGCCTCCAGGATGTCATCCAACATGGCTCCTCTAATCCAACATGGCTCCTCTATTCACCCTTTAATGTTTCTACCAGCGCTGCTCTGAGCAGCAGCTCCTATAACGAGCTCAGCAGCTGTTTGCTAATTGCTGCTGGCTAGTCTGAAGGAGCTGAGAAGAGGAGGAGCTTCGCCCTGAAGGCGGGGCTAGGTCCACCCAGGCGTTTTAAACAGCTGAATGGTTGCCATCCTGGTCCGGTCCAGTTCGCCCCGGTTCAGTCCAGTCCATCCTGACGATTCCTCGGCCTCCAGTTGGTTCATCCAGCGCCGCCCACTATTTGGACCCGCCGAGAAAACACAGAACTCTATGGCTGCAGATCCATGACGCTGAGTCATCAGATTTTTAGGATTCACTCCATTTATTGATGGTAAATTAAAAAATAAACTGACAGTATGATTGGAAATGTTATTTTTGATATTTTCTCGACTGTTCATCAATAAATGTCAGTAAATTCAACAATATGAGTAAATAAAGTCACAGTTCAGTGATATGGAGACATTTTAGATCAAAATAAACTTTTTATATCTATATTTATATCTGAGCTATGAATGCTGAGCCAATCAGAACCGGCCTCAGGTGTTACTCTCAGCAGAACGACGGCCAAACAAACAGCTGCTCTTGTTAGCACACACACACACACACACACACACACACACACACACACACACACACACACACACACACACACACACACACACACACACACACACACACACACACACACACACACACACACACACACACACACACACACTTTGATTTGATAAACTGAAACTTTCTGAACCACCTGATCAGAACCCGTCCATTATTCATGACTCAGCTGCTTTTCATCCAGCCTGAAAGCCGTTTGGAAAACAAACCAACATGCTTGTTTTATTAAATCTGTAATGAGGTGAATTTATCGCCCGGGCCGCCCTCTCTGTCAGGCGGAGTGAGAAATAATGTGAGACGGAGACGTGAGAGTCCCTGCAGCCGCGTCCTGGCTGCTTCTCTTTCATGGGAGACGAAAGCCAGCATCACACCTCATCCATCCACCCAGATGTTGGAGCCGACGCTCCACCAAACGCAGGAAAAATCCTCATTTGCCTTCAGAAAGCGGCTGATTTCCAGCCAAACAACTCCTGCAAAGCAGCAGCAGCGTTTATCTTTTAAAGACTGCAGGAACCTTTTAATGGATCAGGAACGGAGGCCAGTCCGGTTCACATGAACTCCACTTCACTCCGCTTTCAGTGATGAAACAGAGAAATATTCAGCCTGAATTCAGATCTTAAGGCCAAAGTAAGAAATGATCTGGATAAGAAGAAACTCCACATTCTGTTCCTTCAATAATTCAACCAAGTCTTTTTACAGAATGCTGGGAAATGAACAGAAATCAACTTTACAACAACTAAAAAGAGCTGCTGGAGTTCATACAGGTCTAATTTACTAAAACTGCAGAAAACTGTGAAATATCCATCTGTGTTACCTAAACGTATGAAAAGAGTTTATATCATGGAACAAAGTGAATATGGAACTAAAACAATGCCCAAACATCAACCAGTTTGACAATAAATACAAATCTATATTAATCACAAAGCATGAAGGGATTAAAACAAATATGTTTTATAGTCATTTCTTCATTCCTTCTGATTCTATCACCATTATTAGTAATTATATTGATATTTTATTATTGGTTTTGTACATTTTATTTGTCATAACTCAGATTACATAAGCATATATAGAGATTATTTTGATGCTGTATTATTATTATTATTATTATTATTATTATTATTATTATTATTATTATTACCGACTTCAGCTTTTTAAAGTAACTGTTTGCAGACATCTACAGGCTCAGCAGGGGGTCAAACAGCAACACCAGACATGAAATGTTCTGTAGAAACATTAAATGATCTCTGACTGAACTGAATGAAATGGAAATGATGCTGCAACTCTGATGAGCCTCGTTTTAACGAAACACGTCATTAAAAACGTTTCAGTCAGATGTGACGGCACAGATCTGAAAATATAACATGAAATATTCTGGATGAGAATCTCAACTGGTGAAGAACCAAAATGTGAATGGCAACATTGAATAATAAAGATTTGTTTGACTTTAAGACTGACAGGAACTCAAATGTTCACCAACCAAACAGTCGTAAAAACGAACAGAAATCCAGCAGGAAACTTGGAGGCTTGAGGAGAAAAACAAAAACTAGAAGAGACAGGAAACGAGGAAAACATGAGAGAACTGAGACAACAGGAAGAGCTGCGAAGAAATGAAACCTGACAACTAAGAGACAACAGAACCTGATAAACACAAATAAAAGTAAAACATAACAGCTGAAACAGAAACTGGACAAGACAGACGAGGATAACGAACAGAGACCAGACCAGCATGAGAAACAGATAAAAGACTAATGAAACAGAAACTGATTTACATAAAACATTAAACACACATGGACAATAACCCAGAAAAACAAAACAACTAAGCAAAAACTATGAATAACAGAAACCTAAGGGACATAAAAGCTCATGATAAAAACTGTTTAACTGTGTTCTGGTTTCTGTCTGCAGCTGATCTCCTCTCAGAAAGTTACAATCTCTCCTTTCCTGAGAAAACCCACCAGCTTCACCTCAAGGCCTCCGAGAACCTGAGACACCTCTGATTTATTTTAGAAATGTGGAGAGCAACTTTTCAGAAAAGCTTTGGCTACAGCAACAGATCTAATACAGCAGCATCAGTTTTCTAGTTAACTAGCTCAACATGCTTCACTGGCATGGATTAACGTCTGGAAAACACTGAGAGAAGTTTTATTGCAACACGGTGACCCACAGCGACATCATCCGCTGCACCGAATGACCAGAACAGGAGGAGAGGAAATGGAACTTCAAAATAAGAGCATAAATATAAAATTTTCAAAACAGTATTTTTTATCCAGGAAGATTAATGTAGGGAAAGCTAAGTGTGCTAAACGTTGACAAAGTTATCAAAATGCTAAAGAGCTAGCTAAAAACGAGCTCCTCTTTGACAGATCAGCATAATAAGTTTTATTCTGGACACAAAGTGACCTGCAGTTTGAATTAGCTGAAGCTAACAGTCAGAGGTCAGCAGAGTTTCCAAAACAGAAACTCTTTAGTATTTTTACTCAGTTATAGAAAAAGTATCTGTTCAAGAAACGACTCCAGTAAATGTAACTGGTTACTGCCCACTCTGCCAGCAGTGGATTCGTCACACAGTTTGCCTGGGAATGAGAGATGAAAGTATTTCAGGGAGAAAATGTTTGTGACCTAAAGTGTCTCTGTTGTGGTGGAACCGGTTCTGAGGTCCGGCTCTGATCTGGATCCACGGTTCAGTTTGCATTATCCGGACTGAAACCACCGCAGTTTGTTCCTCACCACATCTCCCCCTGTGGGAACACGGCGGATCTGCGGCTCTAATGTCCCTCAGCGCGCCGCATCCTCGTGAAAAACCTACAATGCCTGGCAAGCTCGCAAAGCGCAGCAGCGTCCCGTCATTTCAGCAGAACAAAAGCTTTTTAGCTGTCAAACAGCATCCATGTGGAGCCGAACAGAGAGGCTTTATTGTTCTGCCTCGCTCCTCCTCTGCGCCGCCGCCCCATCTTCCTGTTGTGCTGGCTTGGCAGCCAGAAGGGGATTTTTATTTTGGTTTCTCTGCTGGAGGTCAAAGTTTCTGAGGCTGTGGAATCAGAGCAGATATTGCCATGCTAAGCCTCTCTCTTCCCAGGAGGACAAAACAGCAACATTTCTCATCTTCCTGTAGAAACTCCAGCGAGTCTGAAAGCACGCAACGGCGAGCTGCAGAGGAGGGCACACATGCTGCTGCACACACAACATGGTGGCGTCTGGGTTCTTCAGAGGGATCCGTTTTATTCTGGAGGAGCTGAGGCTGCAGAACGTGCCTCACTGAAACACGCTCTGGAAACCACAACAACGCAGCTTTTAACCAAACACTTGACTTACTGACAGATTCTCCCTTTCATTGCCGACTCCGTCAGATATCTGCATTCTCATCTGAAAAGAGATTTCTGTTTCAAACTAAAGAAAAAATGCCAGTTTCTACAAACTACCAGGAGAAACTACATTCCTGGACCTGAAGGGTGGAGACCGGGTGGTGCACACTGATGTAACCGACTTTACTCACACAGACCCGTTCAGGCCGCTTAATCCGCTTCAACCAACTCCAGTCCGTTTGTCTAGAGGGTCCGGTTCAGTTGTGAATGCGACCTCTGACCTCTGACCTCTGGTCCTCCAAACCTCAGTCTGGGTTCGGTTGAAGTGAACTCTGGTTCAGTTCGAATGGGAACTGGAGACCGCTTGGCATTCAGGAAGTGGACTACAGCGCAGGGCATTCTGGGTAAATACAACTAAAGCTAACATGCTAGCCTAGCGCTAGCATGAGAAATGGCTTCTGGTTTTTAGCCAAAGACTAAATAGAAATCCTCCAGCACTAAAATCTGACGCCTCCATGTTTGGAAGGAAGTTGCTCTCAGTGTCTTCAGAGGTTTTTGTGTCGTTTCCTTCAGTGGTTGTTGGTGCAGCGCCCCCACAGGCCAGGAGGGGAACAGGTTGCTCAAAGGGTTTGGCTTTGATTGGAGGATAGATTCAGTTAGATGCAGTTCCTGTAATAAACTCAGCTGTCTGGTGCAGCCATGTTGTTCACTGAGACTCTATTAGGCTCCGTTCACACCGCAAGAGAATCCAACAAAATCCTTTTCACAGCAGACTGAATGACACAATGCAGATAAATATCTGCAATATCTGCATCCAAGACTTGCTGTGAGAACGCAGGCTGAGTTTTACGAACTGTCCTGAAGGTTCACCTTTCTCCAGCTGTGAAACTGTTACCCTGATGACGCGGCTGAACGCAGTGAAATGATGTTTTTACGTGTGAAATATTATGAAACCAATAAGAATAAAACGACTGAAACCAAAAAGACTCAAAGTGAAGCAGTGTTTGTGTTCTGTGAGTGTGATGGAGCTCTTTAGGGGCCCGCTCCCATTACACCATTATGCTAACCAAGCTGCCTGAGGACGCGACGACCTTCAGACGTTTCTGCCCCCAAACTGTCGCCGTGCTGCTGATGCACCAGGTGGAAGCGGCGCTGCAGATGTTCATCCGCGGCAGACAGAAGAGGTGACGCCGCCTTGTTGTTGTTCAGCAGAGTTGAGTCATTAGGGGGTTTTCAGGAGGCCGTTTTTACCCCCCGCTCTCCCGGCCCTTCAGCGTGAGTTAGGGGGTTTAATATTTTCCATGCTCTGTGTCCAGGACATTTACAGTTGGCGTCAGGGAGCGCTGTTGGTCTGAAGGGAGGCGCTTTGAAGTGTTGGCGGTTTTGCCACATCTGCAGGCAAGATGTGCGTTACGGAGGGGTGTGTGTGTGTGAGTGTGTGTGCGTGTGTAAGTGTGTGTGCGTGTGGGAGGGTGGAGAGGTGGTGCAGACCTGGAGGTGGAGAGTTTCTATCTGAGCTCCTAATGTCATGTGACAATGAACAACATCTCTTAACTCTTTCTGTGTCGGTTCTCCTGCGTGGTTTTGACGAATGTTTCTTAGTGTGTGTGTGTGTGTGTGTGTGTGTGTGTGTGTGTGTGTGTGTGTGTGTGTGTGTGTGTATAGGAGGAGGAACTGGGACTTTCCCAGCATGTGCTGGTGGTGTTGTCCGGGAGGTGTCTCTCTCTCTCTCTCTCTCTCTCTCTCTCTCATGATGTTGATGAAGGCTGCCGGCCTGATTAAACGCTCCAGCTCTGCAGCAGAGTCATTATTTTCAGATGGTTTCACACTTTCCAAATTTAGCCCAACGCCTGTAAAAGCCAGTCGAAACATCAACATTGTGGTTCGGCGCTGCGACCACAGATCAGGAATAAATCCAGGGCGCTGCGCCTCGGTCTCCATCAACCCTCCGACAGTCGGACGCACGGCGACCGTCTCCGTCTGCTCGTCTTCTGCAGGCGGAGAATTAGAGTTCATTACGGCGACATCGGTTTAATCAGGAGTTTATGGAGGACTGCAGTCCGCCGGCGCTCGCCGCGCCCGCAACTCTTTTCACATTTCATGAGGCTGCGGCGCTGCCAGGCCAGGCAGTCGCTGCGATCCGGCTCTGATTTTCCACACGCTCAGGCCTCACCCTGCCTGCTCCCATTTGCAGCCGGTATTAAAGTCATATTTCACAGCCTGGTTCATAAAAGGGTTTCAGCTTAGCAGGTTAGCTTGGAGTGAGCGGCTTCGGACCGGGCTCTGGGCCTTGGCTTCCGTTCACATGGCGGCAGATTTCCTTACGCCGTAAATACAGAGCTGATGGAGGCTGAAGGTGTGAGCGAGGAGCTGCTTCAGCTCACGGCGAGAAGAGAAGTTTGTCAGGAAAAGTTCGAAGCTGCAGAGTTTTAATAGATCCAACTGTCTCTACTGCAAGAAACGAACCAACAGAAAGCAGCTTTAATGCAACAGAGGTGGAAATTCATTCAATTAAACCAGACTTCTTAGTATTTTAGTTTTTCCTGTAGTTAGTAACGCTGTTGCCTCGCAGGGAAACGGTTGTGGGTTTGAATCCCATGCTGAAGTTTTTCTGCATGTTTTTCTTGTGGATTCATGGATTCTCTCCAGGCTCCTCCCACCATAAAAAACACGACTGTTGTGTGTGTGTGTGGGTGTGTGTGTGTGCGTGCGTGGGTGTGTGTGTGTGTGTGTGTGTGTGGGTGTGTGTGTGTGTGTGTGTGTGTGTGTGTGTGCGTGTGTGTGTGTGTGGGTGTGTGTGTGTGTGTGTGTGTGTGTGTGTGTGTGTGTGTGTGTGTGTGTGTGTGTGTGTGTGTGTGTGTGTGGTTGAGTCATGTAATGCTGGACAGAAACGCAGGCAGGAGCTCTGTGTTGCCATTTAAGGCATCAATTTTTAGTTTTCATTAACTATGACATCGATTTGAAAGCGTTAAAAATTTTCAATCGTATTTTTTTAAACAAATTTATGGAACTTATTTATTGATGTAGTTTTCAATGTTTCCCTTTTATACAGAGTTTGGCTGAACAATGATTTGATTGAGACAAGCCTCCTCAGTGCGCTCATTTAAAGTTTTACAGGCTGTTTTCCTCAGAATATAAACAATAATGAATGAGGTGAAAGCAGCCTGAGTCAGTGAACGCATCGCGATGCAACCCCACCACTCCTGTCCAAACAGAACCGGGTCAGAGCCGGCTCACAAGCTGTAGTCAATGCTCCTCTAATGCTGTTAGCTAGCCTGAACCCCTCAATCTGATAGTTATCAGAATATAGGTAGTGCTGCCCTGCTGTTGGAGCTGCTTCAGGCATCTGCTTTGCTGAGGTGAAACTTCATCTGTGCAGACAGAGTGTCTGCATAGAACGACATGAGAGTAATTAACGTTATTAAGATTGTTGCTGCAGCTTTAAATATTCTGTCATTTAAAGTTTCTGATTATCTGGAATTTCGCGACGTATTTTGGACCAGATAGAAACTGCTGCTGAAATCCTGATCCATCCATCCATCCATCCATCATCCATCCATCCATCCATCCATCCATCCATCCATCCATCCATCCATCCATCCATCCATCCATCCATCCAGCCATCCATCCATCCATCCATCCATCCATCCATCCATCCATCCATCCATCCATCCATCCATCCATCCATCCATCCATCCATCCATCCATCCATCCATCCATCCATCCATCATCCATCCATCCATCCATCCATCCATCCATCCATCCATCCATCCATCCATCCATCCATCCATCCATCCATCCATCCATCCATCCATCCATCCATCCATCCATCCATCCATCCATCCATCCATCCATCCATCCATCCATCCATCCATCCATCCATCCATCCATCCATCCATCCATCCATCCATCCATCCATCCATCCATCCATCATCCATCCATCCATCCATCCATCCATCCATCCATCCATCCATCCATCCATCCATCCATCCATCCATCCATCATCCATCCATCCATCCATCCATCCATCCATCCATCCATCCATCCATCCATCCATCCATCCATCCATCCATCCATCATCCATCCATCATCCATCCATCCATCCATCCAATCATCCATCCATCATCCATCCAATCATCCATCCATCCATCCATCCATCCATCCAGCCGTCCATCCATCCATCCATCCATCCATCCATCCATCCATCCATCCATCCATCCATCCATCCATCCATCCATCCATCCATCCATCCATCCATCATCCATCCATCCATCCATCCATCCATCCATCCATCCATCATCCATCCATCCATCCATCCATCCATCCATCCATCATCCATCCATCCATCCATCCATCATCCATCCATCCATCCATCATCCATCCATCCATCCATCCATCATCCATCCATCCATCCATACATCCATCCATCCATCATCCATCCATCCATCATCCATCCATCCATCCATCCATCCATCCATCCATCCATCATCCATCCATCCATCCATCCATCCATCCATCATCCATCCATCCATCCATCCATCATCCATCCATCCATCCATCCATCCATCCATCCATCCATCCATCATCCATCCATCCATCCATCCATCCATCATCCATCCATCCATCCATCCATCCATCCATCCATCCATCATCCATCCATCATCCATCCATCCATCTCCTTCATGTTTAAACTCATCTGGTTTCCTGAGGGATTTTCTCTTTTTGTGGTAATTTAGCAAACAGCCAAAGATCTGGAATTGGTTCTGCGGGTCGGTGTGATGGGCCGTCCCAGATGTCAGGGTTAGCATGTGGTTCCATGTTTCCATCAGATGATCAGTCAGTCCAACCCGCCCAGTAGGAAAAGTCAGGCGTTTTTATGTGAACAAATCTGACTGGAGGTGTAAACAGAGAAAATAATAAAGAAACCTCATCAATCACAGTCGACTGTAAAGTGTTAGAACTAATTTAAACCTGATCGTTAAATTCACAATTAGCGCCAGGTATTATTTTAGCTGCACTCAAATTACCTCCAAATCTCCTCCTGCCCCTGAACGCCACATGAGGAGCAAATTACTATTAGGTTTGACTAAAAATGCCGCCCATGTGAATCCAATAAAGCTCGCCCTCAGATCCTAACCGCCTGGGTGTTTCAATGTTTCCCTTGTATACAAGGCCAGCAACACGGCTGAACAATGTGTCCCTGCATCATAAACCTCCTCAGTGCGCTCTTTAAAGTTTACATCCTGTTTTCCTCAGAATGCAAACCGGTCGGCTTCGAGGAGGGAAGAGAAAACATTTGGAGTAGCTGCAGTGATTTGGGTTAAGAGAAGCGATTACCGTCTCTCCAAAAACACTGAACTGATTGTTCAAAGCTTCAAAACCTGTTCATGCTTTTCCAAAAAGCGACATCTTGTGGTTTAGTGAATCAAGACTTCAAAATGAAAGAAATAAGAAGGAACAGAGGGAAACGAGAGATGAGACAGCTAATGGTCGCCCACAGCCATCAGCGACTTTAGACTGTAACAACCAGAGAAAAGTTATGAAACACAGAGGAGAAGAAAAGCAGATTTTCATCATTTCATATTCAAATGTTTCTGTTCCCTGCTGACTCCACCTTCACTCTGGACAGAGACGCTGCTGCAGCGCTGGTGGACTGAAGGTTAAATTAAAACTCATCATTAGTTATGATGAGCAGTGGAGGCCTGAGATGTTCATATATAATGTTTCTAAAACTGAAGGTAGCATTGTTACTGCTATAAAATGGAACAAAATGCCTGGAAAAACACATGATGCTGCCCCTTTAAGTCATGAATATAAATGCATCATTTTTCTGATTGCTTCAGGTGTTTACAGCAAAAGTTTGGAAAAAAACCTTTTGATTTTAACAGGTTAATGAAATGAAATGAAACCCAATCCTGCACTCTACACCTGAACCTGGAACCTTTCTTAATGGTTCCTGCTTCTCCTCTTCCTCCTCTCACTCCTCCCACTCCTCTCACTCCTCTCACTCCTCTTCCTCCTCTCACTCCTCTCACTCCTCTTCCTCCTCTCCCTCATTTAAACCTCTCAGCTCGCTCTGTACTCGTCTGCTAGTTAACAGGATTAACTCTTCAGCACATCTGTATCAAATACAATATAAAAATCAACTGAAGAAAAGTGCTAAACACAGCAAATGAATTAGTCGTAAATAAATATATGACTAAAAAATAGGACAACTATAGTTGTCTACTCTGTATATTCAGACATTATTTCACCTAAAATGATTTCACATGAACAGAAGAAAACATGCCAGGATATTGGTAATATAGTTTGTATTTCTTGACACTTTGCTCTCTGTGCTTCTGTCCAGCTTCAGTAACTCAGTTATATTCTCATTGTAACAACAAGCTGAACTCTCCATGAAGACAGAAACACTGCCAAGTCTCAGCCGTCTGTAAAATGATACCCAGCTTTATAAAAATAACACTCCAGCTGAACGTTTCTATGGTTTTAACACTGATGTGAGTACAGGTTCATCTCCAGATACATTGGCACAGATTTATGAGGAAAAGTTGCAAAAATCTAAATATTAAACTGATATTTAATATCAGTTCATGATAAATGATGCAGCATTGACTCCATATTACTACACTATGCTGGTGCTCAGTCAGCACCGCTGAAGAATCACTCACCTCCACATTCTGAGCTGACTGACAGATTAGGTCGGCTGATAATTATCTGACCACTAGGAGGCACTGATGGAGCATTGAACTTTATTTGCCACAACATCAGCTGATCATTAGAAGAAGATGCCACAATAAAAATAGAGGATTTTCATCCTACATCCATACATGAATTGTGTTTCAAAGACATTAAGGAATTTCAGGTTTCACAAAATACGTTTTATTTCCTGACACCAAATGTTTTTTTACGCTAATATTTAAGAAGTTTTAATTTGAAAATAATTAGATTTTCAAAGACTAAATCACTATGTAGCTCTGAATCAGACTGAAAAAACTCAAGAGGTTGAGTGAAAACATCAGTTAAGCAAGACTTCATTTTCTCCCAACTGAAGTTACCACCCTCTGTCATGCTAAACTCTTTACCGCCCCCTAGCTTTTGGAGTCTGCATTGCTGCTGCAGTTTGTGACATTTTTCTAACTTTTACTCCAGTTTCTACTTAATGTTTGATGTAAGATGCAGCGTCTCCGTGTTGATTTCATTTTAAAGAGCAAATATTTCTACAAATTGAAACAGTTCTGGTGCATAGCTGCAGACAGAACTATGCCAGATCTGATCCAGAAAATCTCGTTGCTGTAAAGCGTCTTGTTGCGAGTAGATCAGCAGGACTCTGCAGCTTTCCTGTGCTGCTAAAAGCAAATCTGGCAGCAGAAGTTATTGGTTATCCCTGCTTCACCGAACACACCTCCAGGGATTCAGAAACAGATGTTTTACATGACATACATAGCTGTCTAAAACTAGACCTGAGCCAGCCCTGAACTAGAACTGAACCAGAACTAGAAACAATTTGATCAAATTAAAACAAATTAAAACAAAACAAAACAAAAAACAAAGAAAAAATAAATCCGGGGCTGGAAAACTAAACTCTCGGATTTAATGTGAAACATTTCTTTTTTGGATTAAAAGCCAGTTAGAGCAGCTTTTTATTGACAATTACCAAATTATGCTGTGGTTGTTTTGTTGGAACATTCATTTTTCAGAACTGATCGTAAATTAAGAAGCATTTTGCAGTTTTCCTCATGTGTCGTTTAATAAAATAACCCAGTTACAGGAGCTGGCTGCACACACTTCCCCCCCAAACACCACAACACTTCACTGGGATCCACAAAATGTAGCCGAATAATAAACTGCTGGCATCAAACCTCCACTTATTATGCCGGCCGAACCCCCGCCGGCAAGAAACGAGCTCTGCCTCCCGAGATCAAGAGGCAGGAAATACCTGCAGCCGAAAGGCCGAGGCGCTCCGGTCCCTGCAGATTTACTGCAGAGGCTAATGGCTCCGAGCGGGGCCCTTTCCCCTGGCCTCCTCCTCATGAATGCATCACATGTCACTCACAGAGGACCCAGACACACACAGGCACACACACACGCACACACACACACACACACACACACACACACAGGCACACACACACACACACACACACACACACACACACACACAGGCACACACACACCCACACACACACACACACACACACACACAGGCACACACACCCACACACGCACACACACACACACACACACACAGGCACACACACCCACACACGCACACACACACACAGGCACATTCCTGCCTCACTATCCTTGTATGGACTTGCATTGACTTTCATTAATTTCTGTAACAAAACCCTGACCTTTTCCCTAACCCTCCCACAAAAGTTGTTTTTACTTTGTGTGGACACGGCAAAATGTCCACACAACAAATAATGTCCACACAATACTGGTTGACAGCTTTTGGGCAAAACATGGGAGCTTATTTTAAGTACATAATGTTTAAATAATGATTTAAAAAGTACAAGTACCACTTAGAGTATGACATTTTTCCTATGTAAAGTTATGTTTCTACATTATGTGGACATGGCAAAATGTGCTGAAAACAAGTAATGACCAAACAATGCTAGTGGTTAGCTTTTTGGCAAAGCACTATGAGTAAATAAGTCCTAAACATTGATTAAAAAAACACTACTTGCACTTATAAGAAGTCATTTTCCCATGTAAAGTTTCGTTTTAAAAATCCTATATAACATGTCTGGTTGTACAGTGTGTGGTGTGGAGCCACACAAGCCAACAGGTTTCACTCTCCAACATCCAGACGGCAAATCTCGCAAAGTCTCTCGAGATCAACCGCGAGTTCAGAGTACGGAGAAGAAGCGATGGCGACTGAGACAAAATCGACACAGAGACGTCTCCTTCCTGGTAGGCCATGATGTCGGTTTTCTGTCTTTTGTGTATTTTAGATTTTCCTTCGTGTTTCCGTCACCTCGCTTTCTGATTGGCTACCAGTGACAGCGTTAGAAGCAACGCGTTTGGCATTTCTGTTTAAGTGTTGGTTTTCTTAACTATTTGCCATACTTTTGGGGTAAAATCTATTTTTTAATTAAACACTCTTCTCCATGGCATCATCCGATTGGAGACGCTTCAATTGCGCGGTGCATTTTGGGTAAATTCAATCAAAACAAACGTGCTAGTCTGGCTAGCAGAAGAAATGGCTTTTTAAGCAAAAAATCCTCCGATCGCTAAAATCTGATGCCTCCATTTTTGTCCCGGTCCGAAAGCTCGGTGCCCAGCCCTGTCTGAAGAGTGGGTTAGTCACTGAAGGGTTCAGTGCGCAGCTTATAAACGGGAAATATGTGAGAATTGGGCCAGTACGCCCCTGTGTTGTAACTTCGGCATCCAAAATGGCGGGACTAGTCACTGTTTAGGTATTTGTGCTACTAAAAAAGCACAAATGGAAAAAATAAAATCTTTGAGCTGCACAGTAAATGTATTTTTGCTTTCCTATGTCATCGCTGGAGATATTTGGCTGTTCAAGTGTGTTTTGTTATGACTTGTTCAATACAGAAAATTCAATGTAATCAAACAAGTTCAGAGAAACAAAAATTATTTCAATACTTTACTTTTGAAAACTGATTTTATTCTATTTTTTTTGCAACAACCTAAAGGAACATTTTCTCCATATTCTTGTCTAAACATGAGCAGAACCAGTTCTGTGATGAGAACTCACATCTCAGGACCGTTTGTTTTTGGATATTTATTGGGATCCAAATGTGCAGCAGCTCTGATCAAACCGCATCAGACAGAGGTGAAAACATAAATTTATGAACTCGCTGTGTGTCTGTGTGGAGATCTCCTCTGATACCGTGGTTTATATTCACATGGAGGCCAGTAACGTCTGCGCTCCTTAAATCAGATGCTGAATGAAAACGGAGCAGCGATGAAAATCAACAGCTTTCTTCATTAGGATGCTGCTGGGAATCGTTGGATTCTTGGAAAGCTGAAGGACACAGTGGGAATAAACAGACTCAGAGACAGGGAGGAAAGCACAGGAAAAAATGTTCACGTTTTCCTCAAGAAGTCCTGACTTTGACTGGGCCACTGTAACAGCTTGGTTACGGATTAAATCTTCAGCTGCTGGGCAGATGTTCATACTTTAACTTAAGGTTCTCTGGAGGAGGAGCTCATGCAGCTGCAAATCAACCCTGCATCATCATCCCTCCACCACCGTGCCTCACAGTCAGAATGCTAATCTTTATTTGTCTCCAAACACGGTTCTGCTTCTGTTTGTTTGGGTCAAACATCTCCACATTGGTCTCATCTGGCCCATCCATCCAGCATGTCCACCGGGCCTCAAGGCCTCCAGATGGGAAGGATTTCCTCCGTCTTGTGTTGTGGTGAGCAGATTATCCGTCAGCCGCTGCTCAGCGGGAAGGTTGGAGTTTGAAGCCCAAGTTTTTCTTCTTTTCTTCGGTTTTCATTTTTCATGCGGGTTCTGCTTGAACGTTGGTTTGTGAGCTGTGTCACCATACGTCATGGTTTTTATTCAGCTCACAGATTAAAACCTCCGCAGTCAGCAGCACCTGATCCCGGCTCAAAGCTGCGCTCACTGGATGAAATATTACATGTTCAGAACCGAACCGGGTGAGGGGAAAGAAAGTCTGTAACGAATCCCTGCCTGGAGGCCTGAGCACAACTGAGAAGAAACGGCGCAGAAAAGCACTTTGAGAGGCTTGACGACATGCTGGGAGAATGAAGAGGCAGCCAGCTTATCATCATCTGATCTGTTTCTCTGCACTGACATGATTTACTGTGGGAACTGAGGAGAAAGCCCATTCCTCCAGCAGAACCTCCGGGGGAAACGCCGCTGCTCGCCTCGCTGGAAGCTTCCCGGCTCCGGAGTCGGACCGACTGAGTTCCTCCTCACTCCGGATCCCAGAGAGGATCCAGCGGATCCCCCGCTGCTTTCTCCTGGAGGTGTTTACTGTCCCCACGGGACGCAGCGAGCCGCAACACGGAGGCAGGCTGACGGCCTGCAGGGCTGCTAGCGGCCTCTAGAGGCCGAGTGGGGCATTACAACCTGAGACCTCAATAAAATTAAAATAAAGACAAATAACTTACAAATACACCATGAAATAATACATTTCTATAAAATATAATTCTATATTAATATAGGAATATTAATATAGAATTATATATATATTTATGGCAATATTAATATTGCCATATTAATATAGAATTATATGATAATATGTATATGTGTATGTATGTGTGTTTATTTATATACATGTATAAGTGTGTGTAATAAAATAAATAGCGCGATAGACATGGCACATTATAATACAAATGACAAATAAATGTATAATAAAATACCAAATATTATATTTACATAGTAATAAAATGAATTGAAAAGATTTTAAACAAAAGACTTCAATAAAATGTATGTTAATATTTTTTAAAATTATTTAAAATATGCAGATGATGCCTGTCTTCCTACACATCTTAAAATAACATACGTTTCATAATATCAAATAGAAAAATTAGAACATAACGAAAGAAAAGATGCAAATGGAAATAATCCACCGATGACTTAAACTGGTCAAATTTATTCATATTCCGAGAGGAGCAGCTTCATCGCTGCTGTTAGCAGACGGAGTTTATGCGTCAGATTTACGGATGTACCAGAAACGTGCAAATACCAAAGTTCCAGCCGGAACCTTTGTGTGTAGAAATGCAACTAATTGCCTTGAAATTAAAATGGATGTAATTATTTGATCAGAATTAAAGTCTCAGCCCTAAATAATAATTCTAGTGTTTAAATAACCCTGTTAAAACACACCGGGGGCAGGTTGTGGGTTCGATTCCGCCTTTTCCTCTGTTGATGTAGATTTCATGTGAGATTAGAAACTGATAGCTGAACATTTTTATTCTGTCCCGTGACAACAAAATATCTAAGTTATCCTGCTAGAATCTAAGCACCAGGATCTGCTGACAGTTCCTGGGATTCCCAGCAAAGCGGATGAAGCCAAACAGTTTTCCTGAACAGTGTCATTGAAGGAAAGCAATCATTTGTAATTTGCAGCATTAGACATTATGTTTTATTATATTTTCATTGGGACAGTCGCCGTTTCATGTGCGAGCTGAAGCGTTCCCAGACATTTGATACGCTCGGCGCTCGGCGTGGGTTTGAAAGGCTGCGCGCCGCTGGCGTGACGGGACAAATTAGTGTTTCTGCAGCTAATGTATTCAAGTGGCTGCAGGCCGCGCTGAGCTCTATTAGAACCGATAGCTCTGACTGTCAGCGACGCTAACCGCTCCTGAAAAGGTGACGGCACATTTGGCTGCCATTAGCCGCCGCAGCTACAAGTTTAACTTTGGGCCATTTTGATCTTTAATTCATGCTGGATGTGGAAACGCAGGGAGGGTCATCTCACGCCAGGCGGCCCGGGCCTCACAGGAGCGGGATGGATGTCCGCTGGACGGGTTTCATCCAGACAGAACCTGACAGAACCTGAAGACAAGCCAGCGCTGATATATGAAAACAGGCTCTGTTTGTTCAAACCGGGCCGGTATCTGATCCACCTCAGGCTCCAGCTGAAAACCATTAAAGCCAAAACAATCTGCTGCCTCTGCTGTTTATAAAAACACAATAATCCTGAGGAGAACTAGTCCCAGGGGGGGACAAGATCTTCCTCATCCCGCAGCTCGCCCACCGGGGGTTTTATGCTTAACTGTAAATAATTTGCTGCTTTTAATGATTTATTTAAACGGCTCTTCTTCCAGAGTGGAAAGGTTGTAGGTTTAAACACAGCTCTGAATTTATTATTCAGCTATTCCATGCTGCGGCGCCGTTTGTAAAGCTACACAGTCAAAACCTAACAGCAATAATTTAGTTTTATTAGCTTTTTATCAGAGGAAAACAATGGAGATTCAATTTTCAACGTCCTGCATTCATTCATTATTGTTAGTCTTTCATTTACAGTTAATTAAATATTGTTCAAATATTTATTTTGAAGCTAAACATTTGCTATATTAATCCAGCTTGCTAAGTAGCTCCAAACTAAATACTTATCAAGCTAAATAGTTTAACAACTAACTGTTTATTTTGCTTAGTAAATATGATGAAGCTGATCTGCATTTGGTTAAAATGATTTTGTCAACTGTCAGTGATCCAAACAGAAAATTGTGGCCAACATTTTAATTATCGAAATAAGTTAAAACTGTCATGTTTCTGAGTTTAAACTGCAACAAGAAAATATTTCAGTTTCTATAGTTTAATGTGATTAAACTAAAAAATAATGTTTTATCCATAAGAAATGCAAAAACTGAAGGACTAACAGATGGATACTCACCAAATAAATGCAATAAAGAGTTGAAATTGTTCATTTTTTAATAAATACAGTTTATTCATAATTTTATTTGCTCAGTGTTAAAAAGCTAGCTGATTGAACAAAATTAAAATCCCTTTATTTGACCGTATTTAATAAAATTATTATAATTTTCAGCAGAACTTTAAATGTAGTTAATGAGCAACATCATCCATAAAAATATAAAACAAGTTCTTCCATTCAGACTGAATATTTACATCAGATGCAGCTCTTCACTGCAGCTACAGGCGGCCCTGAAGGTCCAGATTCACCTTCACCTCTCAGACAGACCGGACCAGCATGGAACCAGAACCAGAACCAGAACCTCTCTCCGTGTTCTTCCCATCTGGTGTCGACTGAAACGTTTCTGAGAGGAGGCTGTTCACTTCATGGCCATCATCCAGACGGGCATGATGACCTCTGGGAATCCTTCCTGCCGCTCCACCGCCAGGATCTCCAGGCCGGCCTTGGACACGATGACCTTCATGATGTCCAGGTGGCGGCTGATGCTGCTGTCGATGGGGTCCAGCTTGCAGCCCTGCCGCGCCATGTTGTCCTTGATGATGAGGACGCCGTTGGGGCGGAGGCTCTTCTTGCAGCGAATCAGGAAGTTCAGCAGGTCTTTGTCTGTCAGGTGGCCTGGAGGAAGAGAGGCAGAGCTGTTAGCCGGCCCAACGCACTGCAAGCTAAGGAACTGCTTATGGCCCCCAACACCACCAGGGGGCCCCCAAGAACATTAGAAAAATTTATATATACTTAAAATAACATTTCATAATACCCACTAAATGCTATCACATATGGAAAAACGATTCCTTTGTTGTTATTGTTGCTTCTGCCACTTTTAGGAAACTATAAGATATGAGACTTGTTATACTACTTACTGTAAATATAATGATTATCAGCTGATGTTTCTTTCAAATAGTTAAAATAATATGGCACACTTAAATACCACTCTGCATTTCAAAATCCAAATATTTTATATAGTTTGTTTCTACTATCAGTCGCCATAATAACCCTGGCACGATGTAAGCTAATTGGATCAAAACGGACCGGACTCGGGTCAAAGCGGACCGGAGTCGGGTCAAAGCGGACCGGACTCGGGTCAATGCGGACCGGAGTCGGGTTGGTGTGATTTGCTCCTTGAGATTTCTCTGTGGATCATCCTCAGTTGGAATCAGGGTAATCTTAGTGAAGACCAGGAAGCACTTACACGCCACCCACTGCATCCAGATGACATCGTATTTGTTTCTGGGAGGCGTGAACTCCTGCAGGTTGTAGCAGTAGTAGGTCTCGATGCGGTCGGCGTCGTCGCCCAGATACTCCTCGTGTGCGTGCAGGAGGAAGTGCTCCATCATGTCGGCCATCTCTACTTTCTCAAACACGGGAAGAAGGACGCCTTTGGAGACGCGTCCGATCCCGGAGCCACAGTCCAGAGCGCGGTGGGTCCCGGCTTTACCCGGCCCCTGTTGGGAAAGTTGGAGACCTTACATCAATGATGCGTTAAAGTACAACTTCAAACTTTGTTGGTACTTCTGATCGTTTTATCTCCTGTTTTTGATCTTCGTCTCACAAAATGTTTGAGATTTAGGAACTGAAATAGTTAAAAACCAATCATCTGTTGTAAAATTCTCTTGAAACGTGCTTGAATCTGACATCAGGATGGGTGTGTAAAGTTATTTTCCATATTTAAAATCTCCATAAAACTCTGTGCTTGGTTGCCGAGGCGTTTGGGTTCAGAAGAACCAACAGTTGGACTCCTCAGGGCTTCAAAGCAGTGAACTTTACCACCAGTCAGCAACTAAAAGTCAGCTCGACTTGAATCACGGCGGCTTTTCTTCCCTTTGGTTTGCTGTTCTGACCTCAGCCCAACCCTTCTGTGTCGGGGGGCCCCTGGGTGTGATCTGACGGAGGAAGGGGCCCCTGAGGAGCCCCTGGTTTCAGTGAATTACTGCCACATTTCTCTGCTTGTATTTATACATCTGCTTAACACGGACGGATTTTTCTGCCACTTCTAATGCTCATGACAGTGTTCCTATTTCTAAATCCTGTCTAAATCTAAAAAAATATGATTTTTTTCACCAAAGATTTAATTGTATTAAAGTGAACAATTAGCAATTAGCTGTACTTTCTGTGTTAAAGTGGCTTCTCAACTATGAAGGGAAATTTCTGCAACCACAGACTTAAAGTTTAAAAAGTGGAAAATACTGGCTGGTTTTCACATTCTGAACCATGTGGTCATAATTTAAATAGAAAATGGTCAAAGTAAACAAGTAGTTTCCTCTTTAACTGGAAATGAACATCCAGGGAATACAAGAACATTTAGAGATTTTATGGTGTTTTAAATTAAAAAGCAAACATTATAAATCATGGCCTCTTTGGGAAGAAATCCTTTTCCTGGTTTAGAACAGAACAAAATGATCCAACATGTTAGCAGTGACAGCTAGGATTACTGTTCTCTGTTATTTATCAAATCCTAATAAAATACAGGCAACATTTTTTAAATTTAGTTCATTTTATTTATATGGTAAAGTAATTTATTTATATAGCACATTTTTAGCAACAAGGCCGTCCAAAGTGATTTTGAAGCCAAATTAGAAAATCTCATCTCAAGGAACTTTACAAAACAAGTCAGTTTAATCCAGTTAGCAGTGGAGGCTAACAGGCTAGCAGTGGAGGCTAACAGGCTAGCAGTGGAGGCTAACAGGCTAGCAGTGGAGGCTAACAGGCTAGCAGTGGAGGCTAACAGGCTAGCTGTGCTAATGTTTGTTGCTGTAGCACTGAAGCGATGCATCAACATGGGATTTAGCCTTAGCTAACGCTAATGCTAACGCATCAACTGTAGGAGCCTCAATTCAGTTTTAGTTTATTCAGTTTGGGAATAAGTTAAGTTTATATTCCTTAAGATAATTCAGGTTTATTAGGATAAAAATGACAATTTACCAGTTAAAACTCTGATGTGAGAATGTATTACATCATCACTAAGGCTGTATTGTGAATAAACATATATGTACATATATACTGATTACTTTAAGCGTGTTCAGTTGGAATGGAGACATTCATTATTCTTTTACTCTTTATTTTTGTTTTTGTGGGTAAATTATATCTGTATAATTATTCTTTTTGAAGTAAACAGTTGAACTGTATGACGAGGATCCACTCTGGGTTTGTCAATATGGAGAGAGTCAAGTTTATGGTTTCATTAATTAGGATCCGACAGCAAGTCATGATTTAGCAGGAGCTGCCAGTAAAGTGTTAATTTCAACCATGTTGACAGCCAGTAGAATTAGTTCTTGGAATAAAAACCATCAGTTTGTGTTTATGTTCTGACTGTACTGCAGTGTCAGCCAGCAGCGGTGCTGCTGGGTTTATATTAAAAGCTCTTTAAAGCACAAAGTGTTGCCAGTTTATAATTAGCGCAGCTGTTTAACAGATCCTGTATATAAGCAGGTCTCTGGGCCAAACATGTCCCAGAATTAGCAACAGCATCACCTCCTCACACCGTCATGTGCTGCACGCCTGATTATTATTTATACTCATCTACACACATTTGCCTCTATCAAAGACAAAATAAAGGACGTTTTATCAGCTTTATTAGTTCTTATGGATTTAATTTATAATCTGTTTTCTGGAGCAACAGCAGCTTTTATTACATTAATCATAAATGTAATATGCAGAATCTGAAAGTATTCAAATTTTTAGCTTTTAGATTCTGTAAAATCTTTTGATTTTCTAGAAAAGGTGTAGAGCCTTTAAAAATACCGCCTTAAAATATAAGGACATAACGTGCATAAAGCCAGAGGAGTGATGTCAGAAATAATCACCATTTATTGTTGCTTTAAGAAGCCGATCTTTAACGTTCTGGTGGTAAAACCAACCCTGGACACACGTCATCATATTAATTATCTACTAGAGTCCAAAGAAAAGCATGCAGTTTTATGATCTTATTTCAAATCGATTTACTCAGAAAATTGACTCAAATCTTCCACCGACAGGTTGAAATTCATCCCAGCCGTAACCTTTACGTCATCAGATAAACATTCAAACCTTTAGTTTTTACTCAGTGAGTCTTCCTGGAGAAGAACCGGCGGTCCTCCACTGTTTCCTGACTCATCAAGTCAATATGGACGATTTTATAAGATATTAGAAGCAGCTCTGCGTACTTTGCAGTGCCTTCCCCTTGTGCCTGTTCTCCGACTCAAAAAAGGAGGAATTTAGATGTGAAACACAACAAGGAGAAAAGGAAACGAGGAACGGACACCGACGACTCATTTTCTGTCGTTCCAGACATCAAAACTCTTCCATAAAATAAATACTGATCAGAACCAAGTTTGGCCCATTTTTACTGCTCTTCCCAACTGATCTGGATTCTGATGAGGCCCATTTAGCAAATATGTTTAGTAAACAGAAAGTTTTGCCCTTCGTACAGCTTTGTTCAAGGCGTTTTGGTATTTATTTTAAATTGCTGACTTGTTTCCGTCTAGTTCAAACAATAGATGGAGACTTAATGATGGATCAGCTTCAGTTGGTTTCAAACCCTTAACCAGTAAAATAAAACCCGACTCTAAAGTCCAAATGGGAGAAAGAAGAACTTGTTAGAAGAGTCATGGAGCTGGCAGCTCGATCGGTCTGGATGTGTCAGGGTATGTGGCTTTGGTTTGGATCTTTTCTTTGTTCTTTTATTACCAGATCTTGCCATTTTACTTTATTTCTAGATGTGTCATGATATGTGGCTTTGGTTTGGATCTTTGTTGTTTTATTGCCACTTCTTGCTGTTTCAGTTTATTCCATTTTGTTAGCTCCTTTATGCGTATTCCTATCTGCATTTGGACTTTTCTTCAGATTACTGTTCTAGCAGTTTATTACGTTACCTTCAGGTTCTCTCCGTTGCGTTTATCGCTCACCTTTCGCTCAGCCGTTTCGCTCCTCAGCTGTTTTTCATCTGCTGATTTCCCGCCGCCTGCACGCTGCCGCAGCTGTTTCCACTCACCTCTGATTAGCTGCTCTGGTTTCTTTGTCACTAGCTGTGTTTCCATTACAGATGTGTGTAAAACTTTGTCAATATTCCGCGAATGTCGAAAAAACACCACAATTTTGTAATTGCAGTGTTTTTCATTAAATAAGAAATGCAGTTAAAATCAGAGTAAATAAGTTAATTCACACAATAATTCGTTTCAGCTAAAGGTTTTCTACGTTTTTCATCACGAGTTCTGCTCTGCAATTTGGTTCAAACTTAAACATTGTGAAGGGATGTTTATCAAATTTGATCTGCTCTTAGGAACGGGGCATGAATCTAGGTGAAATTATTTCTGCAGAGACGGGATGATGAATTATCTCCCAAAATAGACTCTGATGTTCAGCGGCCAGCAGCAGAGAAACTGATCCAGCAGCAAAGTGCAAAGCTGACGGAGAAGCAGCAGAATTATCAGGTTTACTCTGAAACAGCTGATGGAAACCAATGCAGACGTTCACTGGTGGCTGAGTTATTCCAACAGTTGTAGATTTCACCTCTTCGTTCAGATAAAAAAACCAAAAAGGAGTAAAAAAATCCTCATATGTTTGGGAGGTTTGATGCTCCTTTTTGTCCTTCCTTGCGGGTTTTTTTGAGTTTACTTTAGACTGACTTGTTTCAACATTTTGTAATTTAATTTGCACATAACTTTCTTGAATTTGTTAGCCCTTTTCTTTTGTTTTAATTGGATTCAGTTTTATTGTGTTTTGGTTTTGTGAAACCATCTTTTTTTAATAAATCTACTTTTTTTCTCTGGACATAATTTTGTTACCAACCCTGAACCTCCAGACCTCGCGGCGTAACAAATGGAAATAACAAACCGTAGAAGTGAAGCTTATTTTACTTTCACTTTGTTTTAAACAAAACATCAGCAGAGTTTTCCTGTTTATTTTCAGAAAACATATTGTGGAGTTTCAGATACTTTTGTAGAAAAACTCAAAATAAAACTTAATCATCCTTATTGAATTTATTAAGCAAATTATTTTCACTCATTATTTGATTTATGGAGTTAAAACCAGCTGCAGCTGCCTTTCTTCCTGACTCAGGACTAACTAAGGTACATGAACAGAGCGCTGTAGTGCCGTTGAGCAACTCACCACAAACCTCTTCAGAAACTGACGGGAGCTTTCTAGGTCAACGTTGGAAATCTCAACAAAGTCTCCCATCATGCCCTCCTCGGAGGCCGGGACGTCTTCGTAGAACTTCTGCGCCCGATAGTAGAACTGCTTCTCTCCCTTGATGAACTCACAGGTGACGGGAAACAGCTTCACTGCGGAGACCAGAGAGACACCAGGCTGAGCAGCGAGTCGCTGTCGGCTTTAAACACTTTGTCTTGCCAGATTAGAGGAGCATCATGAAGGGAAAGTTGAGCGCCCCTGGAGGGACGACGGACCACCAGAACCTCAGAATGCCACTCGGTCCATGCTGCTGACCAGTCCAACCTGGTCCATTCCCCTCCTCACCTGAGGGGGCGCTAAACCGAGAACACTGAGGAAGACACTGAGCACAACTTCCTTCTTCACCAAACGGAAACAAAATGAAGGCATCAGATTTTAGTGATTGGAGGATTTCTCTTTTGTCTTTAGCTAACAACCACCAACCATTTCTGCTGCTAGCGCTAGGCTAACACATTTGTTTTGGTTGTATTTACCCAGAATGCCCTGCGCTGTGCACTTCCTGCTTTTGGAGCGGTCTCCGGGCCGCTTGGCGTTCACATATGCATGTGGGCAGCATCAGAGTCGTGTTGCCAGGTTGGGCTGCTTTTCACATCATTTTTTGAGATTTAAATAAAAATTCTTTCTAAATAGTTTGCAAAAAAAGCACAAAACGTCTAAAAAATGCAGTGTTACTACATTTATTTGATTAGTTTATTTATCTATGGAAATCCCAGGGTAACATCTTAATTTAAGAGAACAAAAACTCAAGTCTCATTTTGTTCAGAGATTCAAGTTCTTTGCAGTCCCAGTGGGAAATGGTTCTGGTCAGAATACAGAACAAACAAAACGTACGTGAATCACAGTCGATTACATGTGGGACTATCAACAAGGGTTTTATTTTTGGGCTGGTTTTAGTTTTTTGACGGGTTTTATGTTATTTTTGGCTGGAGACGTTCAGTCAGATCTGACAACCCCGCAGTTTATTTCAACCAAACAGAAACCGAGGTCTGGAAGTGGACCGGAGTTCAGTTACATATTCATACCTTCACAAACGAACCGGACTTTCTAGACAAGAGGACTGGAGTTGGATTAAAACGGACTGAGTTGGATTTAAAAAGCCCGATGTGAAATTATTCCCGGCTGTTCTCTCATTCTCTGAAGCAGGAAGTAAATCCTCCTCCTTGGTATTTGACTGTATGTCAGTATTTGTGGCCCTGGAGGCACCAACAGCAGCCTGAACCCGTTAGCCCTGGTATCGTTGCCGTCGTTCTCCAGGGTTCATCTCCACTCAGCAGATCAGACGCAGAAACAGGCCGAGACAGTTTGGGAGGTCAGTTGTTGAGTTCTTTCATTTCAGATGTTTGTTTTGGACTGTTTCCTGCTTCGAATACGTTTTCTCATAAAAGCATCTATAAATGCTCATCACTGGGTTTAAGGACTTCTGTTATGTCATTTAACAGCTGAGGAGAGCCAGGAGGAGTCGCTCCGCGCCAAGCTAAATATAGCGCTCTGCTAATCTAATTACCATCCAACATTTCCTTTGAGGTGGAGATCAGTGGCTCAGAGCAGCTGTCATGTCAGAACGTCTCCTCCTCAGCTGCAGCATCCAAACAGCATACTCTCATACTTTGTAGCTTCTTACACTAATCACTTGATGCCAGCTGATCTCCAGAGGAAATCCTTTGTGATTTTGTTTGTTTTTAAAGTGCAATAAAAACTTTGATTGGTGTTTTAGTGGCTGAAACATTTTATCTAAACAAATGCTTTAAAAGTGATAAATTAATTGATTTTAAAGGTTTAAAAACAGAGAAGATCTGTTGATTTTTGGGCATTCAACAATCAATTGTTCATTCTGTACCCAGAATGCATTGCTGCTGATCTCCTGCATGCTTTGTGGCTAATGAAACAAAACCATTAACAGAGTTATTAATATTCATCTATAAAACTGAAACTCAGTGAAAGTTCTGTTCTGGAGACCGACTTCCTGAAGTTAAATCTGATCTGTAGTAGCAACTGTGATCCTGTTGAGGGCGATATAACACGTTGTGTCAACACTAAGTAATGTTTATGATTAGGGCTTGTGGGTTAGCGCAGCTAGCTTCTTAGCTAGTGGCGTTCACCACTGGATTTAGCAGATCATGGTGAAAACTTGGACCAGTATAAATATTGCTTTTATGGATATTTACCAGTATTACATACACTGGTTCTCTGGTTCAGTTAAACACTCCAGTCAATGTCACATGACCAGACAGGCACTACATGACTGACCCTAATCATAAACATTAGCTATGCTAGCGCTAAAGCGCTACACCAAGACATTTTGTAGAAGCTAACGCGCTAAATTCATCGCTGTCACATGTCCTTAAAGGGCCTCACTACCTGAAGTAGCACAGACATTGAACTTTATTCTACTGAAAGTTTAAAAACCTCAAAGTAAATTAGCACTAAGTGCGCTAGGTGTTTTCAACTGAAAAATTAGCTCCACTTTTAGCTAATTAGCGGAAGTGTGCCCACCACAGGCAAGAGGAAAGTGAAACGCCTGCTGTACTTCTGAAGCTCCGTGTGTTTCCCTCTCAGGACTTGTTTTGGTCCTAAATAACTAACGTCCCAGTGGAAAGATGTCCGACTTCGGTCTGAACGTCCTCCAGCTCAGGAAGCACATATTTGTTTGGATCTCCTGTAACTCAATAATCACTCGTCATGTGACACCGCAGAGGGAGGGTAAGTATAGAAAGTTCGAGCAAAACAAAAACGAGGAGACGACAGCATGACGACACCCGACTGCCAAGGAAGAGTCACCGCAGAGCCGCCGTCTTCATCTGAATCCGCATTCAGAGCCCGGCTCATTAGGTGCTGAGCTTTCAGCTTCTCAGGATCAATGATGGAGGAAAATATAAATGTGATGCTTCCAGTTTAGCTTCTGTTCAGGGAGTTTAATATTTGGTTGAAGGTAGAAATGTTACGGTCATGTTTAGCACCAACTGACATGAGTTATTGCTGCCATGCCTGCCATGCCAGGCCATTAAAGGGCTTCACAGCGGCCGAGGCGCGGATCATCTCCTGTTTCTGCAGCTTCTGATGATTGACAAGCTTTAAAGAGAGAAGAGCTTCGCTCAGGGTGTCACATTTACGGTGGGTTGCTGTGTTTTTGTGGCTGAAGTTCCTCAGGGTTCTGGTCTGAGTCTCCTTAATTTACTTGTAGTTGACAGTTCACTGCAGAGCTGATGATTGATTTGAGATTTAGTGCTTTAGAGCAACCGCAGCAGAACAGAGAGCGTATTTCAACCATCAGGAGGTCCAATCGCTCAGCCTGTTCACTCTGGGATGTCAGGACGGCCGATTCCCCAGCACAAGAAGTGGCTTCACCTGGTGGACCTGCTGAAGGGGGAAGTCTGTCTGTCTGTCTGTCTGTCTGTCTGTCTGTCTGTCTGTCTGTCTGTCTGTCTGTCTGTCCGTCCGTCCGTCCGTCCGTCCGTCCGTCCGTCCGTCCGTCCGTCCGTCTGTTTGTTTCTCTCCTCACCCCAAAGGCATTTTCAGGGGATTCCTGCAGGAATTTCTGTCATTACTCAGCAGCTGTGATCATTTCCAGCTCAGGTTGGACTGGACCGGGACGCTCAGTGTCTCTCATCCTGTTGGTCCTCCAGCAGGACAGGAAGTTGCCTGTACAGGTTGTCTGGTTCTCTTTTCAGAGAGTCTTCAGCCTATAAAGTCTGAACTAGTGGCTCAGTCTGAAACGGTTGACATGAGAGTCTCAGCTGGAAACGTTCTTCATCACCAGGTCCGTCTTCTCATCTGATCAAGTTTGAATCATGACCTAGAAAACAGATTCCTGCTCACAAGCAGCTGAGATGAGCCTCTTCAAGGCGCCTGAAGCCAAAGTCACGTCTCACTCTAGGCGGTTCATGTCAAGCCAAGTTGTGTGTCTTCATTGACAGAGTGTGAATATTGACAGGAAGGTGGAGCTGCAGTCATTCACCTCCATGTGTAGCTTTGAGTCTCAGTTTCTCTGAAATCTCTCTTCTGCCATAGTTGATAAAAACATTTAAACCTCCAGTCTGGGACTGAAAACGTGGTTCTGACAATATTCAAGGAGTTTTAAAGTTCTGCGTTTGCTCATCCAGAGACGTAAATCCATGGAGCAGTCAACGAATGCCGTCTGCTGCCGATCAAATCGCCTCTGCACAATTTGTCTCGTCTCTAAGGCGCTTCCAAAACCCGGAGAGGATAAGGCGAGGCTCTCCATCGTCTGGGAGGAGCTGAGAGTAAAACCGCTGCCTGTTGGTGAGCTTCAACCTTAGGATCAGTTCAAAAATATCATCCTATCAAAACCATAAATGCTGGTGCTTTGAATAAAGATCTAATGTCTTGTGTAGCATCTTAACTTATCAGAGAAACTGTTTTCTCTCTTTTGGTTTTAGAGAATCTCTTAATGTTCTGAAAATTATTTTAATGATATAATGGTGATTATAAATTATCCATTTGAAAAGAAACGATGTACAACGTAACATAAATGTCACCATTTGATGCACTTTACTAGATTATTGTTATAGCAAAAGGTAATTAGCATCTGGAAAAATAGATATAAAATGGAATAATATTCATTTTTGTAATTTGATAAGATTTTAGAATAAAATTTTCAGTTCTACTTTGTCAGAAGCTTTTTAATTTGTGTAAAATTAAATTTGCTTTTTGAAGGTGGATTAATTCTGCTGTTCTACAAAAATCTGAAACTAGAGTTTGAATTTAAGTAACAGATTTAAGTAAAGTTTACTGTCAACCGTCTCTGAACGAGTCCCAACGATTCAGGTGTTTCATTTAAATCTTTCAGACGTATAGATGTGAAGGTTACAGCGTCTAAATAAATGTGTCTCCTTAGATCTTGTGTGGATCTCGTGACCCGACCTGCCAGCGTTGCCTCTTACCCAGAGGAATCTTCTCCAGCAGGTACAGGTAGCTGGCGAAGAAGTCGCTCTGCAGTTTGTGGTGCAGGTGGAAGGACATGCTGTGGCGACACATGGTGTCGTCCGTCCCCTTCCAGCGGTCCCTGAACGCCTGATGAGCCGCCTTGAACTCAAAGTTTCCTGAAGAGTTGTTGTTTTCATCCTCAAGTGTAATCTCCATGTTTCTTCCACCTGGTCTCCAGAAACGGCGTGAAGGCGACTGACGCTCCTGTCTGTGGCGCTGCTATATCTGTCCGGCTGAGTGATCAACACGCCTGTGGTGGTGTTCAGTGATCAGCAGAGATCTTTTTCACTCTGGACGTCCTTCCAGATTTACACATCCCCTGCTGGGAGGGAGGGAGGGAGGGAGGCGTGCGGCCCGGAGCTGAAACCTCTCCTGGCCAGCAGGCATGCAGGAAGACGCACCGCTTCAGAGCTTAAAGGTTTAAAATTTCCGTCCAGAACGTGAGAATCCAGCATAGAGTCTTAACTTTAATCTGGATTTAAACTTTTACGCGCTGCTGTAAGCAGCAGCTATCAGGTCCAGTAAATCCTGAGTAAACGGTACGGAAGGAGATGTTCCAGATTTAAATGCATCATCTTCACTCTGCAAACTGCACAAAGATCATGATACATGACACCTCCGTTTTATTGTGCCAGAACACTTGCAGTAAGTCCCAACTGTGTGAAAATTGTTTACCTGCCCACCATGCTGAGCTCTGACTGGTTTCACTGACAGAACTGGACCAGCGCCGCAGTGGGGCTCATTTCATGCCTGTTAATCATTAATTATAATCTCACAAGCTCCGTCTGCAACAGTGCACTGCTACATAAAGTCTTTTAGTTCATCCCATTTTTCTAACATATTTATGTGTTTCTGTGATCGGTTCAGCCTCATCATGGCTGCTCACTGGACAGAAACTGGTCCCTGTGGTCCAAACGTCCGACCGGAACCACCGGGAAACGTCCCGGTTCTCCCGATTAGTGTGAGTAAAAAGTCACCAATAAGCAGTAAAAGCCAAATAAAGCTCTTCTCCTATGGAAGAGGGAGAATATTCACAAAAGACTGAATTTTAGCATAAACTTTCTCAGTAGGTCAGTAAAATAAGCTGCTTATTAACATTTCTAACAAATCTTTTGTCTTCTGGATCCATTTGTTTCCTCTGAGGTTCTGTTAGTTCAGTCCAGCCCAACTCATTCATTTATTTTATTTTTATTCATCGGTCTGAGGAACTTTAACGTTCTCTGTTGATCTCAGAGGCGCCTCAGGGCAGCGTTCTCGGCTCGGCCATTTATTCTCACATCTCTAGATAAATAGATGAAATAAGTTTTCACGGTGCACAAAGAGTTGTATCGACATTTAGTGTTGAGGTTTTTATCATTATGCAGTGTGATCACAATAAAAAAATAGATTTTTATTCTTTTGCACTTTGAATCTCAAAACAAATTTGAAACTATAAAAATTAAATGTGGAGATGCTGCAGTGGGAATAAATCTGTTTATTCTAAATGAATCATTTTGGAGAAGAAATACCAAAACTAAACTTGAGATTTAAATTTCACTCTGATTCTGAAGCTTCATTAGAAAACTCGTCTTCCCAGTTTGGTTTAGTAGATCAGCGAAGCATCGATGTGAATTCATTTATGCTAACAAAACTACTCATTAATGACAAACTGAAGTGATTAATTAATGAGTTTTTCTCTTTGCAGTTTATCTGCAGCTGCAACAGACTGGAACCAAAATATTAGCAGATCTGCCAGAGAAACGTTCTGGTGAGTTTCTGACCTTCACACAAATGTCTGTGGCTCCTTCCTGACAGCCAGAGGATAAAATTAGAGCGGTGACATCAGCAGCTGCTGAGACCAGCAAATGTTTTCAGGAGAGCCGATCCGCCGGGGGGCCGGAGCGGTTCCACCTGGGAACCGTCTGTTTCCACAGAACACTTCAACCATTCAAACTAAATCTGGTTTTATTTTGCTTGTTTGGCTTTTAAATTTCTGATGTTTATTTTTGTTTGATAGGACATGTTTTATGTTTTAAGGTCAGAGACGCCACCTCTGAGAAAACACCTTGACGATTTTGCCTAGCAACAAGAGCCAACGACGTACGACCCAGCAGAGAAACATCCCACAGCATGATTCTGCCACCACCATTCTGGACGGTTTGATTATTTCAGTCTCAACTTGTCTCCTCTGAACCAGTAGATCAATCTTTGTCTTTTATGACATTAAATAATCAATTTCAGACTTTCAGTTGATGCTGACGTGAGGCTGGTTTACGTTTCAGGATTTTAAAGAACTCCAGTCTGCAGAGGAAGCGTTCGGTCAGTTTGTTTTCTCAGATATTCTCAGCAGTGGCTGGTTTACTGAATCCATAAAATAGAAGTCGGGCAGCAGAAACTACAGCATGGCTCCGACCCGTTTTGACCTTTCCTCAGGTCAGCCGCTGTGTTGGGCCTGGTGTTGACCTCCTGACCATCCACCACCTCTGCAGACGCACTGCGGTGTAAAAGAGGAACAGTTTTACAGAATATCATCCAGAGTCAGTTTCTGCTCTCCTCTGACATCCTGCCACTGTCCTGAGGCTCATAAATCTTTCCCACAGCTCCTTAAACAGTCCATCCACCCAGAAGGCCCCACAGGAACGCAGTACGTAGCGCAGATATGCATCCTTTCCTTTTTTAATATTTTCCTTTTGACCTAGAGAGAAATATGGACACACCCGCTGCCCTTGAAACATCAAATTTAAATTTTGGTTCGCCCTGCCAAATCTAAAGTTTTATAATCTAATAAAAACCAGATCTTTACCAGGAAATGAAATTATTTCATCTCAGTTTCCAGTTTACAGAAACTCTTAACAGATTACTCACCATCAGATGCCTCCTTCCAGCTGTAAAGCACGGTGGTGTCGGGCTGATGATGCGGGCTTGTTGAGCTCCTCTCTGTAGCAAAGTTTTCTAGAGTCAAAAATGAGACCCAGCTTCACAACAACACATGAAAAAGAAAAGACTCAAACTGGAGAAATGGCCTAGTTAAAGTCTAAACCTCAGCCTGACCTTTAGAGAGAAGAAGAGGCCAAAGTTCATCTGGGGGGTGAGATCTGTTGAGTGTTTTTATATTATTGAAATGAAATTGAAATAATTTTCTATCCTGGTAGAGACAAGATCATTTCCATCATGTCTCTTAAGTATTCTTAAAGAGGGTGTACTTTCTTTTGTACACGGTGTTTTGGGCTCCAACAGCCAAATTCAGTACATCCTGTTGTGCTACATAGGAATAAAAACTTACAGCTGAATGTCCTGAAGAACAATTTCCAGCCAAGCAGAAATGTTTCACTTTGCTCTCACTAAATAAGTTTCCCTGAAACTTACATGAAACGGTGAAAAACTATAATTAATCAAGTTATTTTCTCTACTTTATAGATTTTATGACCACTGAGCCATTTTTTTATTCTGTTTTTAGGTTTCTGACCGCTGAGTTAAGAGGTGTTTATAACAGCCGCACCAGCAGGGGGCAGCAGCGGCCGCTCGCTCTGTTTCCGTTGGTAACCTTCCTGGCAACAGGCTGAGCCGACAATCAACATCCGCCCGGTGTGCGTCCTCCCGCTGCTCCTCATCACGTCCAGGTGAAACTAGTGAGAGTTTCTCCTCCGTGACGCCGCAGCTTGATGTCTGACATGGAGAACCCGCCGACCGGAGAGCCGCGCTACGTGAAACGGTGAGACCGGAAACATGACGTTACTGCTCGGCTCGGCTCGGTTCGGTTCGGGTACCGCCTCACAGCAGTTAAATGAGATCTGATTATATCTCAAGCTTCACGGTTACATGTCTCTTTAAATAAATATGATTATTATTTGTTGTTTTACGTGTAAAAGCTTGTTTTGGTCCGTGAGAAGCGAGACATTGTCTGAAACATGTTACCATGGCAACAGCAGGTGTAATCTGGCTGTGTTTCTTCCTGCCTTTCTGATTTTTAATTTGTTCTTTTTGCTATGTTGCTGCATCTGAGAATAATAATAATTTCCTAATTTAATTTGCAGATTACGTTTCTTTAAGTCTTTTATGATTATCTCAAACCAAACCCCTTTAAAATGTGACTTTTTTATTTTGTCCTTTATTGTAAATCATTTCCATCCTTTATATAAAGTATATTTTTAATATTTTTGGTTTATCATATCTGTGTCTTAGTTTACATACATTTAATTTGTTTAAATTCAAATAGAAAGTAATTGAAATTAAAGTTCTTGCTTTTTTTCACACTTGGATTAAATTAAAAAAATATAATTTTTGCGTAAATTTATTGATGGAATCAATGAAATAGGAATGAAACATTTAATAAAACCCATGAGTATTTGCTGAATATTGGCATTCATTTAATTGAACATATGTTGGTGCATAATATTTCTATATTTAATATTTTTACTGGCAGTTGGGAGTTAAAATCTGAGACGTGTTGGATTTTATTTTCTCCACTTTCTGTGTTTCTGGGCCTGCAGGAGGGTGAAAGGATGCTCTCTGGACGTCCACCCCACTGAGAAGGCTCTGGTGGTCCAGTACGAGGTGGAGGCGACCATACTGGGAGAACTGGGAGAACCGATGGTTGAAGAGCGAAAAAGCTGTCAGAAGATGTGAGGAAAGGATTCAGTTTTAACCTGGGACGAACCGATCCACGTATTTCACTTCTGATACTCATATCTGAGGTTTAGTATCGGACGATCTGTTACAAACAGATGAATTTACTTAAAACATTTATTTTTTCTAACTGAAACTTAAACATACTGAATTACAAATATGTCTGATAACTGTGCACCAGTACGGCTCACTGAAACACACCAACAGTTTCACCAGCTGGTCAAACATGTAAACATCTTTAATTTGTTCAGTCAGTAAAAGAAACAATAAAGAAACTGAAACTGACAGAAACAGCAGACAAGTAAAAATAAACTCTAACAGTCTTTCTTTGTAATGGTTCAAACTTCTGAATATAATGTAGAATAAATAATAAAGAATGATGTCGCAAAAAGTATAGAATGAGACTGAATAGATTGGCATATTACAGATAATATCGGATATTAATATCTCTCCTCTAGTTTTAATAGCTTTAATAAGTGGAGCGTTTGTTCCAGGATCCGTCTGAAGAGCCTGAACGCCAACACGGACACGGCTTCTCTGGCCCACAAGGTGGTGGAGGAATGTCAGCTCATCCATCCGTCCAAGCTGGCCGAGGTGGAGCAGCTGCTCTTCTACCTGCAGAACCGGAAACAGAGCAGCGGTACCAAACCCGCCTCACTTCCTGCTCGCTGTGTCTGGATCCTGCTCTCAGCTGACCCATCTTTTCCACAGACAACCAGGAGAAGAAGAACATCTCGCCTCGGGACTTCATGCCGTACAGCGGAGTGGAGGTAGGAGCCGCCCGTCTGACCGCCGCCGTTCCTCTGCAGCAACCGGGTCAACCTGTTATCCTCTGCTGCAGCTGGACGAGGAGGCAAGCATCGGCAGCATCGACGAGTACGTGGAGCTGCTGTACGAAGACATCCAGGAGAAGATCCGCGGCGCCGCATTCATCTTCCAGCTGGCCCAAAACGCAGACTACCTGGAGGAGCTGCAGCAGCACGGTAACGCTGCAGCAGCAATGTAACGCTGCAGCAGCAATGTAACGCTGCAGCAGCACGGTAACGCTGCAGCAGCACGGTAACGCTGACGCAGTCGCCATCTGCTGTTTGTTTGCAGAGGTGGTACTGGGAGCACTGGCCAGAGTGCTGAGAGAGGACTGGAAGCAGAGCGTTGACCTGGCAACCACCATCGTTTCCGTCTTCTTCTGTTTCTCCAGGTAAACCAGGAAAACGTGGCGCTGCTGTCAGATATGAATAATTTTAGTAATTCTGACAACCTGGAACCGGAGAGGTTTGGTCTGATTTCACTTGGTGAGATAAGAATGCGTCTCTTTATCTAGTGTATGTAAACTTGTGGTTTCACTGCAGCGTCCAGGTTTAAAGTCCTGGATGCTTCTCCTGTCTTCCCAGCTTCTCCCAGTTTCACAGCCTGGTGACCCACTTCAAGATCGGCGCCCTCTGCATGAACATCGTGGAGCACGAGCTGAAGCGCTTCGAGTTGTGGAAGGACGAGCTGCAGAAGAAGAAGAAGGCCGATATCCTTTAGGCCCGACCTGCAGCCGCGCAGCTGATTAACGATCCGCCGCTGGTCTGAGCTCCTTAACGAGATTCACCTGACGAGTTCCCCGACAACCAGAGTCTGAGGAAGGATCACGACAAGTCGCTGAGGAAGTACCAGAGTCTGCTGGCCAAGCAGGAGCAGCTACTCAAAGGTACAGACCTCCAGCTGTGACCTCCAGCTGTGACCTCCAGCTGTGACCTCCAGCTGTGACCCCGCCCAGCCAGGTGAACCTCTGTCTGCTCCTGGTCTGCAGTGTCTCTGTATCTGCTGCTGAATCTGGCTGAGGACACGCGGACGGAGCTGAAGATGAGGAACAAAAACATCGTCCAGATGCTGGTGAAGCTGCTGGAGCGCGACGACCAGGAGCTGCTGCTGGTGGCCGTGTCCTTCCTCAAGAAGCTCTCCATCTTCCTGGAGAACAAGAACGACATGGTAACTTAAAAACTAAAAAAACAACAAAACAAACAAAACAGAACAACATGATGACAATAGAAGGACAAACAGCCACATGGTGAGACGGAGGATTTCTCTTCTTGTATTTATTTTCAGATTTAGTCTCTATAAAACATCTGTAATCCAGATTAAAACGAAATATTTAACCTGAAAGTATTTCTGCATTGAACATTAAACCACGTTGTAAAAGTGAGTGAAAGTTTACAGCATGTTGGTTAAAGTTTGTAAAGATTTTATTTTTATTACACCAAATTAAAAACAACCTCATTAAATTCAGATTTATTATGGAGGAACTTTGATCGGCTCCGATTCACAGAATTGGTTTAATTCAGTCACATTCAAGGGTTTCAATGCAGGATCGACTGTTTAGAGTCAAACTACAGAATCTCAGACTTTGACTAGGTCACTCCATAACTGTCTCTTTCTTCATTTTTGTGTCTTTTCTTCCTTTTGTTTTCTGTCCCTTTCCTTTGGTCTGTCTTTATTTATTTCTTTTTCTTGTCTTCCGTTCTTTCTTCTTTCTCTCTCTGGGCTGTTGGGTCAGACGTGTTATTTCTGAGGCCTACTTCATGCCGTCCGACGGGTCCAGGTCTTCAGCAGGTCATCAGGGTCCGGTTCTCTCAGGGTTTCATTAAATCTGTGGTCGGATTTACTTCCCTGGTTTCCAGCTGCTGCTGCTGCCCAGCAGGTTGTTGGTTCAATTCTTCCTGGTTTCACTCGCAGCCGGACGGGAACCGGCCAATCAGAACGCAGAACTGCTGAGAAAGCTTCACCTGATTGGCTGTTGAAGTAATTTCTTGTATTTATTTGTTCTGTCTCCTGCAGTGAATGTGGATCGCTCCCAGAATCCACCTGGTTCTGATCAGCTGGCGGGTTTTTATCAGAACCAGACCCGGTTAGGACCCGGTTTAATCTGCATCTTTGATTCAGAGTAAATGTCCAGCAGGACGGTTCTGGTGGGTTAACGGGTCGGGTTTCTGACCGGGTGGTTCTGCTCAGCGGCTGGACCCGGGTCTCTGCTGATGGAAGCAGAACTCCGGCTGTAATTGATCCAGGCTGCAGCTGATTAAGCAGCTCTGCTGGTTTCCCACACAGTAGCAGCAACTGGTTTAACTGGGAGCAGGTCGGGTCAGAGCAGCAAATGAACTGGTGGCTCCGCTCTGATCCGTTCAGAACCCGGGTCCAATTCTGAGCCGAGACGTTCATCAGCTCAACGCTTCCACCTGCAGGACGGGAGGAACAGCCCGGGTAGCGACCACAGGGACCGGTTCCGGTTCCGGTTCCGGTTCCGGGTTAACTGGTTGGAGGGAAAAGATGCAACTAGCGACAAATCCAGATGTTTGCAGAACTGAATCCAGAACCAGGAAGCAGCCGTGTGTTCGGTCGTTCTGGTTTTAGATCTTTATTTTTCCAGTCTGGACTCCCACCCTGCAGGTATTTAAACTTTAGGCCCGTTGCCCTGACCTTTGCCCTCCTCCTTCGGTTGACCTCCTGGTGTTGCAGAGCTGAGCTCCTCCCAGCCTGTTTCTAATATTCTTGTTGTTTGGACCGGCTCCTGCCGTGTTCTGACCGTCGCTCCCTGTCCCCCCAGGCCGAGGCGGCCGCCGTGGAGAAGCTGGCCCGCCTGGTTCCCTGCGACCACCAGGAGCTCCAGAGCGCCACCTGTCGGCTGCTGCTCAACCTGTCCTTCGACACGGCGCTGCGCGGCCAGATGGTCCGGGCCGGCCTCGTTCCCAGGCTCTCCTCTCTGCTGGGTAAGCGGTTTCCGTGGTTACGGGCATCGTGTCTGGGCGGAGGCTCTGAAGCGTCTCGGGGGGCGGATCCGATAGCAGAACATAATTAACGGAATATATTTGTTAGAATAACACGGCAGAACCTCGGAGCGCAGCTTGTTTTTGTAGCAGCGAGTCGGAGAAGCAAAGGAGTCATCAGAGGTTCTGGGGGGGGGGCCTGCAGGAAGGTCCCTGAAATATCGCGCCGCCTCATAGTTGTGACACTGTTGGGTCGGCCTGAATCAGCGAGAGTCCGCTGGGCTCCGCACGCCGACGCCGGCGCCATCAATCATCCGCCGGCTTCCCGCCTTTCATCCGCCGCGCGGCGTGAAGGCCCCGCTGCGCCTGAGAGGAGAGGAGAGCCTTTGTGTCCAGGCCTGACGAGAGGTCGTGACCCCTGCAGATCAGATCCCCTCCCGTCCCGTCTGAAGGAAGACCTGAGCTCCAGTCCTGGTTCCTCCTCCTGGATTTTTCCCGCCCTGGACGACACCGGTCCGATGTCCGAGCCGTCTGCTGCCGCTGCTGAGCAAGCTCTGCACCGGTGGCAGCTTCTCTCCTTCATCCACAAGAACAGCAGTGAAACTGGCTAACGTCAAGTCAAACAGCAGGAAGTGAAACCATAACGATGATAAAATGGGCCAATCAGAGCGGAGATGTGAAGGAGTGTCGATGTGAGCCTTTAAAAAAGAAAACAGATCATTTTTATAAAAATATGATCTCAGAAAACTGTCGTGTTTCAGAGAATCATAATGCTTTTAGGTTTTATAATCAAGAGAAATATGAAAATTTTTGCCATAAATTCACATTTTTCTGTACAGGATGCTGATATAAAATTATTCTAAAGAAACATTCCAGACTGGATGAAAGGAAATATTACTGGAAATAAAACCTGCATTTATTATTATATCTATATTTTAAAACATCTGTTGGTTTTAAAAGATTCTGTGGAAGGTCCAAAGATCGCAGACAGCAGAACCCAACAGGCAGACGTAGATATAGATGGCATAGATTCTGAAATGCTGATAGTTAAAACTTACTATTACAACAATAAATAACAGAATTTGTAGTTACTTATTAATTCTACATAATATAATCAATATAAATTTGGACTAAACTGCAATAAAACTTGATCTTTAATCGGTCTCAGTCCAATAAAATCTGGAATAAATCATCTTTATTTGTAAAAGTGAACGTTTGATTCTCTGCCTGTAATGTAAATATGTTCAATACACAAAGAGTTGATCCGGCATCGTGAGTCCTGTTGTTTTTTAATAAATTCATTTTTACGTTTCAGTCCAATATTGTATATTATTTTTAATATTATTATCATTGTTAGCCTTGTTTTTTATATTCTGTTTTTAACTTCTAGTTGAAAAGGCCGGCAGGCAGAGCGTGAAATATTAGTTTAAAAAAGACACTGCTGTTGCACCTGAATTTTAGGACAATAAAAACTGCTTCTATTCTTCTGTTCTATACTTAATTGTTAAATGGATGTTAATTTTATTATTTACCTGCATCTGTCAGATACCTGGAGTAAACTGGAATGGAACACTGTGCATGAATGAATCTAATTTATCTTTGGTAATTGATGAAGAAAACAGCAGCAAACAGCAAAAGCAGCAGCCCTTCAGGACCAATGTAAAAATGACAGCAGTCCAAAATGTAAAAACCTGTTTGTTTTCAGCCAACTGTAGTTTTCTGTTTTCCACTGTCGGCTGCAGAGCCGTGAGAAGCTGCAGCCGCCTGCGGTTGACCTCCGACCCCCGGCTGTTAAACAGTCCATTCAGGCCGGTAATATTTGTCCAGGAACAGTGGGCCCCTCCTGGATGTGGTCGGCGGCGTCCTGCGGCGCGTTGCGGGACAAGCGGTCATTCATGGCTGACCCGCCTCCTGCCTGTGTTTGTGTTGCAGCTGACGAGGCGCAGAGGCAGCTGGCCATGTGCGTCCTGTACCACATCAGCATGGACGACAGATTCAAGTCCGTGTTTGCTCA